>NW_024429188.1:89841382-90191382 GCF_017639785.1 Mesocricetus auratus
TGCCCCCTCCGGCAGTGCTATCTCCATTCCTAGGTTTCTACCAATCACATCCTTGCACTGTGATTTAGGGGCACATCCTCCTTAGCTGAGAGGAGAGCCCTGCGCTGGCTGCCATATGTTTATTAGTTATGAACTGAAAAGGGGAAGGCTTGACTTCCTGGGTCATGGCAGCGAAGGAGTCTGGGTGACAGGAAGCTAGCAACCTGTCAAGCCTATTGCTTAGCTGCCAGATTAACCTTGTCTTAAACAACGTGATAGCCCTGTGTGCTAGTCAGTGTAAGGAAGACAAAATTCTTTGGAAACCTACCCAGTGGGTTTATCTTCCAGACTTGGTAGACGCAGAAGGCAAAGGGGAAACATGGGAAAGGAACGTGGGTTTGTGCATGCACATTTGAGCAGATCTTGATATGGATCTTAAAATTATAACCACCATTCCTTAAAAAAAATCCCTGCAGACAATGTAACCTTCCAGGGCTCATTCTTTTCTTCTCTTTGGGTTGCTCTTTTGTATTTTAATGTGTGAGGATTCATTTGGGTTAAAAAAAACTCAGCGTTTTATTATGGATGGGAGTCTATTTTTTCCTTTTGAGCAAGAATTTTCAGTAAAAGGCTTTGTGTAGCTGATAACAGATCTAGCATAACAATCGCTTTGCCCCCATTAATTGCTGCATGCATGGCAGTTTATTCTAATACTGTCTTAAAACATTGGTTTTATATTGTATAAGACAGAAGCAATTTACTTCATAATTATTTTAAGCATGAATACTTACTTGGGAATAGATGACTAATTAGAACCTTACTTTTAGATTTTCTGATTCTTCTGCTTAGCAATGCCCTTTTTTTTCCCTTAAAAATCATTTGCCAGATTTGATGAAAAAGAAAATGTATCCAACTGCATCCAGTTGAAAACCTCGGTTATTAAGGGTATTAAAAATCAATTGATAGAGCAATTTCCAGGTATTGAACCATGGCTTAATCAAATCATGCCTAAGAAAGATCCTGTGAAAATTGTCCGATGGTAAGTCCTTGTTTTTCTCCTTGTAAAGATTTGAGTAGCTGAACATTATGTTAGATTGTTCTCAGTCTAAATGGAAATTATTTCCACATTAGCTATAGATAGTCTAATGATGAGAATAGACAGAATTAGCTCTAAAGTTGTCAATATTTCTATCTTCAAATCTTATCTAAATACATGAAAAATATGTATTGTTTTATCAAAGACTTGTTTTTATTTATAATTGGATTTACTTTAGCTTGCTGTTGAGAGATTTATTTTATTACTTGACAATGTAATTACAATAATAATGTGTGGAATGAAATTGGCTGTAGCAGGTCATATTTCCTCTCTTTCCTCTTTGGTTTTCTCTACTGGATAGGTATTTTTTTATCAGGATCTTTACTGGATTATTAAACTTAATGTATCTATGTATGTGGTTATTTCATGTTATAATTTTACTAGGATGACTTACATTCATTTTTGAAGGAAAATATCTAACTTGGTACTTTGTGACATTTCTCTTACAGCCATGAACACATAGAAATCCTTACAGTTAATGGTGAATTACTGTTTTTTAGACAAAGAGAAGGGCCTTTTTATCCGACCCTAAGATTACTTCATAAATGTAAGTCTTGTTAGAAATATGCATTTGGGAATATAAAAATACATAAAAGGAGTTGAAAACCATATGAATGGAAAGTGTCTTCTGATACTTTGTTATTTATTAGTGCTAAATAATAAGGAATATAAAAGTAAAAGTGGACCCTCATCTTGTGGTAAGTCTAAAAAATGCAAATTTTCTTATGTATTAGAGAGAGCCCTCCCTCTACAAAAAGTATCCATTAGTTCATCCATTCAATAAAAGTCTGGTGTGGTGGCTCACAGATATAATCACAGAGCTTGGGAAGATGAGACATGAGATTGACACAATTGTCTGGACTACCAGGTGACACCCTGCCCCCACACAAAGTCCCCAGAAATATTAATTCAGTAATTATTTAGTGAACTTTCTGTATGGTGGCACTAGGGGTTACTAAGAAGTGCAGTTGTAAGCAAGACAGATATAGTCCCCTGTCCTTATTGTAGTTGGAAGAATAGACCAGTATGTAATTGTAAACATATATATTCATAAGCTGAGAAGGGCTTTGAAGATTTTTGTTTTGAGTTTGTTACTAGAGCCAGGCGTTGGTAGCCCACGCCTTTAATCCCAGAATTTGGGAAGCAGAACTAGGCGGATCTCTGTGAGTTCAAGGCCAGCCTGGCTACAAAGTGAGTTCCAGGACAGCCTCCAAAGCCACAGAGAAACACTGTCTTGAAAAACCAAAATAAAATAAAATAATGTATCTCCTTGTGACTTAATGATTTGCTTTTACAAGGAGATAAATTCAATCACCACTGGCCATCATCAATAGAGCCTGTAAATCACTACCTTTCCTTCTGCCTGCCTGTACTTCTCAAGTGTTGGGATTAAAGGCATGTGCCACCAATGCCCGGCCAAGATAAATTTTTAGTTGCCTGGTATTACAGATGTCAGGAGTAGCCAAACTGGTAAATCTTTAATATTTTAATATTTATAAGACTAATTATAATTATCCAATTAAGCATTTTTTAGGTTAATACCTCATAGAAATTAAATTCAGATGCATCGGGAATAAGTTTTTGTTGTTATTGTTCTTTGAGACAAACACTAGGTAACCAAGGCTGCTTTCGTACTTAATTCTCCTGTCTCTACTGCCTAGGTGCTGGGATTATAAAGTTGTACCACCATACCTAGCTACCGTCATTATTTCTAGGGAGCTTAGAGAAGTTTAAAAATTCTTCCTCTAGGGGCTGAAGAGATAGTTTAGCAATAAACTGGCTTCTCTTTCAGAGGTCCTGAGTTGAATTCCCAGCACCCACATGATGGCTCACAACCATCTCTGACTGTCATCCCATGGGATATAATGCCCTCTTCTATTGTGTATATATTCAGACAAAACACACACATATATAAAATATATACCTAAATAAAAATTTAAAAACCTCCAATCACCATGTGAAAGCCTCTAGAAAGTCTTTAATTGTTGGTTTATAAGTTACTGGTATATACATGCAGATACTTTCTGTTAAAAGATTACAAAAAGAACGAACATATACACATAAATGTTGGAATTCACAGGAATAGGAAGCAATTCTATATGCTTTGCCAGACCCATAATGTCAAGTCTATTGTTTACTATCATACAGAATAAATTTATTGCTTTAAATATCCCCTGGAGTCTACCTAGAGGAGTCCTAGTAACCACTGATTTTTTTTTTTGAGACAGGGATTCTTTGTGTTGTAGGCCTAGCTGTCCTATCCAACATACTGCACATCCCTCCATTTTCTTTCTTTCTTTCTTTCTTTCTTTCTTTCTTTCTTTCTTTCTTTCTTTCTTTCTTTCTTTCTTTTTTGGTTTTTTTGAGGCAGGGTTTCTCTGTGGCTTTGGAGGCTGTCCTGGAACTAGCTTTTGTAGACCAGGCTGGTCTCGAACTCACAGAGATCCACCTGCCTCTGCCTCTCGAGTGCTGGGAGTAAAGGCGTGCACTACCACCGCCCAGCTTTTTTTTTTTGAGATAGGGTTTTTCTGTGTAGTTTGGAGCCTGTCTGGAACTCCCTCTGTAGACCAGGCTGGCCTTGAACTCACAGAGATCTGCCTGTGTCTGCCTCGCGAGTGCTGGGATTAAGGCGTGCACCACCAATGCCCGGCTCTACCTCCATTTTCTTTAGGACAAACTCAGAAGTAGAGTTCCTGGATCAAAGTGCTTTTTCAAGGCTATTAATGCATGCTGCTAAGTCATTCCAAAGGGAGCTTATAGCCATTTACAAGCTTTGTAGCAGTCTATTAGGATGTGCATTCCTATACTCTTTTCTTGAAAATATTTATCAACTTTGTCAGTAAAGGAGAGTGGTTTGGCTCTTATTTTGCAACCATAAAAGTAGTATAATTTTGGAAAATAATTGCTTATATTCTTTGCCATTATCTTGAGTCTTCAATCATGTTAATTTATATAATTTGTTTCTTCTCTTGTAGATCCTTTTATCTTGCCACATCAGCAGGTTGATAAAGGAGCCATCAAATTTGTCCTCAGTGGAGCAAATATCATGTGTCCCGGCTTAACTTCTCCTGGAGCTAAGCTTTACCCTGCTGCCGTAGATACTATTGTTGTATCCTTCCTAGGATTTAATGACTGAAAAGTGTTCATTGTTTTCTTGCCATTACTGAAAGATGAAAGGAGAATATTACATGCGCTTTTAATTTTTATTAGTATTTTCTCAGAAATAGAGGAGTCTCACTCTGTAGCCAAGGTTAGCCTTGAGTTTGTGAATCTGCTGCCTCAGTCTCCCAAGTGCTGGGATTACAGGCATGTGTTATCATACCCTCTGGAAGGAGACTTAACTTTGGCTAAAGAGAAATGGGAGATAAACTCAAATCAACCAACCTTGAAGTTTTTCTTTGTTTTTGTTTTCTGATTTTTTTTTTGTCTTTTGGTTTTTCGAGACAGGGTTTCTCTGTGGCTTTGGAGGCTGTCCTGGAACTAGCTCTTGTAGACAAAGCTGGCCTCGAACTTACAAAGATCTGCCTGCCTCTGCCTTCCGAGTGCCACCAACGGTTTTTGATTTTTTTTTTTTTTGAGATGTGGTCTTACTTTGCTGTCTTGACTGGACCTGGAGCTCAGTATGTGGTCCAGGCTGGTTTAAAACTCACCATGTATTCTACCATGTCTGAGAGTGATGGAACTTTTCCTACCTCTGCTTCCTGAATGTTGGGATTATAGGATTATATGTTGAACTAAAGGAGGCATATTCTTGGCCATGAAAAGAAGTGAAAAATAAACTTGGAATCAAGCAACCTTTTTATTTTTTTGAGAAAGTATCTCATGTAGCCCATGGTGGTCTCAGGATGCTCCAGAACTCATACTCCTACCTCTACCTTCCAAGTTCTCTAATTATCATCATTCTTGTTCCCCCCTTCCCCTTTTTTGGTTTTTTTGAGACGGTTTCTTTGTGTAACCTTGGCTTTCCTGGAACTCGCTCTGTAGACCAGGCTGGCCTCAAACTCAGAGATCCAACTGCCTCTCTGTCCCGAGTGCTGGGAATAAGGGTGTGTGACACCACCACCAATCTGGCTCCCCCTTTTCAATCTTTTTTTCCAGATAAGATTTTTAAAACAATTTTACACGTGTATGCAACGTATTATAATCATACTCCCTCCTCTTTTTTTTTTTTTTTTTTTTTCGAGACGGTTTCTCTGTATTGTTTTGGAGGCTGTCCTGGAACTTGCTCTGTAGACCAGGCTGACCTCGAACTCACGAGATCTGCCTGTCTCTGCCTCCTGAGTGCTGGGAATAAAGGCGTGTGCCACCAACGCCCGGCAATACTCCCTCCTCTTAACCCCAATTGCATTCTCTATTTTTTTGAGACAGAGTCTTACTATGTAGCCTTGGCTGGCCTAGAGCTTGTTATGTGGATCAGGCTGACCTCGAACTCACAAAGATCTGCCTGCCTCTGCCTCCTGAGTGTTGGGTTTGAAGTATGTGCCACAATACCCAGTTATCTTTTGTTTTCTTTTTTGAGACAGATTCTCACTGTATATCCCTGACTTGCTTAGATTTTACTATATAGCCTGGGCTATCCTTGACTTTGTTATACTCTTGCCTCTGCCTCTTGAGTACTGGGATTACAGATGTTTACCACTATTCCCAGTTCTCTTCTTTTTTGACAGTCTAAAACTGGCCTTGGATTTACTATGTAGCCAGCACTAGTCTTGAATTTCTTGCTCATGGGTCATGGGATTACTGGCATATACTATCATGCCTGATTCCTTTTTAATTTCATTTTTGAGACAGGGTTTCTCTGTGTAACAGCCCTGGCTGTCCTGGAATTTGCTCTCTAGATGAGACTGGCCTCGAACTCACAGAGATCCACCTGCCTCTGCCTCCCGAGTGCTGGGATTAAAGGTTTGCACTACTACCTCCTGGCCCTTTCTTATTTCTTTAAAATAATTTTCGAGTGTGTGTGTGTGTGTGTGTGTGTGTGCGTGTGTGTGTGTAGGTAAGAGAACAACTTTCAGGAGTCAATTCTCATTCTACTATAGGATCTTAGGCTAGAACTCTTCTCATCAGATCTGTATCTTAAGCACTTCTATCTTCTGAACCATCTTGCCCTACCCTTTATTTCTTGATGAGAAATTATGTTTCATTTTACATGGATTCATAGAAACTAATTGAAAAGTTATGAAGGAGTTCCAGAGTCATTGCAGCCTATTTATTACCCATGATCAGACTTAGGTTATACGTGATAGGGTTGGATCCTCTTTTGCACGTGAACTTGCCACTTTAACATTTAGTTTGACCATCCAGATATAGTGGAGTAAAAGCATTCAAGAAGGAACTGAATTGAGGCAGCAGTTAATAGTTCTCATATCTCAAGCAACAACTCTGTATTAGGAGAAATACCAGAAGTCCTCAATATTTTAAAAATTCACTTTGTGTGTGTGTTTGTGTGTGTGTATGTGAGAGAGAGAGAGAGAAAGAGAGGGAGGGATAGGGAGAGAGAGAGGAGAGAGAGAAGAAGAGAGGGAGGGAGAGAGAGAGAGGGAGAGAGAGTGGCAGTTATTTTGTGCTGTGTAGCCAGGATTAGCCTGGAACTTGAGAGGTAGCCCAGGGTAGCCTTGAATCTTCCTGTCTCAGTGTCCCAGTGCTGGGCTTACAAGTATCCCTTACTACAACCAGCCTAAAAATTGACTTTTAGAAGGTTTTTGGGACCTGAGAATATATTTTCTCTAAGATAAATGTGTATTTTTATATTTAAAAATAATCTTGATATGCAGCACAAGCTAGCCTTGAACTCACTAGTTCAGCTTTCCCACGTACTAGGATTACAGGTGAGCATCACCACTCATCACACACACACACACACACACACACACACACACACACACACACACACACACACAGAGACAGAGAGACAGAGAGAGAATGTTTTAAGATTTTTAGTTTATCCAACTTGAAAATATTTAAATAGAATTTTTTTGGAAAAAGTCTAGTCTTGAATTCTTGGTGATCTGTCTGTATCAGCTCTCAAGTGTTACATCACAGGCATCACAGACATGAGCCATGTCAGACTTGGGCTTTTGTTTGTTATTTTGAGATAGGGTCTCTCTTACATAGTCCTGAGTGTCCTGGAACTTATATGTGAACCAGACTTACCTCACGGAGATCCGCCTGCCTCTGCCTCCTAAATGCTGGGATTAAAGGCGTGTGCCACCTCCACCTCCACCAGCACCACTCTTCCTCCTATGGGTGAATTTTTAAATGGAGCTCAATTTGGAAGGACTATATGGCCCCCAGACTGAATGTCTTAGTTTGTGTTCTTACAGTCTTACAGGTCTCATTAGAAAAGAAGGTGGCAGATATTAATAATGAACGTAATTCATTTAGAGACGCTGCAATGTAGCTTCAAACAAGGAACAAGTGAGACCTTCTTAAGAAATAACCACAGGCCGGGCAGTGGTGGCACATGCCTTTAATCCCAGTACTCGCCAGGCAGAGGCAGGAGGATCTCTGTGAGTTCGAGACCAGTCTGGTCTACAAGAGTTAGTTCCAGGATAGCCTTCAAATCCACAGAGAAACAACCACAGGCCAGATGATGGTGGCACATGCCTTTAGTCCCAGCACTCAGGGAAGCAGAGGCAGGCAGCTCTCGATGAGTTTGAGGCAGCCTGGTCTGAAGAGAGTTCCTGGACAGCCAGGGCTACACAGAGAAACCCTGTTTCAAAAAACCAAACCAAAAAAAAAAAAAAAAAAAAGAAGAAGAAGAAGAAAGAAAAATAACCACAGGAATAAAAAAGTAATATAATCTATAAAGAAATGTACAAGGATCTGTACATAGTGGTGTACACCTGTATTCCTACCACCTGGGAAGCTGAGACAGGACAAGTGCCACGAGTTCAAGGCCAGGCTGGAGTACATGAGAATTTGCCTCAAAAACAAACCACAAGTAGAAGAACTAGGGACAAACAGACAGCTTCAAATCAAGGAATAGTCTTCATGTTCAGCACAGCTTGTTATGTTGGTCTTTTTTATTC
Organism: Mesocricetus auratus; assembly: GCF_017639785.1. Classification (NCBI taxonomy): domain Eukaryota; kingdom Metazoa; phylum Chordata; class Mammalia; order Rodentia; family Cricetidae; genus Mesocricetus; species Mesocricetus auratus. The sequence continues at coordinate 89,849,489 of NW_024429188.1, forward strand.
CCTTTGAGACAGCATCTCACTATGTTGCCTTGGCTGGCAAGGAAGTTGCTATGCAGACCAGTCTAGCCTCAAATTCACTGAGATCTTGCCTCTGCCTCTTAAACTTTCGGAATAAGGGTCTGACCACCACATTCGGCCATGCTGGTCTTTTAGGCCATGATCATAGTTAATGATTCCTATTATCTTCTTTGCCTAGGGGTTGCTAGGGAGGAACCCCACATTTCGTTTAATGGTTTGTTTTTGAGTGTGTGCCTGACCATGCCTTGCCTCTTCCCCCACTGCCCATTTCAGGATCTTACTAGGTAGTTCAGACTGGTTTTGAATTCACAATCCTGCCCCAGCCTCCTAACTGCTGATATTACAGATTTGCACCATCTCACCCCTGCTCCTTAACTCTTTAAAGGTTATATTTATGCCATGAATAGGACTAAGTGATTCTGCATCATTTCCATTTCGCAGCAATTTTTCATCTATGTTATCTATTAAATAAGTTTTTGTCCTTTAGGACAGGGCTCCAGTCGTTTGCCTCATACTGAGAAAAGGAATAGTAATCGGTAGGAACAAGGAAATCATTGTGGACTGTTGGAATGCATTGAAAGATGTCTTAACTGGATATGGTGGCTTATACCTGTAATCCCAGCACTTGGAAGGCTGAGGCAGGAAAACTGTCATTAGTTTGAGGCCAATCTCAAAAACATAAACAAAAATACCAGGTGTAGTGGTAGGTACATGCTTTTAGCACTCAGGAGGATCTTTGTGGATTTGAGACCATCCTGGTCTACATAGTACCAGATTAGCCTGGGCTACATACTGTGACACTATCTTTAAAAAAGTACATTGTGTGTCTTGTGCTCAAGAGAAGGCTTTCTCTTTTGTGGCATTTATACCCAAAGGATAGAATAAGTTGTGTATGTGTTAGACACACATTGTATTGACATAGATACTAGTCACATACTAGGTGCTCAAATATTTGTGCTACACTGAATGGGCTACTGGAAAGCCAATGGAGAGAAGTATTCTATGAGGATATGTTTACCTTTTATGTTTATATATTGGAACAATGGTATATTTTCAGTTCTGAATTTTTCCTTGACTGGGAGATTTTCCTAGTCCCTAAACTTTACCATCACCCCTCTTTCCCTTTTAGAGATGCAGTCTCACTCATTAGAAATGATAGATTACAGGAATTGCAAAGAATAGTAGATTCTGTGTATATTTGAACTCAAAACAAACACTGCAGCATAAAACATAGAAACTTCAAAGGTTAACCAAAATCATTGTTTCTGTTGTATAAAGGTTGAAACTGTTTCAAGGGGCTCTCCAAAATACAATAGAAATGTAGTATATTTTTTGAAACAATCTTGTTATGTAACATAGAGTTGACTTTAAGCTGTGTAGCTCAGGCTTTCCTGAAAATTGTTTTCCTTCCCTAACTTTCTGACTGGCAATTATCAGCTTGTATCTTGCCCAGCTGGGAATATAAATATTATCTTATGTGTTATTTATATAAAGCCACCATTTGGTGGTGGAAATAACTAAAACAATTGGTATATGTTTCACAGATTTTAGTATTTATCTGCAATAAGTTTTATCTTCTTTTTGCCTGACTTTCTGGTTTGGTTCATAAGAGGTGTAGTACTGATATTTGGCTTGAAACTATAAAGTGATTGATTCATGTAGGATTTATTGTATATTTATATTGTACCCAAAGACCCCTAGGTTCCTGCTCTTGAGGAGTCAGTGGCTTAGGAGAAAACAAAAGATGGGCTCAAATGGCAAAACAATCATTGTTTCTCACACTTCCCTTCCCCAAATTGAGAAATAGTTTTCTTAGCTTGTTTTCAGGCAATCATGGCAGAAGGAAAGCAACATGCTTTGTGTGTTGGTGTCATGAAGATGTCTGCAGATGATATGTAAGTCTCACTTTAGGCTTCCTTAACTGAAATATGAGTGGTAGCTCAGGAAGCATCAATTACAGATGAAGTTTGATGTTATTCATACTGCATCTTATAAATATCTAAGCAAAGTAGTTCATTTCTTTTCCTAACACTTAAGAAGCCATTACTACTCGTTTTGTTGTCAGGGTTACATTCTTAAGCATTTTGAAATGAAACATGTGCTAAAACAGGTGTTTTATACCTATGTATATGGTACTTTAGGATTTTCTCTTTAGTATCTAGATTAAATTGGTGATAAAGGGTGTGTATTTCACTGCTAGTTTTGAAAACACACATACAGCTGGGTGTAATAGCACATGACTGTAATCCTAGCACTTGGGAGATGGAGGCAGGGGAATTGTGAGTTTGAGGTTACTTGGAACTACAAAGTGAGACTGTCTCAAAAACATAATCATAGAGTTCAGCACTATACACTATTTTACATTCTGATCTGGTGATAGAAAAAAATGTAGCATGTTTCCAACCTATATAAGCAAAATTCTGCTAATTTTGCTTTGAGATTTGGTGTATTGATATTTGCCTATTTTGTTGGTATTATTCTGTTTGATTGCTTGTTAGACTGCTAAAGTCAGTGTTTTATTTATTTTCTGGGTTTGTTTTTTCCCCCAGACAGGGTTTCTTTGTGTTGCCTTAGCTGTCCTGGAATTCACTTTGTAGACCAGGCTGCCCTCAGACTCACAAACAACCACCTGCCTCTGTCTCCTGAGTTCTGTGATTAAAGGCATTTACCACCAACACCCTGCTAATTTTTTTGGGCTTTTGAGACAGGGTTTCTTGTAGCCCATGTTGACCTTGAACTCACCAGGCAGTTGAAGATAACCTTGAATTCCTGATCTGCCTTCAGTGCTGGGATTATGGGTGTGTGCTACCACACTCAGCTTTAGAATCACTTTAAATATGAATTTCAAGAGTGATTATGTGGCTCAGTGGTGGAGTGCTTGTGTAGCTTGTGAGGCCCTGGGTTTGACTCTGTAGTACCACAAAAAACAAATAGCCAACTAAAAGAAAAGTCATCGGCGGTGGTGGTGCACACCTTTAATGCCAGCACTCAGGAGACAGAGCAAGGTGGATCTCTGTGAGTTCCAGACCAGCCTGGTGTACAAAAGCTAGTTTCAGGACAGCCTCCAAAGCCACAGAGAAACTGTGTCCTGAAAAACCAAAAAATAAATAAATAAAATAAAATAGAAATAAAAGTCAGATCAACCAAATCCCAAAACCACACAAACTGCTACAATAATATAGACAATAATATAATAGCAATAAATTTCTTACATGTTGTTCAATGGTTATAAAGTAGCAAGACACTTTGGATTTTGTTTTTCATGAATGAATAAGCCTATAAAATTCATAAAACCTGTTTATGTATTTTTTCCTTCTACAGTGAGAAAGTCAACAAAGGAATTGGCATTGAAAATATCCATTATTTAAATGATGGGCTGTGGCATATGAAGACATATAAATGAGCCTCAAAAGGAATGTGCTTGGGCTAAATATGGATATTGTGCTGTATCTGTGTTTGTGTCTGTGTGTGACAGCATGAAGATAATGCCTCTGTGGCTATGCTGAATAAATTCTGCGGATACTTAAGTTCTGTTAGCTTCAAAATTATTTTAACCTAAACACAAATTATAATTGGGCAGCAAACTTGGACATTAAAAGGTATCTGGTAAGTAACTCAGCAGACAGCTCAATGTCCTATTTAGGTTAGTTATATACGATTAGTAAATGTGTTTGCCAGTTTATGTTGGATACCTAGACATTTTGTCTAGTTATGAGGCTGGAAGCTAGATTTGGAATTTTTTCCATTATTCAGAGGCACCCAGCAGTGTTCCCTTGTTTATGTGTGTGTTTGTTGTTGTTGTTTTAAATTAGATAATGAAATGTTTCAAACATACTCTAAAATATGGATAATAGTATAGTAGACTTAATTCCTTCATCAGCCTGCTTCACTTTATGACCAGTCTCCCTTTATCTATGCTTGTTTTCTTCCCTGTTCCCCAGTTACTGTGAAGCAAGTCTTAGCTTATTTCACTTGTAACTCTTTACTGTTTCTTTTAAAAGGTAGTCTTTAAAAAATTATCATAATACCCTGGAAATGCTTAAAAATTTATTTTGTAATATGATCAACTATCTAAACATGGCAGATTCCCTCTATTGTCTCTTTTCAAGTTTTATAAACTGTTAGTTTCCTTGCTAGGGACCAGACAGGATTCTTTTTTGTTGTTGTTATTTTTCAAGACAGGGTTTCTCTGTAGCTTTGGAACCTGTCCTGGAACTCACTCTGTAGACCAGATTGGCCTCCAACTCACAGAGATCCTCTTGTCTCTGCCTCCCAAGTGCTGGGATTAAAGGAGTGCACCACCACTGTCCAGCCAGACAAGATTCTTGTATTTGGTTAATATTTCTTATATTAAATTCATTTCCTTTTATCTTGTTAAATCATTTAAGAAATGTAGTTTTGTCTTAGGAAGTTCCCATGTTCTTTATTTTTCCCCCATTGTTTCTGTGCTCCTTGTACACAGGAATGTATAGTATACAATCCTGTAAAAAACAGTTTTTACCCACACTAAGATTCATTTGTAGTGCCTTCTTCTTGAGTCAAATCATGCCATGAAATATTTAAACTTTAAGCTTTATCTTCCACTATATTCCCTGCAAAATGTGTATTATCTACTATCCTGAGGGCAGTGGACCACCTGCAGAAAGAACAGTAATCTGTTTGGGAGTTAAAAGAATACTTGTGAGTTTTAGTGATAAAGGCCTTCCTCCCACTGACCTTGTTATGCTAGTGTCTCAGCCACCTATTTTTGGTTGTTTACCAATCTTGATCTGTGATTTTATTTTTCAGATGGATACAGACATTTACAAGATTGTGGTGCCCATGTTACAGTTAGAAGTTGGTGAGAATGGTGAGGGTAAATAGTAAAGAGAGATCATGCAGCTGGCTGTTCTAGCTGGGCCTCCCAGGATATAACATAGACGAATACAGATATAAGATCTGACCCTCAGACTGGCAAGTCATTCCCCACTGATAGACCGTGTAAGACTTTGAGACTTCCCAGTTAGAATAGAAATATATTAATCTGTGTAATGGACCTACATAGGGGAAACGATTAGTAAACAAGGAGGTTCTTGGTAAATACCGAGAGGAGAGAAAGGTTGGTAACTTGGGATAATTCATCTGGGCTGGGGTAAGGCTTGGAGAAATTTTCCTGCTTCTTCCTGAATTAGAATGCTTATCACTGTCTTTCCTAGCCTGTAGAGATGCCCTTATATTTTACTTCCTATATCCTTTTCAAGTTCTGTGTCTAATATTTTCCTCTTATTGTGACAGTTATAACTTACCATATTGCTCAATTTTGATAGGTTTTTTTTTTTTTTTGGTTTCTCGAGACAGGGTTTCTCTGTGGCTTTGGAGGCTGTCCTAAAACTCACTCTTGTAGACCAGGCTGGTCTCGAACTCACTGCCTGGCGAGTGCTGGGATTAAAGGCGTGTGCTACCACCGCCCGGTGAATAATTCATCCTTGTACCTAACCATTGTCACAGTGGGTGTAGAGAACACTTTTAAAAGATCAACATCAAGCTGGGTGTGGTGGTGTAGCCCTTTAATCCTAGCACTCGCGAGGCAGAGACAGGCAGATCTCTGAGTTCCAGGCCAGCGTGGCCTACAGAGTGAGTTCCAGGACATCCTCCAAAGCTACAGAGAAACTCTGTCTCAGTAAACAAAAACATCAATATTTGTGCTTGCTTTTCTACTATGCTAAGGTACACTGACTGTTGCCTTGATGAACTAAGTAAGTATATCGCCTGCCTCTCCTGGGGCCTCATCTCATCAGTTTTAATCAGGGGTGCCTCTCTACTCGTGAAAACCTTTGCAGGTTTTTTTCCCACTTTTTTCAAGACAGGGTTTCTCTTTGTAGCAGCCCTGGCAGAAAGATGAGCCACTTTATGCAGCATGTTTGAAGGAAACTTTAATTTACCTGTATTCCTGAGAGTGATACAGAGAGGGCCCATTATCTTTTGAGCAATGTGACACTAGTTTCAAAATTCAATCTGTGTCACACTTAACTTACATTCCAGCTATTCTTGTGTAGTTGGCTTATTTTCACTGAGGTCACTTGAGCTCAATAGGTATTGTTCCTATATAGAACAGCACAAAGGAAAAAATATACAAGAAGGTCTTACAATTAAGGGTATAGAAAATTTCATGGAGAAAAAAATGGGCAATGGTGATAGCCCCAAGACCAATTTATAAAGTCAGAATTAATGATATTTTTCCAATTTTAGTCATCAGAACTTTGCAAAATTGTGTTGGGTGTTGTGCCTCACGCTTTTAACCACAGCACTTGGGAAGCAGAGATAGGCACATCTCTGAGTTTGAGGCCAGTGTCATCTACACAGTGAGTTCTAGGATAACCAGGGCTACATGGTGAGACCCTGTCTCAAAAAAAATTTACAGATTATACATAAAGTAACCATACAAGTAGCTCTTACATTGTATCCAGTATGCAGTTTTTAACAAAATCCAAATGTAGGAATGGAGAGATAGCTCAGTGGTTAAGAGCACAGGCTGCTATTGTGAAGACTGGGTTAAGTTCCTGGCAACCCCATGGTATCTCACAACTGTCTGTAACTCTGGTTCCAGAGGAACTAAAAGAGCCTCCATTGGTACCAGGCATATCCGTGGTGCATAGACATACATGTTGGCAAAACACCTAGCATAGAATAGATTAAATTTTTAAAAAAAATCTAATAGGCTTTGGAGTTGTAACAGTTTCCCATCCCAGATTAGATGGTTATCCCACAGTTCAGTGCTTTCAAGCTTGAATAGTCAGGCTTCTAGCAGACTCACGTTTTGTTACTGTTCTGTTAGCACCTGCCCTATCCAACCCCCAGTACTGGAGTTTGAACCAAAGACTTTGTACATGCTAAGCAAGTGCTCTGACACTGGGCTGTATCCCCAGGCTGCTTTTTATTTTGAAGCAGGGTCTTAATTTACCTAAGCTGGCCTTGAACTTGCTCTAGAATTCAACAGTCCTGGTACTTGGTCCTCTTGCTTCAGCCTCTCAGGAAACTAGGATTATGGGCTGCACCACCAGGACCAGCTCATGATTTCTTTTCTTTTTTTCTTTCTTTTTTTTTTTTTTTTTTTGGTTTTTCGAGACAGGGTTTCTCTGTGGCTTTGGAGGCTGTCCTGGAACTAGCTCTTGTAGACCAGGCTGGCCTCGAACTCACAGAGATCCGCCTGCCTCTGCCTCCCGAGTGCTGGGATTAAAGGCGTGCGCCACCAACGCCCGGCGATTTCTTTTCTTTTATCTGTTAAAAAAAAACCATTATCAACTTCACACTAAACCAATTGGATTTATTCCAAGGGTAGTCATAAACATTTCCAAAATGAGGGATTTGATGTTCCCCAAATAGAGTCATACGATATTTGTTGGATAATTCTATACAAGCAAGTTCTCCATGTAAATACATCATAACTGAGGATACACTATTTCTAGGTATACTGCTTTAGAGGATAAATGAACAGCAATTTGCTAAATTTGCAGAGGTATTTCATTTTATGTTGGTCATGGTAACATAAGCACAGCAATTATGTATTAATGGAACTATGATGTATGACCAAACAAAATATGGTAAATATTTTAATTTTGTTTACTAGGTTCCTTAATATTGAGAATATGTCTCTCAATGTTCTTCAGGAAACTCAAAATGATTCTAATTTCTAAAGGAGTATCTACTACAATTGATTTGTAATAAAAGAAAAACAGTGAAACATATAAATCTTGTGTCAATATAACTATGACTTTTGAGGTCTCAAGCAGTCAGAAACTTGCTATAAGAGTAGGTCATTAAAATATTTTGGGCCGGGCGGTGGTGGCGCACGCCTTTAATCCCAGCACTCGGGAGGCAGAGGCAGAGGCAGGCAGATCTCTGTGAGTTCAAGGCCGGGCTGGTCCGACAGCCTCCAAAACAATACAGAGAAACCCTGTCTCATAAAAAAAACAAATATATATATATATACATATATATATATATGAAATCCTGTAGAGCATATACATTAAAATATTACAATCATTAGCACAGCAAAAATTAAATTAGGCCAATTATAATTCTTTAAGTATCATAGTCTTATAGCAATTTGTAATGAAGCCATCCATACCAGTCTGTTTGAAGACTGATATGTCAATTATATATGTATATATATACATATATATATGTTTTTTCTTCTTAAACATTTTATTTTTTTATTATGTATACAGTGTTCTGTATACATGTATCCCTGCAGGCCAGAAGAGGACACAAGGTCTCATTACAGATGGTTGTGAGCCATCATGTGGTTGCTGGGAATTGAACTCAATAACTCTGGAAGACCAACCAGTATTCTTAGCTGCTGAGCCATCTCTCCAGCCTGAATGATATATATTTTATTTTATGCTTTCTGTGTATATTTTTAGTAAACTTTTTGTGGCAGAAATAGTGAGACTTATCAACTATAACATCAGTTTGTTTAGTATTGTATTAAAACTATTTAATTTCCAGTAAAGGACTACAGTGACATCAGATTAGGGCAAATGAATAAAACTGAGGGTCAGTTTTAAAATCAGCATTAGAATTAAGTTCAGTGTGGTGGCATATGCCTGTAGTCCTAACACTTGGGAGACCTAAGCAGGACTACCATGAACTCAAATTGAGCCTTGTTACTTATGGAGATGTGCCTGTGAAGCAAAAAAGAAGCCAGGTATGGTAGTACACCTCTATAATTACCTCCAATCCCAGTACGCAGAAGGCTGGAGGAGATACATTGAGGCTTGGAGACCAGTTTATTCTATCTTGTCTCTAAAGCCCATCTTTCAGTGAAAAAAATCTATCATAGAACAGATTAAGGGACAAACTCTCAGGAGTTTCTTCTGATATTATTAGGAGCAGTTCATTAATCCCAAGTGAATGTGAGTTCTAGGCCAGCCTGGACTACGCAGGTGCTATTTCCAACAACAACAAAATCCTGAAATAAAAAAGTCACAGGGAGGGAATTAACATTTGCTTTAGAGTAACAATTGAAGAACACTAAATTTTATCCTCAAATACTCAGAGAAATAAAAGACAAAGTAAAATTATTTTCCACTTAAAATCCTAGTTGGAGAGAATGACATACCTCATTTACTTATGTTCAATTTATAATTAAATGGGTTGTTTTGGCAGTTAGTGTGTTTGTGAAATGCAGCAAGTAGAAATAGTGAGACCTGATGCCTCAAATGGATAAAGAACGCTTGATTAGAGGAAGGAAAGATCAGAAGTAGTTAATTAAATAGAAGTATAGGTGTCAGTTTTATATGGACACTAGTTCAATGGTTTATGGTGTGTAGCAGATTTACTTTTACAGTTTTTATATGTAGGAGTGTTTTGCTTGCATGTCTGTGCACCACTTGTATGTTTGGTGCACAGGGAGGTCAGAAGAAAGCATCAGACTCCCTGGAACTGGCGTTAAGATCTTCATGAGCCACCATGTGCCTTCAGAGAAAGAACTTGGGTCCTTTTATAAGAATAACAATTGCCCTCAACCACTAAGCTATCTCTCTAACCCACTGCAGATTTCTTAATATCAACATGCACGACATTGCTTTTTTTAGGCAAAAATAGAAAGACAAATCTATCAGACCATGCAAACATTTTCAAAGGTTCCCCTTGAGAAAAGGTCTTGCTATGTGTGTAGCCCAAGTTGCCCTGAACTCCTGATCCTCCTGCCTCAGCCCCTGGAGTACTTGGATTACCAGTGTGCACTACCATGCCCAGCTTTTCAAATACTTAATTTCAGTCAGGATGAATGGGGACCAATAAATGATAGGGTATAATATATTATTTACTCCCCTCAAGTTCACTTAAGTACTTTTGGAATTCTACCATAGGGAAAATGTCTAGATTTACAAGACTCAAAGCTCTACCTTTTCCTATTTTAATCTTTAATCATATAGCTTGTCAGTGATCATTGCCAGCTATCATTTAGCTTCCTGTAGTGTAATAAGTAACTTCTGGCTCACACAGGCATGCAGGCAAAGGACTTGATTTTCAGCAAGATTGGTTGTAAATAAGCTCTTGTTGGAGTAAATGTCATTTTTAACATAAGCCTTCAACACAAATTCAGTTTCCTTGAGCTGGGTGGTGATAGTACATGCCTTTAAATCCCAGCACTGTGGAGGCAGAGGCAGGCAGATGTGTTGTGAGGTCGAGGCCAGCCTGATCTATAGAGTTACAGGACAGCCAAAGAGAAACCCTGTCTCAAAAACCAAAACCAAATTAAAATTCAGTTTCCTTGTTCATCAAAGGAAACCTACTGGGGAAGTCTAAGATTTGGAAGCCCATTTTTTTTCTTACTGATTTCTGTTTTGAAAGGGTTCGGGTTAGGGTTCCTTGTCCCCCAAGATAGATGGTGCCTTATGCTGATGCCCTGAGGCTTGGAAACTTTCAAACCAGTATGATGATATAGCTTGGGCTAGGCTTGATATCAAACCTCTTGCCTGCAGAATTCAGGATAACAAACTGTAGCCATCTTGCCCAACCTGACTTGTAAAAAATGTTGATTTTTGCTTCCTTATTCAATAATTTCAGGGTTTATTCTTCTGTTTCTTTACAGCGACATTCTAAAGTTTGTCATGATGAGAAATATTTTCTTTTTGGGGGGGGGTTTCGAGACGGGTGGTTTCTCTGTGGCTTTGGAGGCTGACCTGGAACAAGCTGTTGTAGACCAGGCTGGCCTCAAACTCACAGATATCCACCTGTGTCTGCCTCCCGAGTGCTGGGATTAAAGGCACGAGTCACCAACACCCGGCTGAGAAATAGTTTCTATGTAGAATGGCTTTTACCTATTCAGTTGGTTCTCCAGGAGGCTGACAAGATGGCCCAGTAGGTAAGGGTTCTTGCTGCCAAGGCGACAACCTGAGTTCAGTCCCAGGCACCCACTTGGTGGAAGGAGAAAATGGGTCTCTAAAGTTGTCCTCTAACTACCACATGCGTGGTGACATGTGTACATGCACACATGAAATAAATGTAAAAAATTTGAAAATGATGTTATATAAACATTTTTTTCTGGTTTTTCGTGACAGGGGTTCTCTGTATTGCTTTGGAAGTCTGTCCTGGAGCTTGCTTTGTAGACCAGACTGGCATAGAACTCACAGAGATCTCTTGCCTCTGCCTCCTGAGTACTGGGATTAAAGGAGTGTGCCACCGATGCCCGCCATGTTATATAAACATTTTAAAGCTAAAATTCACTTCACTTACATATCTGACCTTAATTGGTGAGGGTGAAGAGTATTTTTTGTCATGTACCTTCTGGGCAGCTTTTTTTCTTTTTCTTATTATTTTAAACAATCTTATTTTACATATCAATCCCAGTTCTGTCTCCCTCTTATACTCCCATGCCTCCCCACAAATTCCCCATCCCACCCCCATTGACTCATCAGGGAGGGTGAAGCCTCCAATGGGGAATCAAGAAAGTCTGTCACATCATTTGGGGCAGGGCCTAGGCCCTCTTCCCTGTTATCTAGGCTAAGAGAGTATCCATTCATAGCGAATGGGTTCCCAAAGCCCATTTGTTCACTAGGAATAAAAATGCTGGTTCCACTGCCAGCGGCCCATCAACTGCTGGGCAGCTTTCTTAGAGTTAATTTACTGAGAATTAGTGCACAGCAAATGCTTTCACATAACTGAGCTCTTCCCTTTATTTCCTCCATTTCCTTTCATCTACTTCCTTTCTCTTTCCATGGAGTCTCTTGTAGCTCAGGCTAGCATGGAACTTACTCAATGTAGGGAGAATGACCTTGAACTTCTCAGTCTCTGGCCTCTACCTCCTAAGTACTGGGACTATAGGTGTGCACCATTAGGTCCCCTTTTAATGCAGTGCTGGGGATCAAACTCAGGACTTCCTGCATGGTAGGCAGGCACTGGACCAATTAAGTTTTTTTTCTCTCTCTCTTTCTTTCTGTCTTTCTTTTTTTTTTTCGAGACAGGGTTTATCTGTGTAGCTTTAGAGGCTGTCCTGGAACTCGCTCTGTAGACCAGGCTGGCCTCGAACTCACAGAGAACCGCCTGCCTCTGCCTCCCAAGTGCTGGGAATATAGGCGTGTGCCATCAACGCCTGGTCCCCCTAAAGTTTTTAAAAATTTTCTTGTATAAGCATTTGGACTTAAAATTCAATTTAAAGAATTGAATTTTGGGGCTGGATAGATGGCTCAGAGGTTGACAGCACTGTCTGTCCTTCCAGGGCCCTGGGTTCAATTCCCAGCACCCACATGGCAGCTCACACCTGTCTGTAACTCAGGTTCCAAGGCTTCTGACACCCTCACACAGACATACATGCAGGCCAAATACCAATGAACATAAAACAAAAATAAGTGTAAAAAGAATATTATGTTTAAAAATATATGTATTTGAATACAGATTTTTTTTTTCTTTTTGGCTTTTCGAGACAGGGTTTCTCTGTAGGTTGGAGCCTGTCCTGGAACTTGCTTTGTAGACCAGGTTGGCCTCAAACTCAGAGATGCACCTGTCTGCGCCTCCCAAGTGTTGGGATTAAAGGTATGTGCCACCACTGCCCGGTCGAGTACAGATTTAAAATAGCTTCATTAAGCATAGTAATAGCTACATCTAACACATCATCTACTAAATAGCTTTCAAAAGATGACTGTAATGTATTTTTTTCAGATACTGCTTTATTCTTTTTAAAATAGTTCAAGAAAGACTATATTAGAAATTTGGGTACTTACATTGTACTTATGTTGTATTTAACAAAGTTTTAGTTATTTTGTAATACATACAGAAAGGAATTCACAATGTAATTCTTTGTTGCTCTCGAATGAGGTCTGAAGAGAGGCACCTGGCTTTATTACCCTTTGTGTGTCACCAAACAAGCCTCTCCCAAGTACCAGCTGCTCTGAAGCATTTGCATGGATGAAGGAGTCTCATTTATGCATTATTCCCCCCACCATGTGAGCAGAAACCTCTTGATTAAAGTGTGAGAAATAAGAGCCACATCAATTTAACCAGTTTAGGCTTCAGTAATATCTAATTCACTGGGAAAGGGAAGCAGTCTAAGCTTATGTTTTTTAAAGTAATTTATGGCTTACTGCTAAAAATACGTGTTTAAAAGCTTTCAGGAAAAGCTGTTTTATCACATAGCACTGATGAAGTGAACAGGCATTATCTTTTTTGTTTGTTTTTAATTTGATACAAGGTTTGTTTAACAGCTGTGGCTGTCCTGGAACTCGCTTTATAGACTAGGCTAAACTGAACTCATATAGATCCACCTGCCTCTGCCTCCCAAGTGTTGGTATTAAAGGCATGCACTGCCCAGATGTTATCTTAAAACTATTTCCTTATTAATTTGAATATTCAATACCAGCTGTCATTCAAGTCAGTAGTTTAATATTTTCCCATCAAGATATTTAATTCCAAGGAGTGATAATGATTAACTATTTAGAGTACTAAATGTGTCCAAATAAGGAAGAGCAAAAGGGAAATAGCATTTCCCAGGTGTCCACCATGCAAACTCTTATATATTTTCATTCATTTTTTTATGGTTCTGTGGGAGCAGCTTTTAAGTTTTTTACAAATAGGGACAATAATGCTCAGGGGTTATTTAAACTACCTGAAGATGAACAGCTAGTAAATGGAAGGAATGGAATCTGAACCTAAGGCTACCCAGCTGCAAAGCCAGAAAACTTTCCCATGACACTCCATAAATGTCAATCTTGGCCCACAGTTGAATGATCTTTGTGGGTCATGAGAGGGAAGTGTACATTGGTAATCTTCTGTTTCACAGTGGGTTAACAGTGGGTGTGTTTGTATGGGGTGTGGGGAGTGCTTACACAATCTTACGCTGCTGACTGGATGTTCTTTTCCTCTTCAATGGCAGGATGTACTAGAACCCATTGAAACTGAGCTCCTTTCTGAGAGCTAAGCTGTTGCTACTACTCAGTCACCTTGAAGCCAGGTGATTTATATCCATGAAGAGGTTGTGGCATTTAGGGGCTTTTGCTGGATCCTTCATGAAACAAGGGAATAGCTAGTTATATGGGAGTAATTCCAACACTCAGGAGGCTGAGGTGGAGGGTCTCTCTGAGGCAAGAGTACTGACTATGCCATTGCATGGGCTGTCCTTAAAAAAGCATGTCAATTAGAGAAGTGCAAGATGTAAAGACAGGCCTAATAAATTGCTTTGAAGGTAGTTGGGAGAAAATATTAATGATGATTAAAGTTAATAAGTAGTTTGGGTTCATATATATAAGGGGGAACGTTGAGATGTCTAATTGATGCTTTGCTTCAAATACAATGATTTGGAAGATGATGGTCCCTGGATTTGAACTCATGCAAGGTGATGGCCTGGAGCCTACTAAAAGTCAGGTTCCAGTTTCCATTTCATTCAATACAACCCCAAACAGGACTTTTGGGCGTTTTCTCCTATTCACATTTAAAACTGGCACATTTCTAAAACTGTGTAGTCCTCTGCCATGCAGTATGGTGGTCACTATGTTGCTACTGAGCACTGTTAATGTGGTAAATGAATTGTTATGTGTTATTACTATCAAATACATACTACATTTCAAAGACTCAACCAAAAAAGAATGATGTCAACTATGTAATTATTCCTGTAGATTACATGCGGAAATGACAGTACTTTAGAAACACTGGGTTAAATAAAATATTAAGGAAAAGTAATTTTACCCATTTATTTTTAATCTTTAATGTGGTTACTAAAATTTTAAACTGTATATGTGGTACTCATATTTAATGTTTGGTCAGGAATGGGCTCATGAAAAGGCACTATTTCTTAAGGCTTCCTCCCATATACTTTAAATACAGGGAGAAAAATGGCCAGTACCAATATTCAAAGATCTTTGTTAGGCCAGTCAACTTGTCCCCTCTTCCTCAGGTAGTACTCAACTCACGTTTTGAGAGTTCTTGTTTATTTAGTAAGCAGGGTACTTAGGTGATATATCTTATCAGATCCAAGAATTAAAAAAATATTTTATGTATATGGGTGTTTTGCTTGCATGTATGTCCATACACCACATATACGCCTGGTGCCTAGTGCCCAGAGGAGGGTATTGCATTTCCTGGAACTGGAGTTAACAGTTGGTTTTGAGCCGCATGCGTGCGTGCGTGCGTGCCTGCGAACTGAACCTGGATCCTCTGCAAGAGCAGTTGTGCTCTTAACCACTGAGTCATCTCTCCTGTCCCCTCCCAAGAATTCATAAAACAAAACCAAAACCCCCAAACCTTTAAGTCCTTTTTCTGCCAGAACTTTTGCCAAAATAATAATGCAGTGGCATACATGGTATGGCTATTCTTGTGTGGAATCACACATACACGCACGCACACAACTGGATAGTATGTGAATTTAAATAAGTATCTCTCAAAATCCAGGATTTTTAAGGCAAAAGGACCACCATATTCTATTTTTGTGTCACTTTTCCTAGGGTGATGAACAAATACCTATTTCCCTCATATAAGGCGCCAAAACTACAGATCAAAGAAAAGATTTCAATCCTGTCTAGCATGGCGAACCAATGAACTTACTGGGGGATATTTACAGGAGCATGGGCAATTTATGCCTGGTTAAACTACTGACTGCCTATTTTCTGGGAGGATTGGGGACTCCTGGGTCTCATCAACTCGTAACTGCCTTTCTATCCTTGGCCGTGGAGGAATGTCTGCCTGAGCCCTATTCTCTGCAACTATTAACTGCCTGTCTGTCCTTGGTGGGGTAGGGAGCTCCTGAGCCCCATGTTCAGCAACTGTTAATTGCCCATCTTCTGGGAGGGGTGAGGCCTCAGTCTCTTCCAGCAACTGTTAACTTTCTCTCTCCTGTAGGATATGGTCCTCCTGAGTCCCACTCTCAGCAATGGTTAACTACCTATATATTTTCACAGAAGAGTGGGGGCCTTGTGAGCTGCCCCCTGTAAGCAACTACTACCTGCCTGCATATCTTTAGGAATAGGTGAGACTCAATGAGACCCTCCCCTCATGATAGAATTAATGGACCAAATTGTGTTTGGGTCTCCTTAGGGTAATCCCCAGCTGCTAAGAGTTAAAGAGGGTAATGGCCATGCCATGCACAGAGGACAGTGTTATACAATGTAAACAATGGTTTGGTTTACAGGCCATGCAAACCTTACACAAATTGACTTTGGGTTCTTGTTGTGTTCCACAAGGCCCCAGGGCTAGCATTCAGCTAAAATATGCTTGACATGTAAAAGGAAACATTTGTAAAGATGCCACAATGGTACAAGTTAGAAAGACTCCCACATATACAGGAATTTTCCACCGCCCATTAAATATTGTATTTAGTTTTTGATGGTGATGCATGTTGAATATTATTGATTTTATTTTTGTTATTTTTTAAGATAGGATCCCACTATATAGCCCTGACTGTCCTGGAACTTGAGGCTGGACCCAAACTCACAAATATCTGCCTGCCTCTGTCTCCTAAGTGCTGGGATTAAAGGATTGCACCACCACACTTGGCTGATTTTCAATACTTATTTTCCTTTTTTATCTGCCTGTAGAGGTTAAGAAAAATTTTGTGGGAGCCAGTTCTCTTCTACCATGTGGGTCCTGGGAATTGAACTCATATCATCAGACTTGGTGGCAAGTACCTTTAAACACTAAGCCATCTTGCTAGCTCATCTTTATTATTTTTTGAGACAGGATTTTATAAAGGCTGGTATCTAACTTGAGTGTTTCCTGCCCCCACCGTTCAGCTGGGATTTTAGGTCTGAGCAATTAAACCCTGATAACATTAGTTTTAAAATTTAGAGGGGGGGAAGTAGGTAAATTTAAAAAACTGTTCCTATGCTGAAAGAAAACTATTTTTCTGCTAGAGACTATGTGGGTCAAGGGAATCTTAAGGGAGGGGTAGATGCAACAACAGTGGGTTAGGGGATCACAAAAATATACATTTTTCTCATATCTGGAATTTTGATTGTGTGTACCATGAAAGCAGAAGGGGGCTATTTGAGGGAAGAAGGAGCAAAAGCAGGCAGGCAGGATGAGGAAGTGTATTGGGAGGGTGGATGTGAGCAAAGTACAGTGATATATTCCCATTATTTTAGACTCTCAACAAAAATACATGTAAAAAGCCAGGCATGGTGGCTCATGTCTACAATGTCAACACTTGGGAGGTTGGGGCAGGACGAGTCCCTTGAATCTGAAATCAGGTCGGGTTAAAGAAAGTCAGTGTTTAAAAACCAAACAACAGCAAAAACCCCAAACAAGGCTGGTGAAGAGATGTTTTGGTGGCTAAAGGTGCTTGCTGCCAAACTTGAAGACCTGAGCATGATCCCAGGAACTCACGGGGCAGAAGGCATGTGCTGTGGCAAGTGCCTGTGCATAATACACACACACACACAAGTGTGATTAAAACATTCATATTCCCCAAATGGGTTGGAGACATGGCTCAGAGTTTCAGAGCATGTACTTTTTTAAAACCAGGATCTGAGTTCAGTTCCTAGCACCCACAAATTAGGTGGCTCACAATTGCCTGCAACTCCAGCTCCAGAGGATATGACATCCTCTTCTGCTCTCCCCCCCCCCAAAAACCTCTCGGTTTTATAAGCCAGATTTGATACACAGTAATTTATTTTTGCCACATCAAAAAGAAAAAGCCAGCTGGAAGTTGGTGGTGCACGCCTTTAATCCCAGCACTTGGGAGGCAGAGGCAGGAGGATCTCTGTGAGTTTGAGGCCAGCCTGGTCTACAGAGTGAGTTCCAGGACAGGCTCCAAAGCTACACAGAGTAACCCTGTCTCAAAAAACAAAACAAGCAAACAAACAAAACAAAAAAAGAAAGAAAGAAAAAAACAAGGATTATAAATTCCTTTTTATTCTAGACACAATGTTTTCATTTTTGAGGAGGATTTAGCTCATGCAAAGAAATGGCCTGGGGTCTGCTACAGTTGGGCTCTAATATCTACTTAAACAAAAAAGTCAACACAAATTCAACTTTTAGAAGACATCTACAAGCCAGGCAATGGTAGCACACAACTTTAATCCCAGCAGAGGCAGGCAGATCTCTGTGAGTTCAAGACCAGCCTGGTCTACAGAGTCAATTCCTACATAGAGAGACCCCGTCTAGAAAAACCAAAATAGAAAAGTTTTTTCACATTTACATTATAGCGGTGGCTGTTTTCTGACAGTTGTTTAAGTGTATCTGTTATGTTAGTCCTTAGCCATATGTAAAGGATATTCACGTTCATGATTAATATGCATTGGACAACTATTTTTTCTCAACTAACTCTCTAATTCCAGAGTGTTCTAGGGCTGGCTTCTAGCTACTAAATGTGTATTTTTACACATAAGGTGAAATGACATGTATGAAAAGTATATCTGTATAACTACAGTGTCACAATTTTCCTGTTAGTGAACCATCTTTTATCTACAAGCCTGGATATACATAATTTCATTGAGGCTACATATTATTGGAGACATTTTGTATCCAATATCATGCATAAAAACCCAAGCATGGATTTTATTTTAAATGGCCATGTTTACCTTGTCATCTATTGACTGAGAAGTCAAAAGGATGCATTTACTGACATTTAGACCAGTATTTTTTTTTGAAATAAGGTCACTCTATGTAGCCCTGGCTGTCCTGGAACTCACTATCTATACCAGGCTGTCCTGGAACTTACAGTGATCCCTCTGCCTCCTGAGTACTGGGGCCTGGCAATTTCAATGTTTAATAGGCTAATGCAATTAGAGATAAAAATTTTATAGTTTTGGTTTTGAGTCTAGCTTTTCATGGCTGAAACATCTCTCTAGCCCAAAGATGGAAATTTTAAATACACTGGTGTCGGCAAGGTAACAATAAAAAATAGAAAAACTTATGTCTTATGTGTATATGTGTTTCTGTTGTCATGTGTGTTCAGGTGTCTGCAAAGGCCAGAAGGTGGGTGGTGTTGAATCCAAGTTACAGGTAGTTGTCAGACACCCATTATGGGCACTGGAAACTTAACTTGGTCACCTGGAAGATGGGACACTAAGCCATCTCTCTAGTCCCTAAGATAGGACATTTAAAATAAATCCAGACAGATGCCTTAGTGGGTAAAGGTGTGTTTTGTGGATACTGACAGTACAAGTTTGATCTTCAGGACCTGAGTGCTAGAAGGAGAGAACTGACTCTCACAAGTTGCCCTTTGCCCTCTACATGTACACTGTGGCTTGCATAACACCCCTCCCCTCAATAAAATAAATGTAATCAAAATGTAACGATATTAGTGTTAGGGTAATGAGTCATACTCAGCCTTTTTATCATTGTAGTCACACTGAACATGACTTAATCTGTAGAAATTGCACCTGTAACGGTGCTTATTAAATAGGATTTATGATTCTTTGAAATTAATAATGCTTCAGCTTTACTGAAAATCCCAAGGAAGGCCAGAGATCATTGACAACAAAGGCTTGACACATGCCCTTGAGGATCAATGTCTGAAGCTCAAAGCCTTCCTGAGGAAATTCATCCTGCTTTGCTAAAGCTAAAGGACTTTATTAGAGTCATGAGGCCAATTATAAGGAATACTGAATCTAAAAATAGTCTCATGTCCTAAAGGGGCTTATGGATCAAATTTAAGAGAGCAGATTATAGGACAGGCCAGATCCAAGCATAGTATACATTTAGCAGAACAGGAATATTGATATCCACAATGGATAAGCATTTTAGGTAGTCACTTGAAATTAAGCAAATAATATGGTAATCTAACATGGATGCTGAGGTTAGTGCCTACCCATACCAAATGGTAACAAAACAAAGCCGGTTATATGTGCTACAATCATGAATCTGGGGAAAATCCTAGAACTTGCACAAGTAACAAAAACCAAAACAAAACCCCACATTTAACTTAGGTAAGTGAATCAGTCAGATGAGCAAAACCAAGTTTTTTCAAAGGATATCTACATAAAACTCACTGTCCAGCAGGCATGAATAAACCACAGGTCATATATTTAATCCAAATTGCAGCTCAGAGCTTAAGGGGCAAACCAGTGAAACAACATTACAACTTTCATAGCCACCATTCCAAATGCATGATCTGAATGCTGAATTATAGAGTTAATGGAAAGTGTAAATGCTCAGGAATGCCACTTAATCACTTTCAGGAATATCACTTAACCTATGTAAATAATTTGCATGATCTCTCAAGGATAGAGTTGAAGTCTTAACAGTGGTAAGGAACACTTCTTAATTGCTTTGTTGTATATTATAGGAGAGTAAATCAGTCGGCATTGATGTGGCTTACAAATCTACATACCAAGTAAAGGAAACAACTGGGCATAGTGGCACACACCAGTAATACTGGCACTCAGGAGGCTAGGGAGAACTGCCAGTTGTAGGCCAGTCTGTACCAGTCTGTACTATACAGTATGATGCTGCTCCTACCTCCTTCCAACATCCCTGCCCACACAGAAAAGTAAGGAGACACAAGGCTAAAAGTATCATTTTAATCACAAATGCACTAGAGGTCTCATTTGCGTATGTTAGAAAACTAAAAAGGTACATTAAAATTTAAAACCAATAAGCAAAGATACATCACATATTTTAATGTCTATAATTTAGTCTTTATCACATAAATATAATATTTATAAATACATTATTTGCAAAATTGCTATTCTTAAACATTTATTTCTAACATTAAAATTTCTCACAAGTGATTTAAGGGGAAAAATACCATTTTATTTGAAAATGGACAAGTAGACTTCAATGTGTGATTATGCCAGTATGACCAGATAAGGAAAAGAAACACACTACTGTGTTAGATGCATCATCAATTAGAATCCATAACATGTCTTAATGTGGTTACCAAATGCATGCTCTTGCTTTCTGTCAGTCATTCTCAGAACCATTTGGAGGTAAGAAAACCAGAGCATCATTGAAAATATGTCCAAAGGCCCTAAGCCGGTACACCCCATACATCATCACATGCATCTGATTAGGAGTCAGTCCATTAAAGGTAACAGCCATATCGGAACAGCATCCTTCTACTACCTGGTTCGGGTGGTTAGACATGGCCTCTTTAATGAAAAGTCCGACAGATTTGGTATTAAATACATCTTTTCTATCAGCGTCTTCTGCATTTTCTGCAAATACTCCAGCATATTTCAGGCAGACTGCTAGCTGCTTATCTTCAGATAGCTTCCAAATCATCCCTCCTTGTTCAGGACACTTTTCCGGAACACTGAGAAGGCTGTTGAGTCTTTTCATTGACTCTATGCTTAAGACAATCCCTCCATCCACACTCACGTATTCAAGGTCTCCAGATTTTACAGTGTGTCCTAGATAGAAAGGTTGCGACGGATCCTTTCTTAACAAAAAATATTTTAGATTTTCAATAACAGCAAAAGTAGTGGGGCGCGCAAGGAAGAACCAGTTGTATTGCTCTTTGTATTTATCAAAGGCATATTTGTAAGCTTTCCTCATCATCAACCACATGTCACTCGTGTCCACATTAATTGACTCAAACACTTTCACATTTTCAGAACTGAAGAACTCTGCCTTGTCACAGTGTTTGGTCCAAGTCTCCTTCACCGCAGCCCAAAGACTCACATCTTTGGGTTTTACAAGAACTATACAGTATACCCGGAAGCTCTTACTGAGCTCCATGCGCTCAGCCTCTGAGATTTTCGAGATATCTTCTTTGTTAGGAGCTTGCAGGTGGTGATGTTCATGGTGGTGCATTCTGTTTCCGTGACCAATCCTAATATGGCCTAGCATAGTGATCAAGGCACAGAAGATGCTTCCAAGCATCACACCTTTCAAAAATGAACTGCTTTCTGAAAGCATTTTTCCTGTAAAGAAAAAGACTTTTCAAACAGTCTAATAATTTCACTTGCTTATTTCTTATATACTTACGATTTGCCCTAATGTTTAAAAGCAGGTCCACATTCTTGAGATAAGGTGAGTAGGATATGCGACAAGTACTCTTAGAATTCTTTCAGGGGCATTTGGTCACCATTAGGTAGAAATGGCAACATTGTAGAAACTCCTCCATGAAGTACAATTTGCAGTGGGGGGGGACAATGTTTGCACATCATCATTTATTTAACCAAGAGGCAAATCAAAGCATTAGCCTAGAAACCAAAGTTATAGAGATTGTTTTTCCATCATTCTCTAAAAATTTTGTGTGACATACTTGTACTATGTTTTGAAGTACCTCTGGCCATTACAAAAGACTTTAGGTTGAACAGATGCTCAATTTCAACTCAAATGTCTCTTTTCCCTCTTTCTTTTTTCAAGACAGGGCTTCTCTGTGTAGCCCTAGCTGTCCTGGAACGTGGTCTCGAGATCAGGATGGGCTTGAACTCAGAGATCCCCCTGCCTCTGCTTTCTGAGTGAAATGCTGGGATTAAAGGCATAGACCACCACTACTAGCCTCAGATTTCTCTTTTCAACCTAGTGCTTTATTTAACTGGTGGCTAATGTCTTAAGATATTTTAAACCATCTAAGTCACATTTCTTTTTTTTTTTTGATCCCCCGTAAATCACATTTCTTGTGGTCAATACCACATGTTGTTAGTATCATTCTGCCCCTAAAACTAAGTGTCTTACAATGCAGTATACTAACTACTGATGTAGTAAAAGCCCACAATGGAAAGTTGTTTGGAGAAAGAAGTCAATATAGGTATATTTGGGGGGACAGTAATGAATATTTTTATCTCCTCAAAAGATATTTTCTTCCTTGGGGAGGTAAACTGGGGAAAAAATTTCCTGCATTTTAAATTTCAATTAGAAACTGAAAGAAATGCCAATGTAAATAAAACATCTGGGAAATATGGTTTCCATTTTTGCTAGTAAAGGCTGAACATTAACCAATTTCCTCTGTAACTCCACAAAGTTCTACTGTGCTCCTTAGATTTCTACTTTGTTTTTTATGGTTGAAAAGGACCTTAGAAGTTACCTAACATAATTTCTCTCCTTTAAAAAATATGTACAGTTAGCTGGGTACTGGTGGCACATGCCTTTGAGCCCATCACAAGGGAGGCAGAGACAAGTGAATCTCTGTGAGTTCAAGGCCAGCATGGTCTAACAGAGTTCCAGGACAGACTCCAAAGCTATACAGAGAAACCCTGTCTTGAAAAAAATAACAAAATGTAGTTATGTGTCATTTTTAAGTTTATGAGGTTGGGGAGATGGTTCAATGGATTAAAAACTTGCTATGCAAACATGAGGACCTGAGTTGCAGTCCCAGTGCCCATATAAAAAGCTGGACAAGGCAAGGAGCCATCTGCAACCCCATACTGTGCGGGAGGAGATAGGAGATCACTGGGGCCTGCTGGCCTTCTGCATATTCCTGGCTCAGAAAGAATAAAAAAAGGGGGGGGGTGACAGAGCAGGTTACCTGAAGTCTGTCTTTATCTGGCCTGAATACCCAACTCTGTGACCCTCCTCTCATGCCACTCATATACTTCTTTTAAATAGGGAAATGGAGGACCATAAAGGTTAAGTAACTGTCCCCAAGTCACAGAGGCTATCAGTGGTAGAAGTAAGCTATAAATGAGAAATGTGGATCTACTAAGCATAATTGATGCTGGCACCAAAATTTGCCACAATGCTACATTGAGTTTTCTTTCTTCTTTTTTGTTTGTGAGACAGTCTCACTATGTAACTCCAGCCGGTCTTGAACTTGTGATCCTCTCACTTCATTTGCCCATTTGCTGGTGTTAGTGTGGCACCACTTCTGGCTCCTGCTGTTTTGTTTTCCTATACAGGAAATGAACTTTGACTTCCACCACAAAGGCAGCTGTGTGACTGGCATGTGAAAGTTCTCAGTGTATTTGGGGAAGTGGGGGGGGAGTGGCAAGATGGTACTTTTCTCTAGAGAACTTGGTCAATAAGCAATTTCCATAGGAAAGGAGAAACAGCAGAAAAGCTATGCCTCAAAACAGTGTTGTTGGGTGCACCTTAATATTAACTGTTATAATTGCAGCTCTTACCACGCAATCATTATTTTGGTCAATACACAACAATCCAGACAAGACCCTTGATTTTGTGTCAGAATTTTTCCCGACAGGGATGCTCCTCCTAGCAGCAAAAATACTATTAAAACTCAAACGTCTACACATTTTACACAAACTTATTTGCACAAAGTATCCTAACATTTTCCCTCCGTGGAGGAATAAAAAAAAAAAAACTGTAACACCAGCGAGCCGCATGATAGAGTGTTTTCTACAGAGCAGAAGGGAATTTTAAACTTCACACACAGTGAGAGCAGAAACTTTGCTTTTGAGACGAACTTTTTTTTTTTAAGACGGAGTTAGTGGCTGGAGATCAAAATGGAGACCGAGTATAGGGGATGGGCTTGAGTATTTCAAGATCCCATTGAGTGGCCAAGGGGGGCACTTCTAGGAAGGCTGCTCTTCACCACCCCCGCTGTATCTTCCCGTCGCACCTGCCAGGGCATCCCGAGTGGGGCAAGCTGGGAATGGGCTAGGGTGCAGGCCTTCCCCAGAGGAGGGAGGGGAGCAGCGGCTCTGGGTTGCACTTGGGAGTGGGGACCGCGGTATTGGCACTCACCGCATCTAGAATGGCTCAAGGGCAGGAAAACACAGGCTTAAGCGGCTTTCCTCTCCCGTCCACTCAGTTACGCTCCAATGCAGGCTGCTGTAGACGCAGGCAGTGTCCTGTCGTTGGTTTCATTAAAGATCGCGCGATACAGGAAGCTGAAAGGGGAGAGTGGGGGTGGGGGACGAGCTCTGGGACGCTGAAAGGGCCCGCCCTGCGCCTAAATTCAGGCCTGACGTAACTCAACTATACCCAATGAGAGGCTCCGAGGGGCGTGCGTGTGCTAAGCCCGCCTGCACGCTCCTTCTTGCCCGCCTACTGGGTGTGGAAACTCCCAGAGTGGGAGAGTCAGGTGCTGTCTGGCGGTTGTAGGTTTCTGGATCATTTCTCTAACCCATTCCAGTGTATTGGTACCCTTGTGGTGACAAAAGGGTGTTCTTCCCAGGATTTCTGGCCTGCAAGCAAAATGCAAGGCATTGAAATAGTAATTGCAAATACATACATGCACACACACACACATACATACATACATACAGACATACATAAAGCAATCAGGGCAGTGGTGGCGCACGCCTTTAATCCCAGCACTCAGGAGGCACAGGCAGGCGGATCTCTGTGAGTTCAAGGCCAGTCTGCTCTACAGCGTGAGTTCCAGGACAGCCAGGGATACACAGAGAAACCCTGTCTTGAAAAACCAAAAAGAAAAGAAATTGAAATAGTTATCTCTTTGAAGAGAAAGAATTGGCTCTGGTTACTGGGATGGTAGGATTTGAAGCCACGTAGCTATCCAATCTTTAGCCAAGTCCTTTGATATCCCGGAGAAATGACTTCAGTTTCACTAGGCCTTGGTTCCTTCCTTTGCTAGGTTTGGAAAATATCACACTAGTGCCTCACAGGTTATCAGTGTACCTAACTCCCCTAGCAAAAGTTCAAGTGTAAAGTAAACGTTTAGTAAATGCTGGCTCTTTCTATTCCAGCCTGTATTGCTAGCACACAGTGTCGGCCCGCAATAGACAAATATTTATGCAGTTAATGATTGTTAGAGATACAGGTGAGGAATCAGGCCCAATACAGGATAAGGGTTATTTTCAAAGGACTACCCAATACACAGAGGTGGCTGTGCAATCCAGGTCTGATTATGACTAAAGAAGCAATAAATACAGTCTCTTGAAGTGCTCTTTTGTAGCTGGTGCTGTTGGGTCACACATGTAATCCTACTACTAGGGAGGCCAAGACAGAAGGATTAAAAGTTGAAGGTCAGCCTTATAGCAATTCAAAATGCACTGTCAGTAGATTTGGTTCAAGTAACATTGAATAGTGACTTGGTCCGCAGTTCCCGAAGCCACATACATTTGATTGCTGACTGGCATTGACTTAAGTATAATGAGCAGTTCAACAAATACTGTAATTGTTATATAGAGAAACCTTGTCTCAGAAAACCAAGAAAAAAAAAGAAAGAAAAAGAAATACGGTAATGAAACCTAGATTGTAGGAAATTATCATTCTTAGTCTGGGGGGGGTATATTTCTCGGAAGCCTGGTTTTTCAGGGGGAGTCATGTTTGTCTTTAAGGTAAAGATGTTCAAAATTATCAATGCTGTTTACAAGGTGAAGAGAAATCAAGTGGTTTTGGCTTTGTCCTGCACATACACTATGTGGGCTTGTGTTTCTGCAGACTTTCTTTTAAGATTGCTTTGCCTTTATGTTGTACATAAAGGTCATTTTCTTTTTTCCTCTTCACTGCAGACATCTAGTTTATTCATATCCTAAAAAAAGATCTCTCCAGTCTCTCACCTACCTCATCATCTTCCACAAACTGTTTGGCCCACGTCTTCATCATCTTCTGCATCTTTTCCCTGAGCAATTCAAGAGTCACTCCCTATACCTTCTGTTTCTTCAGAGACTTGTGAAAAGCATGAATGGGGAAGTTGTAGAGGTTGCCAGACTTCTTTGTTTCTGTCTCTCCAGTAATTACTTATCAATGGCATTGCTGTTATTAATGCCTTTCTTCTTGTCTCCATTATAGTGAATTTTTAAAATTTGAATTAGGTACTGGGTTACCTTGTCAATTGTCTACCTACATTTGTGTTGAATGAAGCAGGGCTAGCAAATTCAGTTTTCATCTATGTGTTGCTCATTCTATAACTGTCCTCTTTTTTTTAATGGTAGCACACTATTTTTTCAGGGGACAAGGATGATCAATTTCGCAGTCCAATCAGACTGTATTCATTTCTGCAAAAGCCCCAAGTGTTGGTTCTTATTTTCCTCCCTGTGTGATTATGTTTAATTAAATGCTACATTAGAAATGAAAACAAACACAAGGAGCTGCAAAAGCATGCAACCTCGTAAAGAGTGAAGCAATCAAGGCCTCCTTTGTAGATTAAAGATGGCTCACCTTGCAGCAAGTGAAAGAACTACATCACCAAGGCCGACAATGGTGACATTGCTAACAGTAGAATTTCCACACAAGTGGGAAGGTGAAAAACAGATTTCAGGCACATTGTCTACTGCTGATCTCTTAGCCAGGTAGTATGGGTGAGAAGCCATCAGTGGGTGCCTAAAATTAAGAAACACAGACTTACAAAGCAACCCTAGAACCTCTTGAGAGAAGAGCCTCATTTCTGCACGTTGGGGTTCTCATTCAACTCAAAGGACTACAAGGTCAAGGGCTCATGCAAGGCTGCTACTGGACTGGTATCACTGTTTGCACAGAACCAGGTTTTGTTCTTATTTTAAGTAGCAAAGTTGATTGTTTCATACTGTGCTCCAGCCAGCATCACTGGCCGCGTGGGGCCAGCGGTGCAGAATGCAGTGCTAGTGGCATCAGGCTCAAGTCTTGTTTCTCTCATTCTGCTCGTGTAAGATCCACGTTTACACGCATAGCTTTCCTTGAAAAGTTTCAATGAAATGTCAGTAATCATTAAACTCGATTGTTGACTGGATGAAGCATCTAGGTGATTAGTAAAGCACACACTGTGTGTGTGTGTGTGTGTGTGTGTGTGTGTAAAGGCATTTCCAGAGAAGATTACGGGGGGGGGCAAGCCATGTGTCTAGCCTTGAGTGGTTCCATTCATTCCTTAGTCTATGGGCCTAGGTAACTAATGTGTACGAGGCCCTGGGTTCAGCACCCAGTTCTGCCAAAAGAAATAGTGGTGATAGGTTGACAGAATGTAATTACTAAAGATGAGCCATGTATCCTTTGAACTTTACAATACTCTCTATGCTTCTATGTTTATTTAAAAACTATTCATAATCAGGGGCTGATGTGGTGGTGCAAGCCTTTAATCCCAGCACTTGGGAGGTAGAGGCCCGGCATTTGTGTTCAGCCAGGTCTACATAGTGAGTTCAAGTCAGCCAGGGTTGAGTGTTGAGATCCCATCTCAAAAAAAATTAAACATTTTTGTTCATGTAACAATGGAGATCACAGAAGAATTGGGAAGTTTGCTTGTTACATTAGAAGAGCTAGTTGAGAATACCTGAGCTCAAGGGGGCAATGCAGGGACTGTGATGAGCTTTATAGTGCTTTTCTAATCCGTGGGATTTATTGGAAGCATTAAATGGAACACAGGTAAAGCATTTGGTAACTATAATTTAAAATAACTTCGAAAAGCTTTTGACAAAATGCCAGCTGAGGGACACTGGCCCACTTCAACACATGGTTCTGGCAGGCCTTACTCTTTCTCCCATCCCCTCCGCCTTGCTACAAACTGTTACATGACATTCCTGAAGCCAGCCACCAAGGTCTATTCCCTCATTTGGCTACTTCCTCCTCCTGGGACTGACTGCCAACGTCAAGCAATCGGAAACCTCTTTTGGCTCGCCTAATTAGCATGCCCAATTAAAATTAAACACCCCATCCTAACATGGGGTTTCCCCCTTTTACCTTTATAAACTGTCATTTGCCTATCTGCCATGTCTGTCTCCTCTCTGCATAGAAGCAGTCCTTTGTCCTTCCTGGATAAACATCCTTGGCCCCCTTCCATTCTCTCCAACCCCCTCTCCCTCATCTCCTATCTCTTTTACTAACCCAGACCTCCCCCGTTTCTCAAGAATGACACCAGCAAGGCCATTTGCTGCTGTTTTCTGTTTGAGTCAGAAAGCAGCTTAATAAAGGATCTTTCTCTGAAAACAGGTGTTTGGGTTTGGTTTGTGCCTAATCCAGGGTCTGCAAGGGATCCCCCCCATCCAATGTGAAGGAGTCCCCTTTACTTATAGCTCAGGATTGTCTTGAACTTACAGACCTACTATGTTAACCTTCCAAGTGTTGGAATTGCAAGCATGAACCATCTGTCTGAACACTGGTGTTGCTGTTATAGTTATTTGTATGTATGTGTGTATGTATGTCTGTGTGTGTGTAAAGAGGTAGGTATGTACACCATGTGTAGTTAGGCCTCTGTTTTGAAACTGGGTTTCTCATTTGTCTGGATCTCACCAAGTAATTTAAACTGGCTGGCCAATGAGCCCCAGGGATCCTCCTGTCTCCACCTGTCAAGGACTGGGATTACAAGCATATGCCACCATGTTGTCACGGGGAAGACTTTTACTGGAGAGACGTCAGACACACTCACGCAGGGATGCAGGCACGCATAAACACACATACCTCTAGCTATCTAGAAAGGGAACTCATGACACACCAAAGTAACGACTACACCAAAGTCCAACTCGGTGAGCCAATGAGTTTTTAATGGGGTTCCTAACAGAACATGGGTGAGGGTTTACATGTAAATAACACAGATGTCTCAAAAGCTGTGTCACTGAAAAGCCCACTCCCAAACAGGTGATGATGCCCGAAAGCTGCAACCCTGGAGCTCTCCAAACAATTCCACAGTGGAGAAAGAACTCCTCCCTGCATTTCAGCTGTTCATTGTCCATACCCAGCAGTTGCTTATTCGTTTTTTTACTTCTGGGGGTGGTGGCAGATGTGAAGACTCTACCAAGTTTCTGTTCTCAGAGGCATGACCTTGTGTTTACTCCCGAAGTCTCTCTCCCTCCTGTAGGAAATGTTACCCTTTGGAGGTGACTGTTACACAGCAAGTACTTGACATTTTAACTTGAGTTCTGGGCTTCATCAAAACCCCCATCATTCCTTTCTTTTATCTTTGAGACAGAATTTCATGTAGCCCAGACTGGCTTTGGATTCACCATGTAGTTGAGGTTTGCCTTGAATTCCTCATCTCTCTGCCTCCACTTCCCGAGTGCTGAGTGAGATTAAAGGTTTGAATCACTGTTTTTAAGAAAATAGATACACGTTAGAATTTTGACTCAATAGATAATGCCTTTAAAATAGGAAGCTTCCAATATCCCACCCCAAATATTTATTTAATTATTTAAATAGTTATTTAAAAAATAAAGAAACATGAGACAAAGGATAATGGTTGCTAAGAAAATTGTTTTGACATTTTCAAAAGCATGATTTCTTAGGGACATGGTGAGGTGGGACATATTTTATAAAATAAGTGTTTGTAAAAGATCTAAAGGAAGAAATACACAAAAATATCACTAAATTGATGACTATATTGAATTCTATGTGAGGGGGCTGGAAAGATGGCTCAGAGGTTAAGAGCACTAGCTGCTGTTCCAGAGGCCCTGAATTCAATTCTCAGCAACCACATGGTGGCTCACAACCATCTGTAGTGAGACCTGGTGCCCTCTTCTGGCCTGTAGGGATACATACAGACAGAACACTATGCATAATAAATAAATCTTTAAAAAATTTTATGTGAATAATTCAAACCTTGTTGACATGGGGAATAAGCTATAATGAAGTCTCATGGGTATGGGTTTAGTTATATTCACTGGTAGCTATAAATGCTGACTGTAGTTGTTGGTCTGAAACTATTTATAGATATTATGAAGACCTCACATGGTGAGGTTGTAGCCATTAAGGTTCATTGCTAAATATATAGATAACTTACATATGCAGATTTAATGGCATGTAAATGAAATATGATAGTGGCTGGAGTTCACTGGAATAGCAGACCAGGAGAAAAGCATTTTCTCTTCTGGAAATACTAGCAATTGGAAAATATGGACAAATTACCCAATGGCATACTCTTTCAGCTGTCAGTTGATTGCAGGACTCCCACCAAATCCAAATCTGAGGATTCTTTTGTTTGTTTGTTTGTTTGTTTGAATCAGGGTTTGTCTGTGACTTTGGAAGCTGTCCTGGAATTAGCTCTTGTAGAGCAGGTTGGCCTCGAACTCACAGAGATCTGCCTGCCTCTGCCTCCCGAGTGCTGGAATTAAAGTCTTGCGCCACCAATGCTCAGTAATCTGAGGATTCTTAAGTTGTTTTTATAAAAGGTGTCGTATTTGCATGTAATCTACTCAATTCTCCTGTGAACTTAAATCATCTCTAGATTGATTATAATAAATAATGCATCTAAATTGTTCATAGGTCTTGTACTGTTGAGAGACTAATGACAAGAAAAATAGCCTGTATGCATTATTCACTTCAGTTAACATTTTTCCTTTCCGCCTTTCATTCATTTTTCTGAGACAGAGTTTCAAAACTCTAAATATAGACCAGGCTGGCCTTGAATTCCCAAAGATCTGCCTTCCCTATATTTTCCAAATGCTAAGATTAAAAGTGTGTGCCAATACACCTGGTACTCAGACAACATTTTTTTCAAGGATTTTTCTTAGCCTTAGTTATATGGATATGGAACCATTTATATGTAGGGTTGATTATATGAACACCCATATCCTATCTTGTTAGTGGCTTAGAGTGTGAAACCAATCTTCAGTGGGGAACAAAAGTAATCCTCTCTCAGAAGTTTGTCTTCTCTTTCCTAGGGGGTAGATAAAAGAATCAGGGCATTCATGCATGTGTGTGTGTGTGTGTGTGTGTGTGTGTGTGTGTGTGTGTGTGTATGTATGTGTGAGAGAGAGACAGAGAGAGAGAGAGAGAGAGAGAGAGAGAGAGAGAGAGAGAGAGAGAGAGAGACCCAGTGGGTAGAAGAGCTTTCAGACTTAAGGACTTCAATTAGAGTCCCCCAAATTGATACAGAGATATCCTTTGACTTCCACACACACACACACACACACACACACACACACACACACACACACACACACACCTTAATAAAAATAAAATTAAAAAGAAACAATAAAATTCAAAAGCTATTTTGTTAAGAATTTTTTTCTGCTTAAAAGAAGGATAATGGGAATGTCAAGTTCTCATAGTGGCTCAAACTGAAGAGGTCAGGGTATACTGAAGGAACTTGCATGGAATTTTCAGACTGAGCATCAAATGAAAAGTAAAGTCCTTCTCATGAGTTGTAAAGAGTTTCAATGGGCCCCATCAACACAACATCCTGTCATGGGATGAGGTGGGGCTTAAGGGGCCTGGCTCCTTGAGAATCTAGAGGTAGATAGACAATCGTTGCTGGGAGAGGGGGAGACATTCTTCATTGGTGTAGCCACTGGTAATGTGCCCTGGTGCCTGTAAACTATCTCCCATCCATACCCATGAAAGCAATCCTAACAAAACGACTGTGTCACAAAAATGGCTTGAAACTGGATAGTTTTATCTCAACTTGACACAAGCTAAAGTCATTTGAGAGGAGGGAACCTCAATTAAGAAAATGCCCCCATAAGACCAGGCTGTAGACAAGCCTGTAAGGTATTTTTTAAAAATTACTGATTGGACCGGGTGTTGGTGGCGCACGCCTTTAATACCAGCACTTGGGAGGCAGAGGCAGGCGGATCTCTGTGAGTTCGAGGCCAGCCTGGTCTACAAGAGCTAGTTCCAGGACAGCCTCCAAAGCCACAGAGAAACCCTGTCTCGAAACCTCCCCCCCAAAAAATAAATTACTGATTGGTGTAGGAGGCCCCAGTCTACTGTGGGTGGTACCATCCCTGGGCTGATGGTCCTGGGTTCTATGGGAAAGCAGGCTGATAAAGGGTAGCAAGCAAATAAACAGCATCCCCCATGGCCTCTGCATCAGCTCCTGCAGTTCTGATCCTGCTTGAGTTCCTGCCCTCATTGATTTTGATGATGAGTTGTTTGTTATATGGAACTGTGAGTGAAATAAACCGTTTCTTCTTGAGGTGCTTTATGTCATGGTGTTTCATCACAGCAATAGTCCCTCAAGCTAAGAGACAGACTTAGTTAAGAAGGGGATTTGTGGTAGTAGGCAAGAGAGGGTAATAAGGGATGTATAGTATCAAAACAAATTATATATGTAGAAATAATTTGTATGAGGTTGAACAAAAATGACTGCAAAAAAATCATATCAGTGACACTAGAGCATTAAAGCAAACATAAGGTCTTCTAAGAAATGGGCCTTTGTCTGACTACATAGGCTGTAGGTCCACAAAGTCACCTCCCAGGAAATCAGTGTCATGATGGCAAAGTCCCACAAGGTATAATAGAAAAGCATAAAACAGGAGTCAAAATCGCCTATAAATCCACAACTTAGAAATAATTTCTGTTGTCATTTTGGTATATATCTCAGAAACTTTTCTCTCTATATATGCATGTATATGCATATTCATATAATTTCTAATGTTATAAATGTTATAGAAATGGTGGATTGCAATATAGCTCAGTGGTCAAACTATTTCCTAGCCTGTGTGAGGTCCTGTGTTCCATACTCAGCAGGATATATATAATACAGATACACACACACATACACAAACGTATCCTCCTCTGTATCCTTTAAAAACTGTGGTAGTAAATACAGATCATTTCAATCCTATCATATAGTGGATCTATGCTCTAAGCAAATACTTGGGTATTAGAAGGGTCTTGAGAATTTCATCACTGTAAATGATGCAAATTGAGGAGCAAAATTGAGTGAGGATTGAGGGAGTCAATCAGTGCCATCACGCAGTGTTTGGTGAATAACAAGCTCTTTCTAGATGTGTTACTTCTATTTTGAAATAGTCTTGTTATATAGCCCTGGTTAGTCTCACACTCGTGGCAATCCGTCTGCTTCAGCATCCTGAATACTGACACTGTGAGTATTCATCACCATACTTAGTTTAGATGTGGTTTTTAATTGTCAGAATTTCCTTTGTAAAATTTAACTAGTGTGCTTCTCAGCAGCATTCCTTGAACACTTTTTGCTGTTTTTTTTTTTGCTAGTATTTCACTGTGCTGCTGGAGATGGATCCCTGGGCCATGGGTACATTCACTAGCAAATCCTGAGCTATTCCTGCACTCCACTTGCTGGTAAAAATGCCTTTGTATTTCTTTTTCTATGAAATGTTCTGTTTATGTTTCTGCTAGTTCAACTGGATACCTTATGCTTTAAAATTTTTTTTTTTGGTTTTTTACGAGACAGGGTTTCTCTGTGGCTTTGGAGGCTGTCCTGGAACTCGCTTGGTAGTCCAGGCTGGTCTCGAACTTACAGAGATCCGCCTGCCTCTGCCTCCCGAGTGCTGGGATTAAAGGCGTGCGCCACCAACGCCCGGCATGCTTTTAAATTTTTAATTGACTTATGTATTGAAACTATCAGTCACGGGTCTGGAGAGATGGTTGCACAGGACTCAGGTTCAGTTCCCAGCACCTATATGGTGGCTCACAAGTCTCTGAAATGCATAGGGGATCTGACAACCTCTTCTGGACTCCATGTGTACTAAGTACCAGGCAAGCACGTGGTACACATACATATATACAGAAAAAACACAAATACACAGAGAAATGAAATAAATCTTAAAATGTTTTTAAAGCTATCAATCTTTTGTAATACAAATATTAGCTACTTTTAAAACCTAGTCTTTTGCTTGATGTTTGGTATTTACTTATGTAGATGTTGTAAGCCTTGTACAGTTAACTTGGTTCATCTTTTCCTTTAGTTTTTTTTAACTTAAAATTTATTTTTCATTTTACATGCCAACCCCAGTTGGAGACAGGGTATCATTAAATTGTGGTATTAGTGATTTTCTTGGTTGCTGCAACCAAGTACTGGAGCAAAAGGAACTTAGGAAAGGAAGGATTTAACCGGGCATTGGTGGTGCAAGGCTTTGATCCCAGCACTCGGGAGGCAGAGGCAGGCAGATCTCTGTGAGTTCGAGACCAGTCTGGTCTACAAGAGCAAATTCCAGGACAGCCTCCAAAGCCACAGAGAAACCCTGTCTCGGAAAAAAAATAGGAAGGATTTATTTTGACTTACAGTTTGAGAAAAAGTTCAAATGGCCGGCAAGGCCTGTGTGCAGGAGTGTAACTGCTGGTCACGTGATGTCCATAGTCGGGAAGCAGAGAGATATGGATGCTGGTGCTCAGCTCACTGTTTCCTTTGTATTCAGTCCAAGACCCCAGTCCATGGGATGGTGGGGCCCACATGTAAAGTGGGTCTTCCCACTTCAGCTAACCTAATCTAGAAAAAATCCCTCACAAACACACTCGAGACTTGTTTCCACAGTTATCCCAGCTCTTGTCAAGTAGACAGCATAAAATGTTACAGTGCCTCAACTCTGTAGTGCCGGCTGGTTTCCTGCCTCGGCCTCTAGAGGAGCTGGTATTGCAGGCATGGCTGCAGCCTGACCTTTTCCTTCTCCTTTTTCTTCCTTTATCTCTTCTCACGGCCTTATCTAAAGCATGTGCTTCTTTTCACCTGACTACCCTCAGCCAGTTCATCGACCTGTTTTGTAAGTTTTGAACAGGTTTCCAAATCTTTTCTGTTTTATCTGTGACTACATCAAGTGTCTCCCAACGTGGAGTCTTGCCGCTCAGCTATCCTTCCAGGGTTGATTCCAGACCTCTGCTGTCATCTTACGCGTCCAACATGTTTCCGTAGCTCTGGCAGTGCTGGCATTGATCCGCCATGTGACAGTTAAATGCTGCTTTTCCGGTGAAGCAGCAATAGAAGGAGTTAATGATTCTTACTTCCAAGATCTGCCAAGTGTGAGAATACCATTTGTTAGGTGTCTGCAGCAGTGGAGAGAGAAGAAAGCGAAAAGGAGACCAGGCTGACCCCAGCAGAAGAGACTGTTAATTCAAACAGCAAGGGGCAGACACTCTCCTGTGGGAAAAGGGGTGCCTATGAAAGGGAAGGTGATATTTGGAGTTTATATAGAGAGTTTGGAGAATGGGAAGTTAAATGCAGCTGCAGGAGTCTGCAGTTTCTACTTGCTGGAGTTGTTTAACCAGACAAGGCTGTTTTATCCTTAGAAAATGCCCTGATGTAGGTGAAAGTTGGTAATTGGTTTGGGCAATGGCAGGGGATTTCAGCACGCCTCAGGGCAATGGAAAGTTTTTTGGTCAGAGTCCGGCAGAGTTTGGTAAAAGTATATTTTGACACCATTAAAATAAACAAGCTCTTCCAGACAGTCCCTGTCACCAACTGCTTTTTATTTCCTGGGGTGGAGCCCAAGACTGTGCCATCCATGCTAGGCAAGGCTTCTACCAGTGATCTACAGGTACACTACCAGTCTACCTATTGCCATTTCATACAATTTTAGAAGGTGTTCAAGGGCCAAACAATGTGTGGGACAGTTTTCTAAATAGAGAAAACCTCACAGAGTCGGTGAAATCTCTCTTTCCTTTGCCCCAGTTGGCTATTTAGGATGTGTGGGTATGTATAGGCACATGTGCACACATGTTATGTGTGTGGGTACACATGTATGTACATGTACATGGAGGTCTGAGGTTACCCTCAGGTATCATTTCTCATGAGCTGTCTTTGTTATAAGAGTCTTTCACCGACCTAGGACTTGCCCATTTGGCTGGGTTGGTTGGCCAGTGAGACCCAGGGATCTACCAGTCTCTCCTGCCCCAGGGCTGAGAACACAAGAGCATACTACCACTTTAGGCTTTTTTAAAATGTAGGTTTTGGGGAGCAAGCCAAGGTTGTGGGACTGCAGAGATGACTCAGTGGTTAAGAGCACTTTCTGTCACTCTAGTTCCAGGGAATCTTACGATGTCTTTAGGACTCCTTGGGCATCAGGCATGGATGTAGTGTATATACAGGTAGTCAAAATACTCATACATGCAAAATCTTTAAAAAAGAGATTCCTGCTTTTAAAACAAACACATAACAAATTCAGGTTCGTGTGCTTGTAGGGCAAGTATTTTACTGACTAAGCCATCTGCCCAGCCTATAGAGATTTAATAGCTCAAAGACAGCTGTGACCATTAGTGATTCTCTACCAAAAGTCTAGAGGTTATCATGAAGATCTCTCTCCCCCCTCAACTCTTCCTTCTTCTCTCTCCTTCTCTGTCCTCCTGTCTCCTCTCTCCCTCTCTCCTCCTCTCTTCCTCTTACCCTTTCTCCTCCTCTCCCTCCCTCTCTCCTTTTCTCCCTCTCCTCTCTCCTTCCCTCCAACTTTCCCTCCCTTCTTCTCTCTCCCACACCTCTTCATGTAAAGAAAGATAACACATTTCCTTTGTCTGCCCTCTTCTACTATGAGTTTTCCCCCTTTCCTGTTTTGTATTCATTTACTCAGCTAAATACTAGTTTTTAAACTAGTGTCCATGTAATCTATGTGGCTTGTTATAAAACATCTCTGGACCTCACCTAACCTAGACATTCAAACATTTTCTAAATAGTTACTCTACATTGGTTGTAAATACCTATTCTAAGCTAGGTACAAAGGCCACTCATAGACCCTGATCTATGTAGTTCATAACTGTCTTAGTGTTATATTGCTCTGAAGAGACACCATGACTACAGCAACATTTATAAACAAAAGTGTTTAATTGGGGCTGGCTTACAGTTTCAGAGGTCTAGTCCATTGTTATCATGGAGGCACACAGTCAGCCATGGTGCAGGAGGGGAACTGAGAGTTATACATCTGGATCAACAGGCAGCAGGAGGAGAGAGACACTGGACCTGGCATGAGCATCTGAAACCCCAAAGCCCACCTCCAGTGACATACTTCTTCCATCAAGGCCACACATCCTAATCCCTCTCAAGTAGTGCCACTCCCTAATGACCAAGCATTCAAATATGTGAGCCTATGGGCGCCATTTGAATTCAAATTGACACAATAGCCAAGGAACAAAGATTTAAAAAAACTGCAACAAGAAAAACAAGAAAATACAGAGATTTTAGTGTGTCATGATGTGTTTGTGCTACATATACTTGTCAGTGTTTGTATGTTTGGTGTGTGTGTGTGTGTGTGTGTGTGTGTGTGTGTATGGGAGTATTGTGTGTGTAACTGTGTGTAGAAGCCAGAGATCAATGTTAAGTGTTTAAAAAAAACCAAAACATGTATTTATTGTATGTGTATGTCTGAGTGTATGCATGAACATCATGTGTGCACAGTGACAGTGGAGGTCAGAGAGGTCATTGGATCCCCTGGAACTATACCTGGGTCCTCTGCAAGAGCAGTAAGTGTTCTTAACCACTGTATTGTGCCTTCAGCCCAGTGTTGAGTGCCTTTTCTTGATTCTTGTCCACCTTTGTTTTTTGAGACCAGGCTGCTTGGCCAATGAGCTTCAGGGATTTTGTGTTCCTGCTTTACCTCCCAAGTGCTGTGTTTATAGGCACTGTAAACAAGTAGTCCCTCTCTGGGAAATTCAACCTCAAAAATAAATAAACTTTGACTGGGGTGTATCTTAATGTTAGAGCACTTGTCCAAATAGCATGAGACCGTGGGTTGTATGCCTATAACTTGAGGAAAAAGAGTAGAGATAAAAATAAATGACAGGCAGTGGTGTAGCAACCTTTCATCTGAGCCAGCACCAGCACTCAGGAGGCAGAGGCAGGTGGATCTCTGTGAGTTCGAGACCAGCCTGGTCTACAGAGCAAGTTCCAGGACAGCTAGGGCTGTTACACAGAGAAACCCTGTCTCGGAAAAGAAAAAAGCAGCAAACCAAACCAAAAGAAAAGAAAAGAAAAAAAACCAAACTCCCAAAACCCCCAAGTAAACATTTTAAAATATTGCAGCCTTGAAAGTATCAGTAATTATATCATTCTTAGACACCCATTCATTTTCTCAGTCTGTATTTCTTTCCTGTGGTGTCTCTGATCAAACCCAGGGCCTAGGTACGGTATGTAAGTGCCCTACCGCTGAGCTGTACCCTGAGTCTTCTTTTTTCCCCTCTTTGAGAAAATGTCTCACTAAGACACTCAGGCTAGCCTAGACTAGAGAGAACTAGAAAAATAATGGCATAAGTACAAAGGGATTTTGATCAACAAGTCCCAGGTTACCTAGTGCCTGAGGGCCATGTAAAGCCTGCAGATATTTTAAAGCATGTGCTTAACATCTGGTTACAGTGGTCTTTCAGTTTCCTGATAGGCCAGGCACCTTCTGAACTTAGAGCCATTTTCCTGCTGTTTGCTTTACCTGAAATACTTCCGTGTCCTTTGTCCAGCTTACCCTTTCTTGGGAGAAAGCTCTGATCTACAAGACTGAGACAGTCTTTTACTTTATCTCTTTGCATAGCACTCTGTACTTTAGAATGAATCACAATTGTGTCTAGTTATCTTCCTCCTTTTTGGTGCTAGAGATGAAACTCAGGGCCTAAGAAAATAGACAGTGTTTCTCTGTGTAACTGCCCTGGCCTTCCTGGAACTTGCTCTGTACACCAGGCTGGCCTCAAATTCACAGAGATCCTCCTGTCTCTGTCTCATGAGTGCTGGGATTAAAGGTGTCCACCACCACTGCCTGGCTATCATTACTTCTTAAATAGTGCACTATGATGAATATTTTTTATAGAATTTGAATTCTATTAAATTTTTTTGTGTGTAGGTGTTCATGTGTGAGCAGATGCATATGTGTGTGTTGCTGTGTGGAAGCCAGAGGTCCACCTTGGACTTTGTGTGTGTCTGTGTGTGTGTGAGAGAGAAGGAGGGGTGTTTCTGATTGGCTTGTAGCTCACTGATTAGTCTAGGCTGGCTAGCCACTGAACTCCAGAATTCTGTGTGTCTCTGCC
Source organism: Mesocricetus auratus (assembly GCF_017639785.1). Taxonomy (NCBI): domain Eukaryota; kingdom Metazoa; phylum Chordata; class Mammalia; order Rodentia; family Cricetidae; genus Mesocricetus; species Mesocricetus auratus. The sequence continues at coordinate 89,888,822 of NW_024429188.1, forward strand.
TCTCCAGTGAAGGGATTACAAGTATGCCACCATGCTTGGCTTTTCCCCATGGGTTCTGGGGATTGAACTCAAGTCCTCTTGACAAGCACTTTACTGAGTGAGCTGTCTCCTAAGTTCTGGTGTTAAGTTGTATAAGTAACCTACTTTATGTAGTAAGTTACAGTTGATTTAAAATATACAGGAAATTAGGTATAGTTCATAGTTTATTTGGAATGCCACTTTGAAGTGTGAATAAATTTTGCTATCTATGGAGGTTTCTGGAACCAACCTCCTACAGCTGCCCCCTACAATGACTTTATTTTCAGTTGAGTGCCCTCAGCTTTGCCATCCCTTCCTCATAGACTCCTCCCTGTTGCCAGACAATCAAGACCTGAAACACATATATATATCTTTTGTATTTTCTTGACTTCTGGGAAAGCCCTCACTCAAAGATATTTATACTTTTAAGACTGAGTCTTGGTATGCAGCCTTTACTGTTCTTGAACTCATGATCTTCCTGCCTCAGTCTCTTGAGTTCTGTGTGCTGGGATTACAGAGGTCTACCACCGCACTTCACTCAAAAATAATTCTTGAATGAATGAATGAATAAATGATAGACCCAAGGAAAAAATGCAATGGTAAACTCTGCCATCTTGTGGCTATTTGTCTTTAGTGTTACCATTTCGTTGCATTTCCCCCCACTGTTGGAATTTAAAAAGTGACACACGGACAGAAAAAAGGTACTGTGATGAGGTAGAGTTGGGAATGTTTCTTCTGCTTTTGCTCAGTGCAACCAAAGTGTGGTTACTGATAATAGCTTACAAGAGACAACAGAGATGATAAGAAAGCAGAAACCGAAGTAGGATGGATGGCAGCAGACTGAATATAGATCTGGGGAAACTGGGTTAGAATGTCTGATTTAAATGCATCAAACGAGAACATGACCAGTCTGCAACTCTGATCAGATGATCAATGTAGTTATTTAAGGGCATTTTTAATTTATTTTATTACGAACACAACACCCTGCTTCCATGTACGTCTACACATCAGAAGAGGGCACCAGATCTCATTACAGACGGTTGTGAGCCACCATGTGGTTGCTGGGAATTGAACTCATGACCTCTGGAAGAGCAGTCAGTGCTCTTAACCTCTGAGCCATCTCTCCAGCCCTTAAGGGCATTTTTTGATAAATCATCTGTAGCAGTCGTTGGATGAAGAGAAGGGTTGCATTTGAGTTAATGGTCCTAGAATTCTACTTTTTGTTTTGCCGAGCCACATAGTGCAAACCGTATGACCAACCTCATCTTAGTTTGCTTATCAGTGAAAGTACCACTCAGTTTGCTGCCGGAGCTCTTTATGAGACTGGAGGCATGAAGGTTCCTAGAAAAGTTTTTGAAAAAAGTGGCGCACACATTTACCATTTCCATAAAAGAAAAGCAATGCTTACAGCTACCATTTGTATGGCACCTAAGTGTCTTCAGGCCCGTGATCTATTTTTAGAGTCACAGCAATCCTAGGCGGTAAGAAGACAGCTGTATTGCCCTCAGTTTTCAGGTGAAGCCCAGAGGTCCCCTTTGACAGTCAACACACATATATTGAGTTCCTGCTTCATCCAGGCATACTAACAGGAGACTTTGCATGCTAGAGAAGTTCATTGTCTAAAATCACATGGCTCAGAAATGGTAGTCTGTACTACAACTGAGGTCATCTGACTAAGAAACCAAGTGATCACACATGAATGTCTTTACATGGCTTAATTTCTCTTCTAGGGAGACTTGCATTTTATTGATCTTTTTCTTCTATGGAATGAAACAATCTGTTCCCTGTGAAAGGTATTTAAGGTCTCAGGAGTAGGCACATTCAAAAGCACTTGGTGCAGCCTGCAAGACTGTACTCGAGGCTGTGGTTCTGAGCCCTAGTTGTCCATTAATATCACCTGGAGACCTAAGGAACCATTGCCTACACTCTGGCCCCACAGCAAAACAATTTAACAAGAAATTCTGGGAATGTTGTCTAGGGAAAAATTCTTGCAAAACTAATTTAATGTGCATTCAGGGCTGAGAACCATACTGTAGCTCTAGCAGAAAGGTCAGCAGCCTAACAATCGAAGAGGCCATCCAGCTTTTCTCAGAGATGGATTCTGGCAAATAGCAGGAGCATTCATCCAGGAAGAGGGGAGAACTGCAGACAAAGTAATGCCTTCCCAGTGTCACGCGTTGAATCTGATTTAGTAGTGCAGCTAAGACGAGCCATGCTAGATATGGGGAAATCACAGATGCTATAGGAGAACAAGGAAAGAGGACATAGCTTCCACTTTGAGTTGGAGAAAAGAGGAATGGCCGACAGTTCACAATTCATAGGCACTCACATGCCTCTATTCATTCATTCACTCATTAAGTCGTAAAGCAGTTACTGAGCAACTACTATGTAGCAAACACAATTCAGGGTAGGACTATATAGTATGTACAGATTTAACACGCATGAATCATACAGTGAAGTCGTGAGAATAGGGGAATGGCTCTTTCTGTGGTGTTCCGGTGACCTTGAAAATCTCCTCCTAGGCTCACAGTCAAGGTTCAATCACAATCTGCACATGACTTGGAGAAATATCCTTCAATTCTCTGTGAAACGTGACACAATAAGCAACACCACGGAAAGGTATTATAAAGCCATTTCTCATCCATGTTTCCATCTTATGGGATGCTCCCAAGAAGCAGTTTCTCATCTGCCTCCCTGGTTGCACTGAAGCATAGAGCTCTTCCCCACCGAATATACAGCCCTTTCTATCTAGCTGCAATATAAACTGCTTGACTGTAGCTTGGAATTGGCTACTCTGCAGAAAAGGAATGCATAGCTTATGCCGTCTGTTACTGGGCCTCTATAATTCAGTGTTATCCTATGGGACCAAGGATGCTGTGCTGGTTTTGTGTTTGCTATTTGTGCAACGAACGGTATCTGTTTGGGCTAATTGTCTTCTTCCTGGTTAAGGGACATGTGGTATGCTAACCTAACAGCTGCCAGTGCACCGTTGCTTAGGGACTACTTAATTATTTGATAATGGACATCGACAACCAGACAGGAAGATCAAATTTATTAAAAGTGTGATAAATACAGTGAATCCTAAAGTGTCACCTCTGTGTAAGGTCAGACATCACCTGGCCCATTTAGGAGAATAGGCAGACTCATAGAAGAAATACAGTTTATGAGTGAGAAAAATACATACCCACTATTAGGCATCACCATAATTGGTATAGCAAGATTAATAAAAATCAGTGTAGGGCTGGGGGCACAGCTTACTTGGTAGAGTGACTGTCTAACATGTCTACAGGCATGCGTTGATCCCTAGCACTGAAAACAAAACTCGGTGGGAAGCCAGTCATGGTGGCACAGGCCTGTAATTCAGCATTTAAGGGACTGATTCAGGAAGATTACAAGTTCAAGGCTAACTTGGTCTACATAGTGGACTCCAGACCAGCCAGGCATATATAGGATGACTCTGTAGAAACATTAGTGCGTCATTCTGTCAAAATGCAGAGAATAGGGCTGGAGACATGGCTCAGCACTTAAGAACACTTGTTGCTTTTCCAGAATACCTGGGTTCAATACTCAGCACTCATGTTGGGCAGCTGACAACTGCCTGTAACTCTAGTTCCAGGGCATCTAATGCCCTCTTCTGGCCTCCGTGGGCATTGCACACACATAGTGCATGGCCTCAGGAACACATGCATACACATAACATAAATCAGTCTTTAAAGATTAAGAGAATAGGGTTGGAGGGATAGCTCAGCCATTGAAGGCTAGGCTTGCAACCAAAAATATAAAAATGCAGAGAATAACAGACCAACCCCAAGTAGTACATCTGCAACATAAATCCTAAACATAAGTCTTAGGGAATGCCAGAAGGAGGGCAGAAACAGGAAATTTGCTGTGAGATAATGTCTTCTATATATGACAAGGAAGTGCACCTATGAAATATTGGTATGTTGGCTTAAAAAGGATCTGCATAATAGCAACACCAGTTGACATGCCAGTGTGGATGTGGGGAATCTCACAAGGCTCTACACCTAGATGGAGAACTACAGTCAATTATTGATTGCTAAGAGAGGGAGAATCAGTATTTAGGAACAAGTGCCCTGATAGATTGACAGATTGTTCATTCACAATTGGTCAGCCCTAAACACATATACATATGAACACACTAAATGGATTCTGCAACATATATATATATATATATATATATATATATATATATGAGAGAGAGTGTTGGGCAACGAAGAGGAAGAGGTGGAAATTATGTAAACACTTTACTAGATATGAAATTTTAAAAAAACAAGAGAAAGCTTAAGAGAAAATAGAATATTTCTGAACCCTAAAACTTATTCCCAATATAATTATTAAATAAAAAGAAAATTAATCAATTATTGGTCTGGAGAGATGGCTCAGCTGTTAAGAGCATTGTTCTTCCAGAGGATTCAAGTTTGGTTTCCAGCTCACAACTGCCAGTAACTCTATTGTCAAAGATTCTGACACCCTCTTCCGGCCTCCACGGGCACTGCATTCATGTGTGCACAGACAAACCTCATACACAGAAAATTGATTAATAAAGAGAAGGAAAATTAGTAACCTTTCATTAGAGAAACCCAACCTTCTTTGCTTGAGTGTTAATGTGTGGTAATAAGTGCAGTTGTGGCCCTAGAGTAGACCACCATGAACCTTTTCCTGAACGTCATTTCCTAGTTCTAAAATACTATGTCTGGAACACTGGTAAGTCAGTGGAAGATTACGTTGGTATATTGTCCAGTAGAGCAAGAACTATTGTAATAGGAAAAGTCAAGTGGATATTTTAGAAATTCCTCTACCCCCTAAGATAGCAATAGGTAAATAACCCCCTAAGATAGCAATAGGTAAATAAATGCAACTGAAAAGCAGCATACCTCAGAGAATTGTATACATATCCTCACATATATGTACAATGCAGTCCCTGTTGGAAATCTATTTAATTCAGTAGTGTAACCCCTGAAAAATATAGGTGAATCACAGCTGGTAACAAAAACATACTCTTTTCACTAAATGGTATATTACTGGTTGTGCCTGCTTTGTCCAATGTATGTTTTATCACACAGCTATATGCATGTGGTAATTGTTGAAATAAATGTGTGTTTTTCCTTACTTAGAAGGAAGAGTAAGGAGATTTTCTTCCAGTTTATGGGAGCATTTCTAGAAGATGGCCATTGCTATCGGCCATCTTTTAAATTTTTTAAAAAAATATGTGCACTGGTATTTTTCCTGCATTTATGTCTATGCACAATGTGTATGTCTGTTATCTTTGGCTAGAAGAGGTCATTGGATCTCCTGGGACTGGAGCTACAGATGGTTGTGAGATGTCATGTGGTTGCTGGGAATTGAACCCAGATTCTCTGGAAGAACAGCCAGTACTGCTGCTAACTGCTGAGCAATCTCTTCTGTTCCCAGTAGGGTTGCCTTTGCTAAAGAAAACTGCCGCTGGTTGACCTGAACAAGGGGGGAGTTCATGAACTCCAGACTGATAGCTGGGAAACCAGCATAGGACCGACAAGGACCCCCTGAATGTGGGTTTCAATTGGGAGGCATGGACAGTCCATGGGGCCTCTGGTAGTAGATCAGTATTTATCCCTAGTGTACAAATGGACTTTGGGAGCCAATTCCCCATGGAGGGATGCTCTCTTAGCCTAGACACATGGGGGAGTGCCTAGGCCCTGCTCTAAATGATATGGCAGACTTTGAAGATCCCCCATGGAAGGCCTCACCCTCCCTGGGGAGCAGAAAGGGGATGGGACGGGGGGGCGGTGGGAGGCAGGGGAGGAGGGGAGGGAGAGGAAACTGGGTTGACATGTAAAACAAGCTTGTTTTTAATTTAAATAAAAAAGAGGGAAAAAAAAGAAAAAAAGAAAAGTGTCACTGGAGACCATGTGGATGATCATGGTTGGTGATGTCACCAGAAACCGTGTGGGAGGTCATGATCTATGCTTCTGCTGTCTGTAAAGGGCAGGGAAGCTACTTTTGCAGTGTTATTGATGACTGTAGGCTCACAGTTGAAAAAATGGGGCATAGAAGTTTTTTTGACAACCCCTACCTCCAAAAGATAACAGCCTAAACAGAAAGGCATCAAAGAGAACTCTCATTTAAATTTATTTTTATTTTATTGGTGTTTTGCTTGTATGTATGTCTGTGTGAAGGTGTTGGATCCTGAAGTTACAGACAGTTTTGAGCTGCCATGATGGTGCTGGGAATTGAACCTAGTTCCCCTGGAAGAACAGTGAGTGCCCTTAATTGCTGAGCCATCTCTCCAGACCCCAAAGTGAACTCTTAAAAATTGTGATAGGGCTACGGAGATGTAACTCTTCACAATTAATGGCTTCTGGCAGGTATACTGGTGGGAAAAGCTCAGTTTTCTTTAGGGGGCTCGCCCCTGGGAGTTTGATCATGCTTCAGTGAGTATATGGGCAACACAAATTGGACTTGACTTTTTCCTTCTTCTTTTTGGGTCGGGGGTTGTCACAAGGAGGGGCCAGACCTGGGAGGACTTGAAAGTGAGTGTGATTGGGGTGCATGGCATGAAATTCCCAAATAATCAATAAAAATGCTATGTTGGGAAAGAAAATAGCATCACTCAATGCCATGCCTCATTCCCGGGGGGCCCATAGCCAATCAATGAGTAATCAATGCAGGGCCATAAAAGCCCATCCCACTTAAGCTAATCCAAGACAGTCATTTAGAGTCTCCCACCAGGGTTAGCTGAAGCTATTACTGTGAATGACTCATAACTTAGCTTCTCACCCTGTTTAGTCTTTTTTCTTTCACTGCCTTTATGCAAGTGTCCATTCCAAATGCAGCCCTTAACACACATCCTGAAAACGGTCTTCATCTCAGAGCTGAGTTCCCGTGGAGACCTGCCTCTGCAGGAGTGGTCTAAGGAAGAGATACTGTGATGGCATTTGGACCTGAATCTTTCACTGCTTGCCCTACATTTAGGATCTCATTACTGATGGTAGATGGTGCATGTGTATTCTCTGACATGGGTTCAGACTTTCAGTGGTGGAGAGAAATAATAATTAGCTATTGGGACATATTGGTTATCGAGGAATGTGGTGGGAATAGTGATCTTTTCTTCTCCCTTTGTTTCTTTTTCTCTCTCCCTCCCCACCTCTAGCTCTATCTTGTACAAGGAAGATATCACCACATTATCTTTCTTTTGTTCTCTCCAACCCCATGACTCCATGTTCTCTCTCCTTCACATTCTATTTCCTTCCTTCCTTCCTTCCTTCCTTCCTTCCTTCCTTCCTTCCTTCCTTCCTTCCTATTCCCTTCCTTCTTTCCTTCCTTCCTCCCTTCCTTCTTATTTCCTTTCTTCTTTCCTTCCTTCCTTCCTTTTCCTTTTTTTGGTAAACATCCAACTATGTTGTCCTGAACTTCTAGATAGGTAATTTCTCTGCCTTAGATTTATGAGTATCTGACACTAGGTATGTATCGCTGGAACTTGTGTTAGAATAGTAATGTAAAATGTAAAATTACTTGGTGACTCTAATAGAAATACAAGATGGTTAATGATCTAATTTGTCTTAGCTAATATGGAAACTACCCACAGAAGAGGACAGAGACAGGGTCCATGGTGTTAGGGCCAGGCAAGGGAAGATTAAAGGAGGGAACAAGTGACATAAAAAAACAGGTGAGAGACCACGGAGGACCAGAAGCCAGGGGACACTGTTTGGGAAAGGGAGAGTGCAAGGCATTGAGGGTAAGGCAAAAAATGCAAACTAGTATGGCTCTAAATGTACTAGGTTCCAATCGTGGAGAAGGCGAAGAACAAGGAAATGCAAAGGTGAAGAAGAGGCTCTTCCAGGAGAGGCCATGGGGTTCTCCCCACCTTGCTATGCATCCTGCCCCCATCTCTCCTATGATAGTGGGAGTGTATGCACACAGATGGGCCTGTGTACACTTTCCAGTCCATTGCCTCCATCTCTCCTATGATAGTGGGAGTGTATGCACATAGATGGGCCTGTGTACACTTTCCAGTCCATTGCCCCCATCTCTCCTATGATAGTGGGAGTGTATGCACATAGATGGGCCTGTGTACACTTTCCAGTCCATTTCTCCCCTCAATTCCTTCCTCACCATACATTTATTGCTGGGTGGTGGTGACATGCACCTTTAATTCCAGTACTAAGGAGGCAGTGGATCTCTGTGTGTTCGAGGCCAGCCTGGTCTACAGAGTGAGTTCCAGGACAGCCTCCTAAACAATACAGAGAAACCCTGTCTTGGAAAAAAGGTGGATTGGGAGTTTCCTCACAGCTAGCCCAGCCCCTACCCTCCCTGACTGTCTCTACCAGAAGTTCCTCAGATGGCAAGAGTTGGTGTCATGGTACAGAGTGACACACATTCTGGCAGTGAACTTGCTTCTGGTTAGGCCTTGCATGATTTTCTAGCATCTAACACAGAGGCAAACGGTCAGGCTCCATGAGCTAAAAAAATGCCACAGTCTTGTCTAGTCCATACTTGCTGCAATCTCTTGATATCCCTCATTTAAAACATTTTTTTTGTGGGGGAGATGTGGTAATATATTATTTATGATTTAATAGAGTCACTGGATATCAAAATGCAAAGCTAACCTCAGCCATAGAGCCAGGGCAACGGTGGCACACACCTTTAATCCCAGGACTCAGGAGACAAAGGCAGATGGATCTCTGTGAGTTCAAGGCCACCCAGGGCTACATTAGAGTGAATCAGTCGAAAAGAGAAACAGCTCACACAAAGGAGATCTCAGCACTTGGGATCCCACAACTTCTATCCCAGCTCTACAAAGGTATATAAGATAGGAGAGGGGCATTCAGTAGTCAGGCTCAGAGATTTATTCTCCAGCCACATTGAGGACAGGACAGCCCTTTCAGTCTGAGGTAGAGGTAAGAGCTAGTGACCAGCTACATTGCTTCTCTGATCTTCAGCTGGAACCCTGATATCTGTTTCTGGGTTTATATTACTCATGATACAGGGAGATAGTGGTAGGTGACCACCTGCACTTGAGAAATTATCAGGCCCATCACTTTCAGGGTCATACGAGTGTCAGACTGATGGTTTTCAACCTGGCTTGCCTTCTGGATGAACAACTTCTTGTATGCCAGCCAGCCCACCAGGAGCCATGTTCGGGAGAAGAAAAGTGTCTTGATATAGTCCACAGCTTATATATAACCTTGCAGTACATTGGAGTGATATGTATAAAGCCTACTAGCAGCATAACCCTTCTTCTTGTGGCAGAGGAAATGACAGGAGTTTGGTGGGGGAGAGCTGGGTAGGGAAAACTCAGGCTTTATTTTAATTCTAGAACGCTTGGGATAAGAGCCTTGCATGGACTAGCCAGCTACATCCCCAACCCTGCTTACTATTATTTGACTGATACTATGAAAATAGGTAAGAAAAAGTTGAAAGTCAATTTCAGGTTGAGAATGAAAGTCATAGAACCTCCTTGGTAGCATATAAAATGCTTTCACTTCTGGGCAGCACAATGATCAAAACTGAATGTGGCGGCAAACACCTGTGATCCCAGTGCACAGAAGGCTAAAGCAGGAAGATGGGGAATTTGAGGCTATTCTGGCCCCATATAGAATGTCTCTGCTTTAAAAAAAATCATTTATTTTTTTGAGATTATAATTACACTGTTTCCCCTTGCCATTTCCTCTCTCCAAGCCCTCCCATACCCACTTCCCTGTTGTCTTTCATATGTACATATATATTCATAAATGCATAAATAAGTACAACCTGCTGAATCTGTCTAATGTTACTTGTATGCACGCTTTCAGGGCTGACCATTTGAAACTGGATGACCAGTTGGTGTGCTGTTTACTGTAGGAGACTATTTCTCCCACTCTCAGTATTCCTTAGTTGCCTAGAGTTATCTTTGTTCAGCTCATGTTTAGGTAATCAGATTGGTGAGACTTTAAATGGGTGTAGCTTCTGACAAAACCTCACAGCAGACTTCCTCATCCTCTGGCTCAGAATTTTTCCACTCCCTCTTCCATGGTAGGAATTGCAGATGTATCAGATGGGACTGGGTTCCACAGCTGATCTTTCGTTGATGTTGCTTTTTGAGACAGGGTTTCTCTGTGTAGCTTTGTAGACCAGGCTGGCCTTAAACTCACACAGATCCACCTGCCTCTGCTTCCCAAGTGCTAGGATTAAAGGCGTGCACCACCAACACTAGGCTCTGATCTCTCTCTCTCTCTCTCTCTCTCTCTCTCTCTCTCTCTCTCTCTCTCTCTCTCTCTCTCCCTTTCTCCCTTCCTTTCCTTCCTTCAGTCTTTCTTTTTTCTTTTCCTCTTTTTAAATTTAAATTAGAAACAAACTTGCTTTACATGTCAATCCAAGCTCCCTCTCCCTCCACTCCTCCCCTTCCCCCACTAGCACCCCTTAGCCCCCCACCCAATACCCACTCCCCTTTCCAGGGAGGATGAGGCCCTCCATGGGGGATCTCCAAAGTCTGTCATATCATCTGCAGCAGGGCCTAGGCCTTCCCCCATGTGTCAGGCTGAGAGAGCATCCCTCCATGTGGAATGGGCTCCCAAAGGCCATTTTTATGCCAGGGATAAATACTGATCTACTACCCAAGGCCCCATAGATTGCCTAGGCCTCCTAACTGACACCCAAATTTAGGGGGTCTGGATCAGTCCCATGCTTGCCTCTCAGCCATCAGTCTGGGGTCCAAGAACTCCCCCTTGTTCAGGTCAGCTGATTCTGTGGGTTTTACCAGCCTGGTCTTGACCCTTTTGCTCATCACTCCTCCCTCTCTGTCACTGGTTTCCAGGAGTTCAGTTCAGTGTTTAGCTGTGGGTGTCTACCTCCCTCCCTCCTCCCTCAGTCACTGGATGAAGGTTCTAGGATGGCATACAAAGCAGTCATCAATCTCATTATTGGGGAAGGGCATGTAAGGTAGTCTCTTCACTACTGCTTAGATTGCCAGTTGGTGTCATCCTTGTAGATTTCTGGAAATCTCATTAATGCCAGATCTCTCCTCATACCTATAATGACTCCCTCTATTATGGTATCTCTCATCCTGCTCTCTTCAATTCTTCTCCTGACTCAACCTTCCTGCTCCTCCATATCCTCCTCTCCCCTCCTCTTCATCCCCTCACTTTTCAACAACTCCCTCTCCCCTCCCACAAATGGTGCTGGCATAACTGGATGCTGACATGTAGAAGACTGCAGATAGATCCATGTCTATCGCCATGCACAAAACTTAAGTCCAAATGGATCAAAGACCTCAACATAAATCCAGTCACACTGATCCTCTTAGAAGAGAAAGTGGGTGGTACCCTTGAACAAATTGGTACAGGAGACTGCTTCCTGAACATAACACCAGTAGCACAGACACTGAGATTGACAATTAATAAGTGGGATTTCCTGAAACTGAGAAGCTTCTGTAAGGCAAAGGACACAATCAACAAGACAAAAAGTCAGCCCACAGAATGGGAAAAGATATTCATTAGCCCCACATCTGACACAGGACTGATCTCCAAAATATACAAAGAGCTCAAGAAGTAAGTCTCCAAGACATCAAAGGATCCAATTAAAAAGTAGGGTACAGAACTATATAGAGGAGTCTAAAATGGTTGATAGACGCTTAAGAAAGTGCTCAACATCCCTAGCCATCCGAGAAATGCAAATCAAAACAACTCTGAGATACTATCTCACTCCTGTCAGAATGGCATTTTTATTTATTTTTTAAGAAAGCCAAAGAACATACCTAGACTTAATCATGAGAGTAAAGCATGTCTGTTTCCCAAGGTCAGGGATCTTGTCGGAAAAGAATACTACCTTGACCCTTAGGGTATGGACTTCAAGGCCCGAAAACCCCAAACTCCTAATTTTTTCTGAAGCATCTGAGCTTGTGGAGGTGATCCTATGGCACTCTAAAGAGCTAGCAAGTCCCATTTTCCTAAGACGATGTAAAGAAGGCCAGCCTCGTACAAGATACCCTACTGTTCTCCTAAAAGTAGGCCAATAACAAAGTCGCTATGTGATGCAACTGGGAACATGATATGCTAGCAAAAACAGAAAAAGGAGATAAAGCTGATAAGTATCATTAGCATCTGGGAGCTAAGCGTGGACAAGCAATTTGATACTGCTGAGGCAAGAGAGGGTAAAATTAAAACTTTGAAAAAAGATACCTTATAAATAGCATAATATATAATGTATGATATATGAATACTCTCCTGAGTTATAGAACCCAACACCCTAGTAAGGACCTGTAAGATGGATCCCAGAAGCTTGGAAAATGTTTGCCAGAACTGCTATGGCTGGCAATGAACTAGAAGGACAAGGAGGTGGACATGTTTCAGTAGACATGAGATGTCAGACACTCAGTGGAGGATAATGTTGCATGGAAAGATCGTGGGGACATACCGTTCACCACATCATGAGGAATGTACTAGTAAGGGGGTAACAGCATTTAGAACTTCAGTGTGGTGGTTCTCTTCAGGCCAGTATGGATATAGGAACAATCAACAAGGTGTGTGTATAGCTGGTATATTACAGTTCTGTAGAGGAACAGAACCAATAGAATAAATATATACTGAAAAGAGGATTCATTAGTCTAACTTACACAATATAGTTTGGGCAGTCCAATAATGGCCATCTGAATTGTGGTGAGGTGGAGATTCCATGAGGGTGGATGCTCCAGTAGTCCCCATATGGCACTGAGGGCCTGGAGGATTCACTGGTCTTCGGTTCACATTGGAAATCTGAAGAAGGTGGCTTCGGATGCCATCAGAGGATGACAGTAGCAACTGTGGGATAGATGAAACTCACCAACGAGAAGTGACGCTTGCTAGTTAAGCAGCATTGTTTTTCCCTGAGGCCTCTTTCTATCTGGGCCACTGTAGGAAGGTGCTACCTGCTCTTGTGGGGGGGGGAGGCTCTCCTCACAGTTAATCATTCCTGGAACTATCCCACAGACCTGCCTAAAGGTCTTTGCTGATTACAGATCCAATTAAGTTGACAATCAAGATTAGCTGTCACAACTAGCAAAAGGGATGGCGGGGAAACCAGACTGACTGAGTAGAATGCTCAGTAGACAGAGTCTAGGTGATGAGAAGAGTGAGAATGGCAGGCACGGGGCCTGAGCGAGAAGGGGGATGGAGGTGGTTAAGACAGTGTGGCAGTGGGCTAGAGACAGACACAGCTCAGCGGTTAAGAGCACTGACTGGTCTTGCCGAGGACCCGGGTTTGCTTCCCAGTACCCACATGGTGGCTCACAACCTTGTTTAATTCCAGTTCAAAGGCGTCAGATGCCTCTTTCAACCTCCACAGGTTCCTGCATGTGTGTGGTGCCCATGCACTCAGGGACACATTTAAACACCACAAAAGTAAGTAAATAAATATTTAAAAATGAAAGAGCTTCTTCTACTTCTGGAAAACACCAAATGGCGGATGATGCCAGTGCAGCGGGAGGGCCCGGAGAACCCGGGGGCCCGGGATTAGGTGGCCGTGGCAGCTTCCATGGAGGCTTCGGCAGTGGTCTCAGGGGCCGAGGTCGTGGTCGAGGCTGTGGCCGTGGTCAAGGCTGCGGGGCTCGTGGAGGTAAAGCTGAAGACAAGGAGTGGATCCCCGTCACCAAGCTGGGCTGCCTGGTTAAGGACATGAAGATCAAGTCCCTGGAGGAGATCTACCTGTTCTCCCTGCCCATTAAGGAATCCGAGATTATTGTTTTTATTTTCTGGGTGCATCTTTAAAGGATGAGGTTCTAAATATCATACCAGTACAGAAGCAGACTCGGGCTGGCCAGCAGACCAGGTTCAAGGCTTTTGTCGCTGTTGGGGACTACAACGGTCATGTTGGTCTTGGTGTGAAGTGCTCCAAGGAGGTAGCCACAGCCATCTGGAGGGGCCATCATCTTGGCCAAGCTTTACATTGTCCCCGTGTGGAGAAGCTACTGGGGAAACAAGATTGGCAAGCCCCACACTGTCCCATGCAAAGTGACGCGCCGCTGTGGCTCTGTGTTGGTGCGTCTCATCCCTGCCCCCAGAGGCACTGGCATCGTCTTGGCTCCTGTGCCCAAGAAGCTACTGATGATGGCCGGTATTGATGACTGCTACACATCAGCCAGGGGCAACTTTGCCAAGGCCACCTTTGATGCCATCTCCAAGACCTACAGCTACCTGACCCTCAACCTCTGGAAAGAGACTGTGTTCACCAAGTCTCCTTATCAGGAATTCGCAGACCATCTTGTGAAAGCCCACACCAGAGTCTCTGTTCAGAGGACCCAGGCTCCAGCTGTGGCCACCCACATAAGGGTTTTCATACAAGAAAAATAAAGTGAATTAAGTCTGTTAAAAAAATAAAAATAAAAGAGCGCCGGGCGGTGGTGGCGCACGCCTTTAATCCCAGCACTCGGGAGGCAGAGGCAGGCGGATCTCTGTGAGTTCGAGGCTAGGCTGGACCGACAGCTTCCAAAACAATACAGAGAAACCCTGTCTCATAAAACCAAAAAAAAAGAGCCTGGGCATTGTAGTGCACACGTTTAACCCCAGCACTCGGGGGTCGGAGGCATGTGCATGTGAATCTCTGTGAGTTCCAGGGTAGTCTGGTCTACAGTGTGAATTCCAGGACAAGCAGAAGTATGTGAGAGATATCCCATCTAAAATAAAATAAAATGAGAACATGGTATCCCTAGGGGGAAAATATATGGTATATTTTTTCTTGAGTTTCAACATGAACCAGTTTTCAAACTGAAACTCATGGACTAAATGGCAGTGGGGCGGGGTGTTCTAGGTCTCACTCGGGGAGCTGGGGAGAGGGGATAGACTATAAAGTAGCATCAAAAGGATACATAGTAATGATTCATTCTGTTCTTTCTCTAAGGGACTCATGAGCCTTTGCTTTGGGCAACTATATGCCAGAGAAAGTGAATTACCCACACTTTTGAGAACTGGTGGACTAATTGACGTAGAGGTATGGATGCCTTTTCCTGAAGGCATTTTCCAGACACAACTATGAACATTAGTTTTATGGAAAATGACTATATTCCAGGAAACTAATTGCCTAAAATAAATCATGAAAGAGTCCATGAATTATGGAGCTACACAGAGATAGTAATGGAAGAGTTTCAGATTAGGGAAATGGAAGGATGAATAATGAGTGTAGAAATGAATTAGTGCCAATAGCAAGATAAGCTTGCAGGCAGTGGTTAGAGTTAAAAAGCATTTAGGTGTGTTTCTGCTGGAGGAGCAGCAGAATATTGAGTTATATAGAACTAAGTGGCAAAACCAGGTTGCAGTGTTTTGCTAAATTAGGAGACTTCAAGCCAGGTTTTTAAAGCAAGGGGTTTAAAAGCACAATATTGGAAATTGAAATAAAATGGCCACATTCAAAAGGTAGATCCAGGAATAAACCATTAACGAATTCAAAGGCCTAAGAATACATTTTCTAGAACTCATTTTCTGTAGAACACTGTTCCTTCTTAAGTGTCCTGTACTTTGATCATCATTTCCTTGTATTTTATTGCCAGGATCAAGGAGACTAAACACTGGCAGGAGATTGGGTCATGCTCTGTGACTAGATAAACTGTGACTCAGGACTTCCAAACAAAGGTTGGGGGCTTGGGATATGTGCCTTGGCTATAGTATCACTTGGTCTACTTTTTTAAAATGTGCCCATAGTTATAACACTATAAATTTTGTGATTGTTTCTTTCTTTCTATGTCTCTATGGTATGTTGCTTTTCATCTACTTTATAATTATGAAATACTTATTTTCTTGAGTCTTACTTATTTACTTTTTTGAGATAGGTCTGCCTAGCCCAAGCTGACCCTGGACATAGTCTCTTGCTTCAGCTTCCCAATTACTAGAATTACAGGGCTGTACCATTATGCCCATCCTAGTTTTTTTTTTAGGTAAAAACATTTATTTACTTTTATTTTATGTGTATGGATATTTTGCCTCAACCCAATAAGTGCTGGGATTCTGGATATATGTTACCATGTCTGGATGATATCCTACTTTTACTCCTGTTACAGTACTGAACCAAGTCTATTACAGTTAGGATAAAACAAAATAATGATATGGGTCATATCTAGTCTGTAGACATGATTCATTTGGCTAACCTCGTACACATTAAAAAGTAGTTGTCAAGTCTTTGAAAACAGAGAGGGACATTTGCTGACTTCTGAAAACAGAGTCTGGTACACAGAGTCACACTTTACTTGTGGCAACAGCTAGCTGAAACTGGTCACTGAATGTCATTATTACCAACTTGACATTGGATATGAAAGTCACTATTTTTCTTTTTCTTCTTTTTTTTTTTTTTTTTTTGGTTTTTCGAGACAGGGTTCCTCTGTATTGTTTTGGACCGTGTCCTGGAACTCGCTCGGTAGACCAGGCTGGTCTCGAACTCACAGAGATCCGCCTGCCTCTGCCTCCCGAGTGCTGGGATTAAAGGCGTGCGCCACCAACGCCCGGTGAAAGTCACTATTTTCATAGACCTGGCATTTCTGTTCTTCAAAAAAAAGTGAATATTTTTTTCTATGAGAAGTGAGGACTGAGAGTGTAGGTCAGTGCAGAGTGCTTGTTTGGAATGTTCAAGGAAGGCCCCGTGTAACATCTGCATGAAGACAAAACAAAATAACAATAACACAATATAGAAACCAAAAGGGAAAACTTGCTTGAAGATGCTGGAGCAGAGACAGGGCGGCTGGTTTATATTTCAAGAACTGAAAGATACAGGCGTGTTGAAGATGTAAGGTTAGGCATGGGGGCTTGGTTAAAATGGTTGAGATGGTAAAGTGAGAAAGATGATGTAGTTAGGTCATTTCTTTTGTTGTTACCAAACCCAAGTTAATTACTGTCCAATTGAAAAAGCCAATTATTTGAGGGAAAGTTTTTTGGGGGTGCATGTTTCGAGATGGGGTTTTTCTGTGTAACAGCCTTGGCTGTCCCGGAACTCACTTTATAGACAACGCTGGCCTCGAACTCACAGAGATCCACCTGCCTCTGCCTCCCAAGTGCTGGGATTAAAGGCATGTGCCACCACCACCTGGTGAGGTAAAGCTATTATACAGTGAAGAAAAACATTTAGTTGGGAAACGAGCCAAACAAAAAACATGGAAGCCGCTACTAACAGAATAACTTGCCTCTGGTTGCAGGCACAGAACCTAGTAGTGAATTTTTTTAGGGAGTGGGGGATGTCAGCGCTAGGGTATTTACCAACTATGGTACTGTTATCTGTACGTCACCAGATGTCCTGGGTTCTGCAAACCTAAAAAGAAGTTACTGATTAGAAGTCATGACTCATGTCTTTTTAATTCCTTTTCCCAGGAATAGCTAACTCTACAGTTAGTCATTAAGATACAAAAGACATCTTTCACTGGGGAACAGGGAAGATAGCAGAATGGCAACTCTTCTGAAAGAAGATAGTGAATTGCAAGTTTGGAATAACAATTTTTAACCTCTTAGGAGGCTTCAGTCTGAAGTGTGTCTTCAGCAAAGCCAGTGGGGAACAAATGACATACTGCTTATGTGCATGGATTCAAATATCAGTGACATGTTAGCATTTGGGAAATACTTTGTTAGTATCTGTAATAAAATGCATATATATGTGTATGTATATGTATATGTATATATTCTGACAATTTTATTCTGGTGTAGCTCAGACTTCTTTCAAACTCACTGTGAGACTGAGGTTGACTTTAAACTCTCTTATTTTATTTATTTATTTGTTTATTTCTTTATTTAATTTTGAGACAGTGTCTCACTATGTAGTCCTGACTGTCCTGGAACTCATTATGTAGATCAGGCTGGCCTTGAACTCCAAGAGATCTGCATGTCTCATACTTTGAATTGCTGGAATTAAAGATGTGAGCCCCCACATACAGTGACTTTAAACTCTTTTTTGTTTGTTTTTTGAGACAAGGTTTCTCTGTGTAGCCCTGGTTGACTTGGAAGTCACTCTGTAGACCAGGCTGACCTCAAATTTAGACACCCACCTGCCTCTGCCTTCTGAGTACTGGGAATAAAGGCATTTGCTACCACTGCCAGGTGGGTTTAAGCTTCTTTTAGTGTCATTTAAAAATTATTCTTCTCTCATCTGTTACATCTGGACCACAGTTTCCCTCTCCTTCCTCTCCTTCTGGTCCTTCTCCCATGCCTCCCCTCTCCCAGATCCATTCCTCCTCTGTTTCCCTTCAGAAAGAGGCAGGTCTCTCAGGGATATCAACCATGGTATACCAAGTTACAGCAAAACTAGACCCATCACCTCATATTAAGGCAACCCAGTAGGAGGAAAAGGGTTCCAAAACTTGCAAACCAGTCAGAGATATCCCCCACCTCTACTGTTAGGAGTCCCACAAAACACCAAGCTACACAACCATAACATATATGCAGAGGGCCTAGGTAACGCCCACAGGTACTCGGATTGTATGTTCCAGTCTCTGTGATCCCCTGTGGGCCATGCTTAGTTGACTCTGTGGACTTTGAACTTTTGATCCTCTTTCTACCATCTCCCAGATGCTGGGAGCATAGGAATGTGCTACCAAGTCCACCTCAACCTTATTTCATGCAGTGCATTACATCTACATGAATATAAAAGTAAGTTTAAAATTTCTGGAAAAATCAGTGACTTTCAAAACATAAGAGCAAGCGAAGGTAGGTATTTAGAGTTTTCCCATGGTTACATTGCTAGGCATTTTTTGGGGAGTGGGTCATTCCAAGGGCACACTTGTATTGCTTATCTGCACATCTGTTGGAAGATAGCAGGTAGAGGATCAGAAATTCAAAGCCACAGCCAGTTACCCAGCAATTTAAAGGCCAGCCTGGGATACAGACCCTGTCTCCTGTCTGCCTTTCTACCCCCCAAATAAGAATGTTATGAAGGAAAATAAGGTGATAGAAAACAAGGAAATAACACTTAAATTGGGGGCTAAAGACTAAGTACATATTATTCAAACAAAGGGTTGGGAAGAGAGCTTAGTAGCAAAAAAGAATAGTTTATACAAAGTCAGTCCCCTGTATCTAGAGATTCAATCAACTACAGATCAAAAGTATTAGGAAAAATTGCATCTGTACTGAATAAGTACATACTTCATCTTGTTGCCATCATTTCCTAAATAGTACCTTACAACGATGATTGGCGTAGTATTTAGATTGTTTTGGTTATTATAAATAATCTGGAGTGTGCCTGCCCTGGATGAAATGATAGATTTTAGAGATCCCCCCAAGGAGGGCCTCATCCTCCCTGGGGAATGATGTGGGGATTGGGTGGGGGGCTGGTGGAGGGACAAGGGAGGAGGGGTGGGAGAGGGAGCTGGGATTGACATGTGAAGCATTCATGTTTCTAATTTAAATAAAAACATATAGTGAGAAAAAATAATCTGGAGTGTGTTTTAAAGTCTACAAGAGGATGTACATAGGTTGTGTAAAAAGGCCATATTATTTTATATGATATCTGAGAGGAGTCCTGGAGCCCATCATTATCCTCTTATCAGGCATGTCTATCCCATTGCCATGGCACTTGGTTGCTGAAATGCCCTGAAAGCTCTTTCATTGTTCACAACTTCTACTTCTACCATTGTTCATGGTTACTAATATGGGCCATGACTGGACTCACACTGTATATTGCTTTTACTTGCATGAAGCATGTCTGGAGGGATGAACAAAGAACTGATATCATTGGGTAATCAGTATTTAATCTTCTGTACCTTTTGATATTGCTTTATACTGCTTTAAATACCACAGACCAGGTAGGTTAAATTTATTTGCTTACAGTTTTAGAGAGCAGAAATCCTAAGTAAAGTTGTCATTGTGATTGGTTTCTTCTGAGATTGCTTTTCTTTTCTTTTTTTTTTGGTTTTTACGAAACAGGGTTTCTCTGTGTTGTTTTGGAGGCTATCAGTCCAGCCCGGCCTCGAACTCACAGAGATCCGCCTGCCTCTGCCTCCCGAGTGCTGGGATTAAAGGTGTGCGCCACCACCGCCCGGCTCTGAGATTGCTTTTCTAAGCTTAGACATGCCCAGCTTCTCTTTGTATACTCACACAGCCTTTCTTCCGTGCATTTAGATTCCTTGTATCTCTTCTGTGTGCATGTGTTGTATACATGTGTGCTCGTGTGTGTACAAGTGAATGTGCCCATGCTTGTCCTAGGAGGTAGATAGATCTTGGGTGTCTTTCTCTGTCACTCGGCATTTTATTGGTTTTTAAAAAGGTTTACTTCTTTAATTATTTATATTTATGCGTACATATTTGTGACCGTGAGAATTTATGTGTATCATGTGCCTGTGTGAGGTCACAGGGCACCAGATTCTCTGGCATTGCAGTTGTGGGTAGTTTCAATCTGCCCAGCATGGGTGCTGGGAGCTAAACTCAGGTCTTCTGCAAAAGTGGCAAGTGCTCTTAACCACTATGCCATCTCTTCAGTCTTTTCTTCCTTAGTTTTTGAGACAGGATCTCTTTTTGAATCTGGAACTCATTGCTTTGGCAAGACTGGCTTACGTGCAAGCACTGAGGATTTGCCTATCTCTGTCCCTGACATCCCAGTGCTGAGTGTACCAATGTGTGTGCCACTTGGCTCAGCTTTCAAGTGGGTGGTAACTCAGGTCCTTCTGCTTACGAAGCAAGCATTTCCCCACTCAGCTTTCTCGAAGCCCCTTGGTATCTCTTCTGCATATCCAAATTTCTCCTCTCAGAAGTATACTAATGAGATCAGCAAAGACTTAGAGGGCTCTCTTATGCAGCCCTCTGGGTCTCTTCCTCTGTGTAGATCTCCCTTTTCTGCCATTCTGTCCCACTAATAATAGCTGCCTTGGTGTCACTCATTAGAAGTTTAAGTTTTTTCAGCTCAATGGAACTATTGGGCTTCTTCTCCAAGTGCTGCATACTGGACATTGCCTCAGGGTGGTAACCTTGAGCAATTGGAAGGCTCACTTTGTTTCCAGATATGTGGGCTTACACTCCTTCATGGTTTGCTGCTCAATGTCTGAAACCAGTTTGCATATATTTACTAAAATCGAATCCTTACTGCTTCATCTTGGCAAGAAGGATTTAAATCATACTAACTGAATTTTAACTTCACTAAAAAAATCTTACTGTTCTTAGCTTTTATGTGAACTAGGCAAATACCAGAAAAACAAGGCTGCAGCCAGAAGTTGTTTGAAGAAATCAACTTACAGAGCATATTCTAGGCAGGTTGTTAGTACTTTTAAGAGATGGGATCTTGCAATGTAACCATGGCTGTCTTCGAGCTACTGGGATTTGGCAATTCTTCTGTCTCATCTGGGATTATAGGTATAAACTGCCACACTGGGCTAAATTTTGTAATGGATAATTGTTTTCTTTACCTGCTGTTGTTTATTGTTTCCTACTCCTCTGTTCTGGTGATTCTTGCCTCCAAATATTCCCTACAAACAATCCCCCCCTCTCCATGGGTATCATGTTCTTTCTATCTCCAGATATCAGAAGCCCAGTTCTGCATGCTGTGTTCCCATTAGTCATAAACTGTGATATAGCTCAGATATCTTTGGCTGTGCTTTCCACTGCCATTTCCTATGATCTCCTACTAGTTGGCCTTCTCACCGTCTTTTGAAGATATGACATTCTTTTGGGATTTTAGGTCTGTTCTTATGCTATTGCCAAAGTGTGTAATGTCCCTTGCCCTCACAAATCTTGGCTATCCTTCAGAGATCAAAATAAGTGGCATGTGACCATGTTCGGCTTTGACTCTATCAGGCATATCTTGTTATTCTCATCCATTCATTTGGATGTTTCGTGCCTTGCCAGGATTTCTAACAGCCTCACCCACATGTCCATTTTGTGTCGACGGTGTAAACTCTTGAAGAGTAGAGAGTATTTACAGGTGCTTTTGGTCCTGCATTCTACTTCTTCCCCCTGGTCCAAGTGTCTCATATTTTTTATACTCATAATAAAATATGCACTAAAATATTTTTGCTTGAATAAATGAGTAGAAGAGTTAACATAGCACTGCAAAAATCTTAAAAAGGAACAATAACACGGATTTGCTTGCTGGTAGAATGCTTGCTTAGCATATACAAAAGCTCCAAGTTTAATCTTCAGAATTTTCATGGCTAAAGTAGACATGGTACCACGTGACCATAATCTTAATACTAGTGATGTTGAGGCAGGTAGGTCAGAAGGCTATATGAGACCCCAAGTCAAAACAAAAGGACAAAAATCCTTAAGACTTATATAATACATTTTGTACTAGGATTTTGCTAATGACCACACCCAAACTATCTCATTTAATTCTCTTTCTATTTTAGAGGGATTGTCATTTAATTCCTTTCTAGATATAATAGGGAAACCAGATGGGATGCTTTTTAGCAATTAGAACATATCCATCAATATATCTATATACCTAGAGGCACAGAGCCAGGGAAGAAAGTAGGGACACAGAGAGGAGCATTTTTCATGCCGAGTCTCACACTGGAAATGGTAAAAGTCAATAATTTCAGCAAGGAAATCACAGGGGACTATTTTTGAGCTGTCCTTAAGGAAAGCAGGCCAAATGGACAATGCAAAAGTCCTCAGGAAAGACAAAACAGATGTGTCTTTTTGTGAGGGTGCAGTAGCCAGTTCCTTTTATTCTTTGGAAGAAGAAACTACCACCACCACCACCACCACCACCACCACCACCACCACCACCACCACCACCACCCCAAAGCCCCATCTGGCCAGTGCAATGGCAGTACACATTTTGAAGCCCATCAATCATTTGATGCTTCTACCCAGCTCCTTATTCTGCTCTCTGGCTCCTGGTGTTGGTCCCAGTCTCTATCCTGATGGAGTGGACAAGTCTGTGCCCCAGGCATCTGTTTTTAGTTATTACTGACAGAGGAAGGTTCTTCCTGGGACTGCACCCTTGGGAAGGGGTGGTGACATTTTGTTCCTAGTCCACTGTTTCACACTGCCAGCCCATCTTCGCTTAGCTGTTGTGTGGGAGTACATCTTTAACTTCTTTCTGGTGCTTGGTGAATGATAAGTCTGAATTTGAAGAATTCTGCCATAATCCATCCAGGCCACTATAGCAAAATACCATAGATTGAGTTGTTTATAAACAATGTAAATTTATTGCTCACAGTTCTAAAGGCTGGGAATTCCAAGATAAAGTCATTATCATGGTTAGTGTCTGCAGAGAGCTAACGTCTTCTTGCTATGATCTCACATGGAGGAAGAAGAGAAGGAAATCTCTGGAGCCTGTTTTGTAAGGACTCTAATTTTATTGATTGATCATGAACTGACTACCTTCTGAAGACTCCCACTTATGGATGCCATCATGTTGAGGATTACTTTTGAACATAAGAATTTGGCATGGGTACAAATAGTTTATAGGAGGTTTCTAGGGAGATGGATTATTTATCTTTCTTTAAACAGTGTCTTATTCTTTTCCTTGTTCATTCTTCACTTGACCTTCCTCCTTTCATGCATTATCTTTCTTCTTTTTCTTTCGTCTTCCAAGTTTATTGGGGGCTCTTCTTCAAGTCAAGATTATGGTGAGTGTTGATTTTTTGGTACCTCAGATACCTGGCGTGCTTCATGTCTTCTAGCTGCAGTAAAGAAATTTTCCTTTGCCTGTGGGCATTAGCCTTTCACTGCTTTTCAGGTGACCATTCTGTGGACTCCTGTTTTTTTTTGAGGGGGGTGATATAATGAAGTAAATGCTCATATGGCCCTAGAGTGTCCAAGGACTCCATATGCTCATAACTAGGGGGTTTGCTTGAAGACACCCAGAGCCGCCCCAGATTCATGGCTCTCAAAGGAGGCTGTTGGGATCTGAATGGATAGTGGAATGGTGACCCCATGTTACTAAGGGTTAGGGAGGAGTTAAATAAACACTTCTCATTTACTTTTTATGTCAACAAACTATTATAGCTAGGTTTTGGTCATCCTTTATTTATCATGAAGCTGATTCTCAGAGGAGCTAACTTGTTTAAAATCACACAACTAGCAAATTGGAGTAAGGGGAATCTCTTTAATTGAGCCTGGCTGTTTCCAGAGCTTGCATTTTCCCCCACTTCACTTTCTCTTTCTCTCTTCCCGGGAAAAAAATCTCTCTAAACTGCTCGAGCTGGCTTTGAGATCCCAGTCTCCCTGCCTTAGCACCATGTGCTTTCATTTCATTTTATTTTTTTTTAGACAGGAGTCTCTCGGCATAACTCTGGCTGTCCTGTCCTGGAACTCACTATTTAGACAAGGAAGGCTGACCTCAAGTTCACAGAGTTCTACCTGCATTTGCCTTCTGAGTGCTGAGATTAAAGCCATGTGTCACCATCTCCAATTGAGCCTGTGTTCTTAACCAGGTTAGGTTAGGTCAATTTGGTTGTTAATAAAGAAAGGATTAAAAGTCTCAGAACATCAAATACAATTTTTCTTGCTGCTGACTTTAGACATTAAGAAGCTTTTCAAATTTAATTTTAATGAACTTTTAAATTAGAGCATTGTAAGCATTTGGGGTGTGTGTGTGTATGTGTGTGTGTGTGTGTGTGTGTGCACATGTGACATGGTGCTTGTGTAGAGGACAAATTTTGGGTGTTGGTTCTATTGCTTGAACCTAGGACTTCAGACTTGGTTGCAGATGCATTACCACTGGGCCATCTCCTCTGCCTAAGGTATTTGTTAAAGGGGAAAAATCCTATGTTTTGAATTCTACTTTATTTTTATAATAGTTTCTATGATCTCATCATTTTTAGAGATATTGTTACCCCTTGAATTGTATCTCTGAGGACAGGGACTGGGAAACTCACTATTGAGTTCTGGCAGATGTAACTGGGACTCTTGGAAGGAAAGGAATACTTGTCTGTTGAGTGAGAAGTACATGTCACTACATTCTGGTCAAAAGAGTCATAGGAAGTTCAGATGCCATTACAACTAGTAGCCAATGTAGGATAAAGACTTTGAGACAAAGTTCTCTTTGTTTGTCAAAGGTTTTCCTGATGAGACCAAGTCTGGACAGTGTTTCTTTTCTTGACTCAATAAGGAGCTTGGCATGTGGGCATCTGGCTTCCAGCAGAGACCTGCAGCCCACTACTAGAGGGTACCAGCCAGAGCTCTCCTGTGAATGCAATAATTACCAACTCATTATTGAAATGGGCTTCAGAAGAAAATTTGTTTAAAGGGCTATATCCTGGGAATTTGTGCTATTCCAGTGTTATTAAAACCTAGTTGCTATTTTCCAAATTAGGCAAATGTTAGAGGAAATGAAATGTAAACAAAGGTTAATTTCAACTCTCTGACATTTGATTTACATTAGTTCTAAGTTATATTTATTCCTTTAAAAGCCCAACTCTAAAAAGTAAGCATACAGATTGATTTTTTTCTTTTGAGATTAATAATGAACCTTTAAACTCATGTCTCAGAAACAAAGCATGGATGTGGACTTTGTTTGCTTCTACTTGTCTAATAATAGCTTCTTTGATGCATTTTTTGAGTGGAAAACAACCACTGAACAGATCCTCCCATGCAGGGCTGGGCATAGTTATTAAGGAGGCTACAAAAAAGCTAGTCATTGGTGGCTACATCAGCAAATTTCTCCGTCTCTCCATTCCCACTTATATTTGGCTTGCTCTCATATACTACTCAATATCCACTCCCTATGGTAGCATGTCAGTTGGTTGCCTAAATCCTCTCTTTTTCAAGAACTTAACACTTAGCCAAATTTCCCGCTTCAGAGCCTTCTACTTGATTTCTTGGCCTCCTCCCACCATTCTCTTCTTTTCCTTATAAACTGGACCTGACTCCTTACTGTTTCTCCTGGTTTGGTATGTATTCTACACCGATTAAAACCTTGCTATAACATATATTGTACCAAAGACAACAGTAAGTGCCTGATAAAAGAATAGATTTGAGGAATTCTGATGATCAAATGACATTTTCTTTATTACTCTTAAGTCCTTTTGGTATGAAAAATTTCAAAGATACAAAAATATTACAGAAAGTAAATAATGCATGACCCAGTTTTTAAAAATTTAAATTAGAAACAAACTTTCTTCACATGTCAATCCCAGCTCCCTCTCCCTCCCCTCCTACCCCGCACCCCCCCACCAGACCCTTCAGCCCCCCACCCAATCCCCACTCCGTTCCCCAGGGAGGGTGAGGCCCTCCATGGGGGGAGATCTCCAGAGTCTGTCATTTCATTCAGGGCAGGGCATAGGCCTTCCCCAAGAGTCCAGGCTGAGAGAGCATCCCTCGTGGGATGGGCGGCCAAAATCCATTTGTATGCCAGGGATAAATACTGATCTACTACCCAAGGCCTCATAGATTGTCGAGGCCTCCTCACTGACACCCACATTCAGGGGGTCTGGATCAGTCCTATGCTGGCCTCCCAGCCATCAGTCTGGGGTCCAAGAGCTCCCGCTTGTTCAGATCAGCTGTTTATGTGGGTTAAACAAGTCCAGTCTTGATTCCTTTGTACATCAGTCCTCCCTTTCTGTCACTGGGTTCCAGAAGTTCAGTTCAGTGTTTAGCTGTGGGTGTCTGCCTCTTCTTCCATCAATCACTGGATGAAGGTTCTGTTTCCCAGATTCTCTGGCAGTGGGACTGTAGGCTGGCACTCCCTGATCCATATCTAAAATCCATATATGCGTGAGTACATACCGTGTTTGTCTTTTTATGACTGGGTTAGCTCACTCAGGATGATTTCTTCTAGTGCTGTCCATTTGCCTGCAAATTTCAAGATTCCATTGTTTTTTTTCCATTGAGTAGTACTCCATTGTGTAAATGTACCACATTTTCTCTATTCCCTTTGCAGTTGAGGGGCATCTAGGTTGCTTCCAGTTTCTGGCTATATTAAATAATGCTGCTATGAACATAGTGGAACAGATGTCCTTGTATGAATGGGCATCTTTTGGGTATATGCCTAAGAGTGGAATTGCTGGGTCTTGTGGTAGACTGATTCCTTTGTCTTACAGAAGCTTCTCAGTTTCAGGAGGTCCAGTTTATTAATTGTTACTCTGAGTGTCTGTGCTACTGGAGTTATTATGTTCAGGAAGCGTATGACCCAGTTTTAATGGTTAGCAACATATAGCTATTATTCTCTAATTCATGTGATGGGGGGATGCACTTCTGTATGTTGTGAATATATGTTTCTCTTATAAAGGTGGATTATAAAATAAAAAAAAAGAAAAAGAAACGCATTTCTTATATGTCTGGATTCCAGGCAGTGCAAGAGGAAGGTAGGATATTTTGTATCTGGGGAAGGCTCATTTCCTGTACTAGATGGAAGCTTTTGCCTGGATCCTCATGTGGTACTATAAGAACGAATCTAACACTCTGGTGGGGGGGAGGCTATTTTATCAGAGCACTATCCATCTTCCAAGAGCCTAACTTCCTAATGCCACCACATTAGTGATAAAGTTTTTTGAATAATAATTTTTTTTATTTAGGTTAGAAACAATCTTGTTTCACATGTCAATCCCAGCTGCCTCTCCCTTGCCTCTTCCCCCGCCCTCCCCACCAGGTACCCCAGTCCCCCACCCAATCTCCACTCTGATCCCTAGGGAGAGTGAAGCCTTCCATGGTGGATCTCCAGTGACTGTCATTTCATCCAGGGCAGGGCCTAGGCCCTCCTCCAAGAGTCCAGGGTGAGAGAGCATCCCTCTCATTAAGATGTCTTAAGGACTGTGATTTAAAAAGATTTGGAAGTCCAGATCTTGGTCTGGAAAGATGGCTCAGTGGTTAAGAACACTAGCTGGTCTTCATAGGTCCTGAGTTCAATTCCCAGGAACCACATGATGGTTCACAACCATCTGCAATGAAATCTGGTGCCCTCTTCTGGCATGCAGGGATACATGCAGACAGAACACTTTTTACACAATAAATAAATAAATCTTTAGAAGTCCAGATCTAGACAAATTTGCTGATAATACATCTGGATTTATTATTGTAAGTTTGAATAGTCTCTCTACCTCCACTACTGTTTAGTGCTTGCCTTCTGCTTCGTTAACAGGACTCTCTCTCTTTTGGGTTCTTTCTGCAGGGCTTCTGGCTTTCTTTAACTTCCTGCCAGAACACAAACCCAGGAAAACTTTGCTCACAAAGCCAGAAATCAGATTTGGCTAATTAGCACCTACTATCTGTGGTGCTGCCTGATGAATGACTTTAATATACCCCTTCTCTACTACTCAAGTAATTCTCACAATCCTGTTGGATTCATAGTATGATTGATTTTAGCCCCTGAGTATTGGCTACGTAGATTTTCCCCGGCTCTTGTGGATTTTTTCTGTAAACACAGCCCTACTCCTGGTGTTATAAAAAAAGGGAGCAGGTTGAATTCCATCTTACCCCATGTTTTCTTTAATCAGTGAATCTCTTGCTTCTTCTCTCTTTCTTCCTTTAAAAAAATTCTCAGCCTTTACTATCTTTACGCCAAAAGACTATTCCATTCCTTTGGGGGCCCAGACCTCTTCTAGGCAGCAATAGCTAAATCTACCGTGGGTCCTGTACCATATGTATAAGCATGATAGGTAGAAGCAGGCCACAGTTGAATTGTGTGATCCAGTCATGCCATAAGTCTCCTGTATCACGGATTTTCTCTTTTTGCCTTAGTGGCAATCAGCTATTCCTATTTGATATTCATGGTACCACTCTTATCCTCAGCCTATTGGCCTGACCTAAACAACTTACACAAGGGCTTGCTCACTGTGGAGATGGAGCGGCTGCATGAGGCACCAGCATCCAAGGAGCATCTCTGTTTCCTGTAATCCCGTTTGTGATGTCCTGTATCTGGTATCTAGTTGCTGTTAAAAGACAGTTACTCTTACTTATTAAGAGTTCTTGCTTATGACAGAGCACCCTGTAGGTTCTTATACTATGTCTGAGGGATTCTCTTATTTCTATAATTTACAAAGGAGAAAAGACCAACATACCCTGGTTCTTCCCTTCTTAGACTAACAGCTCTTGTCAGTCTCCCAAGTAACTTCTCTCCTTAAAAGGAAGTGTTCTTAAAATATTCCTAATAATGGTTTATAATGTCAAAATACCTTAAACTTTCAGGCCTTTAAATGTTTTGGTTTTTTGAGACAGGGTGTCTCTGTGTAATTTTAGAACTTGTTTGTAGACCAGGCTGGCCTTGAAGTTACAGAGATCTTCCTGCCTCTGCCTCCTGAGTGCTGGGAGTAAAGGTGTGCGCCACCAACGCCTGGCCAGGCCTTTAAATGTAAAGTCAGCATGAAGGTCCTGTAAAAATCAGTTGTGCTGCTCAACTCTTCCTGAGCATGAGGCCTGACCTTAGGTGTGGTTGATATATCCAGTGCCTCTCCATTGAAGAAAACTGATTTTCCCTCTCCTAACAGCTATCAATTGCAAATAACTTCTTTGCTAGGGGTGCGATTTTGTGCCTACTTCTCCCTAGTGCTGAGCTTCTGTCTGATTTGATCTTGTACAGGTCTTTCGTGTGCTGACACACTCTGTGAGTTCGTATGTGCATCAGTTCTATTGTGTATGGAAGACACTGTTTCCTTGGGGTCATCTACCACCTCTGGCTCTTTTTTTGAGACAGGGTTTCTCTGTGTAGTTTTGTAGGCCAGGCTGGTCTCGAACTCACAGAGATCCACTTACCTCTGCCTCACGAGTGCTGGGACTAAAGGGGTGTGCCACTACCGACTGGCTCACCTATGGTTCTTTACAATCTCTCTGCTTCCTCTTCCACATAATTCCCCAAGCCCTGAAGGAAAGGTTTTGTTTTCTTACCAGTGCCTTTCTTAAGGTAGACTTTGAAAATTTGGTTAAGCCTCATTAGTCGCCATTTTTCTTTCTTTTTAAAATAAATGTGTTTATTTATTTATTTTACATACTGCCTCAGTTTCCCCTTCCTCCTCTCTTCCTAGTCCCTCTTATAACCCCCTCTATTTCCACCCAATCCACTCCACCTCCATTTCCGTTTGGGATAGGACAGGTCTCCCATGAGTATCAACAAACCATGGCATATCAAGTTGCAGTAAGCTAAGCACATCCCCATGTATTAAGGCTGTGCAAGGTGACCCAGTATGAGGAGTAGGGTCCCAAAAGTCAGAAAAAGAGTCAGAGACAGCCCTTGTTCCCACTATTAGGAGTCCCACAAGATGACCAAGCTACACAACTGTAACATATATGCAGAGGGCCTAGGTCAGTTCCATGCAGGCTCCCTATTTTTTCTTTTAATTCCTCTGTGTATGTGTGTACATTCATGGTGTGCATGTGTGTTGTGCACGCGCAGGTGTGTGTGTGTGTGTGTGTGTGTGTGGTGTGTGTGTGTGTGTGTGTGTAGACCAGGACTTGATGTCGGGTGCTTCTTTAGTTGCTCTTCAACTTACGTTTTGAGACAAGGTATTTATCTCAGTGAACCAGAGCTTGCTGATTCAGCTAGACTGGCTGCTTACCAAGCCCCAGGGATCCTTTGGTTTCTGCCTCTAAGGCACTGGAATTACAGGTCCATGCTGTCATGCCTGACTTTAAGATGGCTACTGAGTATCAAACTCAGGTCCTTATGGTTAAGAGGCAAGCACCTTACTGGTTGAGCCATCTCTCTAGCTCCCGCTTTTCTTCTACTAATTGTGCTTTTCATGTTATATCTAAGAACTCTTTATTGTACCTCAAGTCAAAAACTGTTTTATGTTTTCAGTGATTCATTTTGAGTTAAATTTATATAATGTATGATGTGTATGTCAACATTTTGTCTTAGACACATGGGTGACTAATTGCTCCAACAGTTTTTATTAAAAACAATATACTATACTTTTCACTGTGTTATTGTCTCTGTACTTCCATAAAAGTTCAATATAGCCCTGTCAACGTACACACCTGTAATCCTAGTTACTCCTGAAGCTGTGTCAAGAGGATCACATGCCTTAGTACAGAGCATGTTCGAAACCACAGCAAAGCAAACATAGACAGTGCATGCCTGCATAAACAAGGTTTTAAATTCCCAGGCATGCAAGAAACCTGTCAGTAAGCTCATTATGTATATGTGATTTTCTTTCCAAAGTCTCTTGGTTCCACTGGATATGTATCCCTCTATTGCTTACTGTTGTTTTTAATAGAAAATCCTAAAATCATATACTGTTCTCCAACCTCATGCTTCCCTTTTGATATTAAAAACACTTATTATTTGTTGCACTTTTTCTTATACATTTTAAATTAGCTTGACAGTCTCTACAAAATGGCCTGCTGGGATTTTGATTGGAATTGTGTTGAAAGCATAGATTAATTTAAAAAGAAGTGGTAAAATACAAATTGAATTTTTTCCCTTCGTGAACTGGCATATATCTCCATTTATTAAGATTCCTTTACCTTTAGCATTAGCAGTAGTGAGAAGGGATACATTTCTGTATTATTTTGAAGCAAGACAACATATTGTTGAAAATTTTATACTAATAAATATGATTCTACATCTCATGAAGAATACTAAAACTGTACCACAGTCCTTGTGCATTTGTGTGGCATACTCATGCATCTATACATGTGTGTTCATGTGCACATGCAGAGGCCAGAGGAGGATGCTGTATGTCTTCTTTTACTTGTCTTAATTCTTTCAGAACGAGTTACTCACTGAATTTGAAGCTTTTCATTTTCAGCTAGGCTGACTGACTAGGGAGGTCCCAGGCTTCTCCTGTCTCTGCCTACCAAAGTACTGAGGTTCCAGATGTATGTGAAACCACATGGGTAGTAAGGATCTGAAATGAAACTGTCAGTCTTGCATAGCAAGTGCTCATACCCATGGAACCATCTCTGTAGCAAGTGTATCACATTCTTTATTTTTTCTCTTTTTTAATTTTTTTTCATTTTACATACCAACCTCACTTCCTCCTCCCTCCCCTTCTCCTGACACCCACTCTCCCCATCCCCATCCACTCCTCAGAGTGGGTAAGGCCTTTCTTGGGGAGTCAACATAAATCTGGCATACAGAATTGAGGCAGGACCAAGCCCCTTTCCCCTGTATCAAGGCTGAGCAAGGTATCCCACCTTAGGAAATGGACTCCAAAAAGCCAGTTCATGCACCTGGGATAGGTCCTGGTCCTACTGCCAGGGGCCCCCTAACAATCAAGTCACATAATTGTCATCCACATGCAGAGGGCCTAGTTCGCTCCTATGCAGATTCCCCAGCTGTCAGTCCAGAGTCCCTGAGCTCCTCCCACTAGCTCAGGTCAGTTGTTTCTCTGATTTTTTCCCATCATGCTCTTGACCCCTCCTTGTTCATATGATCCCACCTCCCTCTCTTCAACTGGACTCCAGGAGCTCAGCACAGTGCTTGACTGTGGGTCTCTGCATCTGTTTCCATCAGTTACTGAATGAAGGTTCTGTGATGACAATTAGGGAGTCACTAATCTGATTAAAGGGAAAGGCCCATTTAGGCACCCTCTCCACTATTTCTAGGAGTCTTAGCTGGGGTCATCCTTGTGTATTCCTGGGAATTTCTCTAGCATCACGTTTCTCCCTAACCCAATGATGACTCCCCTCTATCAAGATATCTCTTTCATTGCTCCTCCTCCACCCCTCTCCCAACTCGGTCTTCTTGATCCCTCGTGTCCTCATCCCCCATCTCCTTCCTTCTATGACCTCCAAGTTTGCCCAGGAGATCTTAACTAACAGAGAATTCTCAACAAAAGAAACTCAAATGGCCAAAAGACATTTAAGGAATTGCTCAACATCCTTAGCCATCAGGGAAATGAAAATCAAACTGACACTGAGATATCATCTTACACCTATCAGAATAGCTAAGATCAAAAACACTGATGACAGCTTATGCTGGAGAGGATGGGTAGAAAGGGGAACACTCTTCCATTGCTGGTGGGAGTGCAAACTTGTACAGCCACTTTGGAAATCAGTATGGTGGGAATCAATCTACCTCAACACCCAGCAATACCACTCTTGGGCATATACCCAAACGATGCACAACAAGGATATTTGCTCAACTATGTTCATAACAGCATCATTTGTAGTAGCCAGAACCTGGAAACAACCTAGATGCCCCTCAACTGAAGAATGGATAAAGGAAACGTGGTTCATTTACACAATGGAGTATTACTCAGAAGAAAAATACAATGACATTTTGAAACTTGCAGGAAAAAGGATGGAACTAGAAAAAAACCATCCTGAGTGAGGTATCCCAGACCCAGAAAGACAAACATTGTATGTACTCACTCATAAGTGGGTATTACTCATAAGTGGATTTTAGACATAAAGCAAAGGATACTAGGCTACAATCCACAACCCCAGAGAAACTAGGTAAAAAGGGGGACCCTAAGAGGAACACCCATTGAGGGCCACAGGAAGGGAAAATAGTGTACCACATTCTTATGTGCAAATTAATAACATATCTTTTATTCTTCTAAATCCAGGACTTCCTTTTAAATGATTAGTTTTTATTTATGTGTATGTATATGTGAGTCCGAGAGACAGAAACAGAGACAGAGAGAGAAAGAGAGATAGAGAGAATGCCACGTGTGTAGATGGTGCTCACAGGGGATAGAAAAGGGTGTTACATCCCTAGGAGTTGCAATTACAGTTGTAAGTCACCTGATATCCTGATGTAGGTGTTTGGACCTGAACATTCAGGTCCATTGATTGAGCAGTAAGAGTTCTTAAATGCCAAGTCAGCTCTCCAACTCAGTAGTATATTTTAAATACAATGGAACATGTAAAAATTTTTCTATGTCATATATTTTTTGTGCTTGAGTGTTTGGATTAAGATGCTAATAAGGGTCTTATATTGTATATTTATTTTTAACAGTTTATTTTTTGATGAAAATAGGTGGATTTCCACCAGGTTTTCATTTGGGTGTTGCTGAAAGCATCGTCATAGTATTGAATATATTTCCTTGTTTGTTGTATTTCCTGTAAATTAGTGGCTGACTTTAAATGCTTACTTGAGCATGTGTTCAAGTTTTTAACAGTCTCAATGATTAAATACTTGGATTAAGTTATACAAGAAATAGTATCACAATATGGGCCTCTCTACATTTAATCAATTCTAGTATTATAATCAGCATTGAGGAAGTTTTTATATTAATATATACAGAAACATACAAGAATTATTACCTATCCATTTTTCATATTAATCATTTGCCATTCTTGGACAGAAGTGCTCACTTTATTGAACCTGTGGTCACTTTTCACCCTCATCTTTATTGAATGATGGAATGACTTAAGTTCACATTCAACAAACAATTCTTTGCAAAAATGTTACAAGTTGTGTCAAGTTTTATGTCAAGTCAAGTTTCCTCAACTTGACACAAATTTGAGTCTTCTGGGAAGAAGGAACTGCAATTGAGGAATTGCCTTCATCAGAATAGACTGTGGACATGTCTGTGGGACATTTTCTTTGTTAAAGATTGATGTAGGAAGCCCAGCCCACTGTTTGTACTGTCACATTTGGGCTGGTGACCCTGAGTTCTTCATGAAAGCAGGCTGAGCAAGTCATGAAGGGGATGCCAGTAGGCAGCACTTCTCCTGGCGTCTGCTTCAGTTCCTGTGTCCACATTTGTGCCTTGAGTTCCTGCCCTGACTTCCCTGAAGTGATGGACTGTGAGTTGAAGTGTAATCTAAAATATAACCTCCACCCCATTGTGTTTGGTCAGTGTTTTGTCAAAGCAATAAAGAAGCAAGGCATTACATAAGATGTTTTACATAATTTACAACTAAACATTATAAAACTGCTTTAAACTACTCTTATTCGGTGCTAAAAAGGTGGTTCGGTGGTTAACAGCACATATTGCAGCCAGGTGGGTAGCACATTTTGGAGGCAGAGGCAGGTGGATCTCTGTAAGTTCAAGGCCAGCCTGGTCTATAGAATGAGTTCTAGGACAGCCAGGGCTGTTACACAGAGAAACCCTGTCTCAAGAAAAAACATAAACAAACAAAATGAGTACATATTGTTCTTGCACTGGACTTCAGTTCAGTTCCCAGAACCCATATTGTAGTGTTATGTCATGTAAGTCTTAATGTCCAGGTTTAAGTGAAATGTATAGTAAAGCATTTGTGTCTGGCTTTGAGAGAAATGTTTCAGTACAGCCTTTTCAATGTTTGAGTTAATCATAGAGGCTGAGAAATTATTTTGACACTATTTAAACCTTGAAGAAATGTCTCTCTGGAGAGTCTGCACTTGGTGCTATGTGAGAGCTTGCAGCTGCACCGACCTTGGTCCTCAGACACTCCTGGCAGACCTGAAGCTCTTACATTTGATTATGACTAGCCAAAAAGGGGACCGAGATTTGTGTGGGATGTCTGCTCTCATGGGCAGCAAGAGCAAGATTACTTTGGCAGTTGGAACATTTCCCAGCCCTTATTAACCTTGCAAATGTTTGAATAAAGTAACTAGATTGAGCTAACTGGGTGTCAGTCTTTTCCAAGAAGGCTGAACCCTTCTGCTCCTTCAGAAAATGAAGGCTTAGCATCTTGGTGAGCTTCTCTGCTATAGACATCAAACAATACCATATCAGGTAGTTCACAACTGCCTGTAACTCACCAGAGAACCTAACACTTCTGGTCTTCAGGTACACACAGACACAGACACAGACACAGACACAGACACACACACACACACACACACACACACAGACACAGACACAGAGAGAGAGACACACACACACCCCACAATACAGTTTAAAACTGTATTAGCATATATGAATTACCAGAACTAATGAGTTTTATTATGATGTGCTCATATGTGTATTGTATTTACAGTGTACTTTCATTACATTCAACTCTGGCTACCCTCTCATATCCCCCTTCCACCCTGTTGACTGCTTTTCTTTTCCTACTTTCCCTGCTCCTTTCATGCCGTATGTTTTTGATGAACCAATGACTTTGATGAACCATGTTCTTTACAGGAGCATGGGTGAGGGGTTATTGCAAGAATGTGGATGACTTACCAGCAGCTACTTCACTAAAGACAACTTTCAACACCTCACAACCATTATCTACCTATAGATCCTCAGGTAGCCGGGCAGGGCCACAAGAACCTCTTTACCCCAACACCACTCTATGAACCGACCTCATTTTCAGCTCTATTTAGTGTTAGTGTAAGCTCTTAATAACATATTGAGCAGACTAACAAGAAATTTTTTGAGGGGAGAATGACAGAGACCCTTTTATCACATGTGACTCACAGGTTAAGAACCTTCAAATAAAATCACCAGGTATGTTTCATCAGCCTCTGAAGGACACTACAGCTAAACTCTGGAATCTAAAATCCACTTTGAAGTCTGTCTTAGGCTTTCTTATACTTCCACATCAAAGTCCATTACTGAGGGAAGTCTGGGCATGAACTCAAAAAGGACAAGGACTTGGAGGCGGGAGCTGATACAGAGGCCGTGGAGGGGTACTGCTTACTGACTGACTCCTCATGGCTTGCTCAGACTGATTTCTTATAGAACCCAGGACCACCAGCTCAAGAATAGCATCACCTACAAGGATCTGGGTCCTCCCCCACGTCAGTCATTAATTAAGAAAATGCACCATAGGCATGATAATAGTCCAGTTTGGTGAGAGCATTTTCTCAATTGTACTTCCCTGTTTCAAAGTGACTCCTGCTTGTGTCAAGTTGAAATAAAAATAACCAGCACAAAGTCCTATATAATTTTTCTCATTTACTTCTGGGAAACAAGCTTCTGGATCAAAAGCTCCATTGTTTTCCAGACTATAAGACAAGGCTTTTAAAATACCATATAGCCTTAATAAACAGTTAATTTGGTATACCCTCCAGCTGGTGGGTTTGTGAGTAAGATGACTGAAGTAATTCATTTTCATTTTGTGTGTGTGTGTGTGTGTGTGTGCATGTATTTCTGCCTGCATATGGAGGTCAGAGGATAACCTTGTTTGCCATTATTCAGTAGTCTTTATTTTGTTGATTTTTGAAACAGGGTCTATCATTGGTCTGGTGCTATACTGGCTGATTGGTGAGCTCCAGGGATCTACCTGTTTGTATCTCCCAACATTAGGATTACAAGCTTTCATTACCATGCCCTAAAAACACAAACATGCATTCCGGGGACTGAATTCAGGTTTAATGCTTACATGACAAATAATTTACTGACTGAGCCACCTCCTCAGTCCTCACACAAATTCACTTGCTGCTTTATTCTGGCTTCACTTCAACAAAGTACAGTTTTGTTTTGATGTGTGACTTTATCCACTTGAGAAATGCGATCTTCACTTCTATTTTTGAGAAATTGCCCAGTAGAAGAGAAGACATGGAACTGTCATTCATGAGTCTAGGTTGTGCTGCTGCTGTTGGTTTAGGTCGTAGGAAACCGGGTTGAATCAGGTCAAGATAGAACACATGGTCTTCAGCTCTCCAGGTGTGGGCCTAGAACCAAACTTCTAGAAATTAAAGCACAGGTCAGGAGAGCCATTCTGGAAGAAAGCGTCTGGCTAGAGACATATATCCAGGGACAGACTATGATAAGCATTGCCCTTAGAAGATGAAGGGCACATTTAAAATTGTGGTATCAGTATAGGAACCTACGTTAACAGTCTATTATTGTCTCAGAGTGCTGGATTTTAGTATTAGGTGTTTATTCCTTTCTGGGTTAGATATTTATTTTTTAAAAGCCATTTTACTTTTTAAAGTATTTGGGCGTATGGTATGTGTATGTCATGGCTCATGTATGGAAGTGAGAAAACAACCTGTAGGAGTTGGCGCTCTCCTTCTGCCATGTGGGACCTGAGGATTGAACTCAGCTAGTCAAGCTTAGAGGAAAGCATTTTTAGTCTCTGAGTTCTCCAAGTTCACCAAGACTAGAGAGTCTGTACTCTGCTAAATAGAGAGAGGCTTGGGTTGGAGAGGTAGCTCAACAATTAAGAGCACAGAGAACCTGGGTTTGGTTCCTGGGATCTATGTGGTAGATGGCAACTGTCTGTAACTCCTGTTCCAGGGGATCTGATACTCTCTTACGTCCTCCATGGGTATCAGGCATGTAAGTGGTTCATAGACATACATACAGGTTGAATAAAGCCAGGTATGAAAAATATGCAGGGGCCTCATGGGCTTCCCTCCCTCACATTAGCATGTCTGTTGTTGTCCTTATTGCATGCATGTGTAGGCAGTCATGTTGGTGAGGCTTTTGGGTATAGTTTCTGAGCTTCCTAGGAGACACAATCTCAGAGCAAACTCCCCATTCTTTTGGCTCTTAAAATCTTTCTGCCTCCTCTTCCACAATGATCCCTTTACCTTAGGTGAAGGAAGGTATTCACTCAAAAAAGAGGCCATGAATTTGAAAGAGAGCAATAAGTTCTGTATAGGAGGGTTGGATAGAGAGAAGGAAAGGAAGAAATTATATAATGATATTATAATCTCAAAATTAAAAGAAATAATAAAAAGAGTAGAAAGCAAAAGAAAATGCAGAGGAGGAAGTTAGGAAGTTCTGTATATAATTTCTTTGGTAATACCAGCATTAAGTAGACCAGCTGGCATTTGAAATGTAGGCTTCCTTATGCTACTTTCCCCCATTTCTGGACAGCTTGCTGATTTGTCATTAGCAGTAGGTTAATTGGTTGCAAATCTTTGCTTGACTGGGCCAAGATTTAAACTTGCTTCCAGTAAAACATCTTGGTAAGGTCAGAAGCCTGCAATGGGTAGTTGGTTACAAAATAGGAATTAGACAGAAAAGGGATCCATCTCTATTAATCTCCACTTAGGCAGTGATTAGACTTGTGAAGACAGCTAAAATCTTAATTGCTCAGTGTCATCAGGAAGTCAATTCTTTTAATCCCCTCTCAATAGTTAGCTATTAATTAACTGTAAATAAAGAGGAGAATAATTGGATATGGATTTGCTCAGCTTTCCTCTTCCTTGTGGAATCAATATTCTTGGTTATTAAGGAGTTCTCGGATGAAAGGAAGTAGGGATGACAGGATACACTCTAAAAAGAGACTACTAACTGGAGGTAATACCTGGTTCAGAACAAGAAAATGAATAATAAGGACTTAAGGTATCTTTTTGTATCTCCCCAAATGTCCAGCCATATTTTCTCCAGGGTTTAGCACACATGTCCTTATGTCAAGCTTATCTAGTTATGGACAGCACTCATCTAATGATTGAGTGAGGGTTTACAGTGAGATCTGCAAGACTTTGCATCATTTATTTTATATTTCAGTTTGCTTAACTGTAATATGGCAATGAAAGCAATGATTGCTACATAGTTGTTTAGAGAAGTGTGTGAGATGAATGTACAGATAACATCTGGTGTATGTAGTCTGAAAATGAGAGGTATTCTACACTGACTATTGTTGCATTTCATGTTGTCTCAGACCAGGAACATTCTGTGATGAGAAATCCCAATTATGCTGACTTTTTAATTTAATTTTGTTTTGTTTTTTTGAGACAGGGTTTCTCTGTGGCTTTGTAGACTGTCCTAGAACTAGCTCTTGTAGATCAGGCTGATTTCGAACTCTCAGAGATCTGCCTGCCTCTGCCTCCGGAGTGCTGGGATTAAAGGCGTGTGCCACTACTGCCAGACCTATTCTGACTTTTTATGCATATTTTTCCCTATAAGGTTATTACCAATGAAGTCTTGCTGAAGCCTTGAGGACTTTAATGGGGCAGACTGTTTCTGACAATCTCACATCTACCTTTCCAATATGGCTTTCCAATATGGCTTTAAGTATGGACATACTGAGTTATGTTGACCTGGACTGGGATTAAAGCTATCCTGCTTCCTGGTTTTATGTTTTTGGGAAACTTATTTAACTGTTCTATGACTTTAACTTGGGATCCATAAAATAAGGACAGTATTATATTGCTATCTTGTGGGGTTGTTGGGAAGATGAACTAATATATATATACATACATATACATGCATATATATCACTGATTTATATTATTTTCTGACACAGGATAAGTGCAAAAAGTAGCTATATTATTATTAATACTACCATCCCTACATTGGATGTCATTCTTAGAGAGATAACAAACATCAAACGTTCATATGATAAATTACATAAGTGTCTTCCATATGTGACCTAGATGCATATTACCAGGGCAATTAGCTATCTCCCAGATATGATTTCTAATCTGTGCCAGTTCTGACATAGTTTCAACTGAAAGATTATATCTACTTTTCTCTCCTTGAATCTATAGTCAGTGAATATTCTTGGCCCACATAATGTGATAGTACATGCCAGTTTCTGAGCCTATGCTACTTAGGAAACCAGTGGCTTCAGCTTCCTGTCTCTGGGCATGTTGTGTTTTTAGGAACATCAGCCTATTGAGAGGTCTCTGTAGAAAATATCTTAGGTTCCTGAGACTTCACAGCTTCACAGCGAGTCTTTTTTTTTTTTTTTTTTTTTTTTTTTACAAATCTTGTTTCACATGTCAATCCCAGCTCCCTCTCCCTCTCCTCCTCCCCTGCCCTCCTCACCAGGACCCACAGTCCCCCACCCAATCTCCACTCCAATCCCCAGGGAGGGTGAGGCTCTCCACGGTGGATCTCCAGTGACTGTCACTTCATCCAGGGCAGAGCCTAGGCCCTCCCTCAAGAGTCCTGGCTGAGAGAGCATCCCTTATTGTGACATGGGCACTCAAAGTCTATTTGTACGACAGGGATAATTACTACCCATGGCTCCATAGATTACCTAGTCCTCCCCACTGACACCCACATTCAGGGGGTCTGGGTCAGTCCCATGCTTTCCACACAGCCATCAGTCTGAGGTCCAAGAGCTCTCCCTTGTTCAGGTCAGCTGTTTCTGTGGGTTAAACCAGCCCATTCTTAACTCCTTTGCCCATCAGTGCTCTCTTTCTGACACTGGATTCCAGGAGTTCAGTTCAGTGTTTGTCTGTGGGTATCTGCCTCTGCTTTCATCAGTCGCTGGATGAAGGTTCTGTTTCTTAGACTCTCTGGCCATAGGATTGTATGCTGGCACTCCCCTGATTCATGTCTAAAATCCATAAATGAGTGAGTACATACCATGTTTCTTTTTTTGTGACTGGGTTACCTCACTCAGGATGGTTTCTTCTAGTGCTATCTATTTGCCTGCAAATTAAGATTCCATTGTTTTTTCCACTGAATAGTACCACATTTTCTCTATCCACTCTTCAGTTGAGGGGCATCTAGGTTGCTTCCAGGTTCTGGCTATTACAAATAATCATAGCAAGTCTTATAAAGAAAAATGTTTCATTGGGATGACTTACTGTTCAGAGGTTTAGTCCATTGTCATCATGGCGGGAAGAATTGTGGTGTGTAGGCAACATGGTGCTGGAGAAGTAACTGAGGGTTTTGCATCCAGATCAGCAGGCAGCAGGAAAAGAATGCCATGCTGGGCATGACTTGAGCATCTGAAACCCCAAAACTTGTCCCCAGTTACACACCTTCAACAATGCCACACCTACACTTCCCAATGGTGCCACTCCCTATGAGCCTATGGGGCTATTTTCATTCAAATCACCACAGACAATATTCCATTCATTACTAACTATATCATGTAAGTGGCTGCTGGTTTTATCTATAAGCAAGAATTACCTTTGGATGAATTAAAGAATAAACCTTCGGTTATTGTGCATAATGCTTTTATTGAAAAAAAAGCAAAAAACCTCCACAAAACCAGAAAACAACAGCAACAACAGCAAAAAAAAGACCCCAGACAAATCACCCACACAAAATTGTTTTGACCAAACATTTGGAATGTATTAAACTAAATATTGATACCCTTCCTGCCAAGTCCATTCTTCCCCACATCCCATATCTCAGAAATGATATAATGATCTGTCAAGTTACTCAGCTTACAAAAATGTGGGAGTATCCATGAATCCTCCCTTTTCCTGGTTCCTCACATCTAGTTCATTAAAACCGTTTTGTTGGCTTTCCTTTTAAAGTGTAGCCTAAATTGGTCTTTTCTCCATTCTCATTCTTCCTATTCTAGTCCAAACTAGTCTCTCAATTTGGGCACCAACTTTCTGCTTCCTTATATTTCTTTCCAAGATGCTGTTCACTTTCCAGATCATTCTGTGGTTGTCATCTTTTCTGAGCTTCCAGACCTACATGGCAGTCTTAATTGAAGCCCTGTGACCAAATAGTCCTCCTGTGCTAGCTACACACTGAGCCTCTTACTGCTAAGATCTCATTTTATTCTGCACTTGAATCAAATGATACTCTATAGGCATGGTGTCTAGATTTGTGAAAATCCGACAAGTAACTAAGTGATGTAACCTGGAAAGGGGTGCCAACTCCTTGAGATATAATCCTTGACTGATGGAAATCAACAGGTATGAGGGGGGGCAGGCAGATAAATTTCTCTTGCTTTTTTCCTTTCACATACTAATCTAAAGTGTGTGTGTGTGTGTGTGTGTGTGTGTGTGTGTGTCCCTTTCAATTGGTCTAGAAAAAAATCCATGTACTATAATTAAGCAGTAAAGGGCTATATCAATCTCACATACACTTGCATTAAAAAAAGTCCATGTACACCCTTGGCTGCTGACAAGTAGTTTTGAAAAGTAATAGCCAGTGAGACCATGTACTGTCTTACTAATTTACAGCTTTCCTTTCCCCACCAACCCCCTTTCCTTTCCTTTATCATTATTGTCTTGGGTTTGTACACCTGGATTATTAATTCTTGATTATTGACTCAGGATCTGCTTTTAAGGGATTCTGGCTGAGACATTTGAAATTACAATTAGTTCTTTAAAATATTATTGTGTGCACATACTCACATATGCATATTTATGTGTGTACCCCATAGTGTGCATATGGAGTGCAATGGGTTCTCCCTTCCCATCGTGGGTTCCAGGCATCAAACTCAGGTCATCAAGCTTGTGCACCAAGTGTTTTACCTCCTGAACCATCTTACCAGTCAAGAATTAGTTCTTGAATCAAATGGTCAGGATGGGGTTTTAGGGCTGTATTATTCAGCTGTCCTAATATCCTCCCTATGAGGAATATTACAGTTACCTGAGCTTTTACCCATGATGTGTGATATTTTGGAGATATGATATGTAGGTGGAGGGCAAGAGGTGGACAAGCCATGTGGTTATGACACCTACTTGGCATACAAACAATGCTCTTCGTAAGGATTTTAGAGTCTAGTATTTGACCGAAGTAGAAACTCTGCTTCTATGATAATCTTAAAGGAGACCTTGACCATGAAGATGCAGAACAGACTGCAGTAAAAATCAGGCTCAGGATCTGATGACAGGTGTGGTTCAGCTATGAAAATGCCCAAATGCACAAACTACAATATTGTCAGGTTCACTATGTCAACATCAGAGAGGGAAATACTGGGACATAGAGATCTATGCTGTGATTTGGGAGGATGAATTAAGTTCCCCCAACTTTTCTTGCTGGAAGACTAGAATAACTTTCTTTTTCATAAACATTGCATTATGATTGCACTTTAAGAAAGCACCTTCTTTTTATTTACTTATTTATTTAGGTTTTTCGAGACAGGGTTTCTCTATGGCTTTGGAGGCTGTCCTGGAACTAGCTCTTGTAGACCAGGCTGGTCTTGAACTCTCTGAGATCCACCTGCCTCTGCCTCCTGAGTGCTGGGACTAAAGGCGTGCATCACCACCACCTGGCCAAGTATATAGATTGCATTTCTCAAATCCCATCTCGCCATCTTCATTGTCTTCAAGTAAATAAGAGTCAGATCTTGAAAATTATTTGGTGCTTATCAGTAGGAAGAATTGAGAACAGCTCACAATCTCAAACCCCTTTGCATTATTTGCACAAAAGAACCTAGGCATATAAAAATGAGTGCTGTCTGTCTCCACTAATATGATTTCCAAGATTCAGGCAGTGCACATACATGTAGAGAGAAACCAGAAAGAGTTTGCATCTGTTCTAACAAGAGATTAACTGGAAGAAAACATGAATGTACTTTTGGGGGGTGATAGAAAGTTGCAGTTACTACTCTAGCATATGAATTGGGTTTGAGTTCCTGCACCTGCATGGTGGTTCAGAATGTCTGTAATTCCAGCTCTAGGGGATTAGATACCCTCTTTTGGCCTCTGTGGGCACTTGTATGAATGTGGTACACATGCATGCAGACAAAATTAATATCCAACAAATAAACAAATAAATCTCAAGAGACCACAAATTCTCCATATTTTGTATGCCAATTATATATCAATAAAAAGTTAAAGGGGCCAGGTAGTGGTGGCGCATGCCTTTAATGCCAGCACATGGGAGGCAGAGGCAGGAGGATGTTTGTGAGTTCGAGGCCAGCCTGGTCTACAGAGTGAGTGCCAGGACAGCCTCCAAAGCTACACAGACAAGCCCTGTCTCGAAAAACCAACAAAACAAAAACAGTTAAAGGGTAAATTACATGAGGAGCCATGCTTACTGTCTACTTCAGCATTGTTTTAACTCTCAACAAAATGTAATATTAATTCATTATATTGATGAATATATCCACTTTGAGAATTTTTATGGGTTCAGAAGCCTGGGGCAGAACATATACTCGAAGTCCAAAATACTATACTTTGCACCCCTGACCACTGAAAAAGAGGCACAGTATTGTTTTGTCATTTGGCAGTTTGTATAGAATACATACTCTGATGAGAATATTGACTGATTTTGACCTGTTTTGGTAACTAGATGAATGCTAGTTTCATTTGAGGCCAGGGACATGGGGATTTCTGCAGCCGGTCTCTAGACCATCTTACAATGAGGTCTGTGTAGATTTGTTTTCAAGTAACCCCTTAGGCAAATCACACTGTAGATCTCTTAGGCTCTGGAACAAGGATTCTCTTTTGCTGGAAGAGAACCAGTCTCTTTAGAATACCATGTGATGGGCCATTAGAGACTGAATGCCAGATTACTCCTCAGTGTATTGGCTAATTATTGCTGAGTTACAATGTTACCATAAACATACCTATTTAAATCAACAAATAGTGCTTACCTATGTTTCAGGAATCTGATCTTGGCTCAGTGAGTTCCTCTGCATGGGGTCTCACAAGGATGCAGTCAAGGTTTAGGTCAGGCTGCATTCCTTTACG
This sequence comes from Mesocricetus auratus, assembly GCF_017639785.1. Classification (NCBI taxonomy): domain Eukaryota; kingdom Metazoa; phylum Chordata; class Mammalia; order Rodentia; family Cricetidae; genus Mesocricetus; species Mesocricetus auratus. Next base: position 89,933,729 of record NW_024429188.1, read on the forward strand.
GAACTTGGGATCCTCTTCTAAACTCACATGTTAGTTGACATAATTCAGTGTCACACACCTTTAGGGCTTGTTGACCTTGGACCTGTCTTGGCCTAAGATTGCTCACAGTTCCTTGCCAAGTGACCTTCTCACAGGAATACATCATCATTGTTTAGTTCACATCATCATAGTTTAGTTCTTCAAAGTCAGCAAGAGAAGCTCTTATTCAACTTTGCTAGGGTGAAATCTCTTCATTAAACTTTATTATTATACTTATTAGGGCATATTAGTTCTACAGATTAATGCTTCACTTTGATCTTTCCATATGTTATCCTATAAAGATTTCCATATGACAATAGTAGAGATTATTTCATTTTCTTGGCTGTAATCTCTTGCCTAGTAGTTTCAGACCACACTTATACTTTAGAGGAGGGAATTATATAAGGGTGGGCCTCATTAGGGTTTACTTTAGGACGTGGCTGTCAGAGGTACCATGGAACTATGCAGAACTAACTGCTTACAACAAACTGGGTGATACATAACTCTCCTAGTTGTGATACTGGGGATGAACAACAGTAGTCTATCATGGTACTCAGAGGACTGGGTTTAAGCAGGTCCAACAGACAAGACTAAAATGTAGGAGCGGGTGGCCTAGACAGATGCTATTTGTTTCTATTAATTATCGTTACCTTCCTTTCAATTCACTCCTATTTTGGATCATACTGGAGGTCTAGGATTGTCAAATGCCAGTGAAAAGACTAATTTACAGATGGATCAGCAGAAAGATTGGCACCATGGATCGGCACAATGGATTGCTGCCCCAGTGGGTGGGTTTCCCTTCACTGATGCTCATTTATTATACCCTACCAACCTGCCAGTGGTCCTTGATATCACATCATATCTTGACTGGAGCAGAAAGCTATGTTGTGCCAATTCAATTACTTGGGTCCTTTATATCACCAAGACATTGTTCAGAATTGATTATATATCCTGTGAAAGGATTTACCTTCTCTGCCAGGATCTCCTGTCTTAGTGCCAGCTATCATAGCTTTACAGAATTCTTAATAGCATAGAACAGGCCTGAAAGGTCAGTTATGGTACCAGAAGGGCATACAACCCTGTAGGGTTGAGTTCTACATACTAAATGCCAGGGTATGGTATATAATTGATTATAGTATGATGAAAATATGGTATTTCATGTCTAATAAAGTCTTGTGCCCTATAACATTTGTAGTCATTGATGGCCTGTATACAACAGTGCTCCCATAAAATTGTCATGCAGTTGAAAATGTGTTACCTAGTGGTGCTGCAGTCATCATAATATCGTTACTCACCACATTGCATGTTGTTGTACTCGTGTGTGACTGACTGCTGTACCAGTCAGATGAAGGTATACTATATAAATTATAGATAGTACAGAATACTTGATAATGAAAAGACTTTTTGGTTTATGTATTTACTTCAAATCATTTTAGAGTCCACACATAATTATAATCAAATAAACTATAAAATAGTATGCTGGGTGAGGCCAGAAGCAGCCTTGTTTTAGTTAGGGTTTCTATTGCTGTGATTAAGCATTGTGGCCAAAAGCAACTTGGGGAGGAAAGGGTTTTTTTCAGCTTATACTTCCAGGTAAACAGTCCATCACTGAGGGAAGTCAGGGTAGGCACTCAAACACAGCAGGAACCTGGAGTCAGGAGCAGAAGTAATGGAGGAGTGCTGCTTGTTGGCTTGTTCCCCATGGCTTTCTCAGACTGCTTTTTTATCTCAAACTATTTTTGTCCATTGTTTCTAGTAAGTGAACAAACTAGAAGAGGAAAACACTTTCTTCTGTGACATGTATAATTTTGCCTTTCTGATACTTTGATGATGAGAGCATAGAGTCATAAAATTTTAGAGCTGGAAGGAAACAACCATCAGTTACATTTCTTATTTTATATACTAGGAAACTAATAACCAGAGAGGAGAAATTATTGTCCATTAATAAAACAGATTGAACTAAAACAAATTAAGGCATTTAAATATAAAGCAGATGCCATATGTATTCCACACCATTTACAATGTCTCAGACTGCTTTATATAGCACCAAGGTTCACCAGCCCAGGGATGGCACTACCCACCCTGAGCTGGGTCCTCCAATATCAATTATCTATCAAGACCAGGCTGGCCTTGAACTCACAGAGATCCTCCTGCCTCTGCCTCCCGAGTGGTGGGATTAAAGGCGTGCACCACCAACGTCTGGCTATTATAGTTTATTTTTAATACAGATTATTTAGTCTTTTCAAATAACATTTTCTTTTTAATTTTTGTATTTTTAAATTTTAAACATTTCTGTATTTTATTTCTGTTGTTCATTAAGAAAAGATCATTCAGTCTATTTGTGATACCTTTCTGAAATGACAAATTACTTTTATTTCCACCCTGTGAGTAGAACTGCTTTAGGCCCCATGCACAATTGCCATCCCGAATTCCTCCTATTCACCTGTTCCCTATTGTAATGGGAAACCTTTTCCTTTGAGAGAAGCCTTCCTGCCAGCCTGGTTCTAGAGCCAAATCAGTCCCAAATAAACACACAGGAGGCTATATTAATTATGAAGCTGTTGGCCTTGCTTGTTTCTTACTGGCTAGCTCCGACTTAAGTATTTATCCCATAATTGTTAATCTAAGTATTTCTCTTACCAGAGAATAGTTCCGGGCTTCCTACCCCATGGCGTTCCATCTAGACTCTCCGTATGTTTCTCCTACCCAGAGTCCTTCTGGACTCATAGTCCCTCCTATCTTGGTTCCCTATTGGCTCAACAGTGCTTTATTGACATAATCACAGGACTTCCCCAACACCCTATAGCTCTTGGTTTCCTTTCATGAAGTTTCCTAAGAAAATATGTGCAGGAAACTGAGAGTTGATGTATTTGAAATGCTCTTGTCTTCATGTTCTTTTGGATCAGGTGTGCATTTGTAGGCTGGGACAAAGTCCAGTGTTTAATCTTGGAGGTACTATTGAAACATCAAGTGTCATTATGGTTTCCATGTTGCATTTTGAGCTGTGTAAAAAACCTTGTGTTTGCTTCCATCTGGAAGTTTATAATAATGCATATGTATCTATGTTTTATTATGCAAAATTTGATGATGATAAACTTTGTTTGGATATTTTCTCATTTGCTGTGTCAGGTACATAGTAGTATCTTCAATCTGGAGGTTCACATTGTTTAGTTATGGGGAGAGGTCTCATATCATTAATACTTTCTTTTTTCTGTTAACCTCTGTCTAGTACAAATACTAGGTAGGTATTGGGTATTATCAACTGGCACAATATTTTTTGTCTCTTTTCTCCATATTTAATTAAATTAGGCAACACTAGTAATTCAGAACCACAATATATGGTGGAAGAAAAGAAGAATGGGGAAAGGTTGTAGTGTATATGCTTACAAAAGGAGGTAACAACGAAAGACAAATTGAACTCTCTGCTAAAATCCCAGGAAGTTTTAGGAATCGGAGAAGCCATGCAACTTTGATTGAAGGTACAGAGTTGATCTTTTAAAAGATCATTGAAGCATGAAACTAAATTCAGATAAAATAACTGAATACCTGCTTTTGGACTGAGGTACTTACTTATAAGTGTGCTCCTCTCCTCCTCTATCAGTCGGCAACGAATCAGGTGACCTACTCCCTCCACAAGCACTTACTTGAAGAAACTTTCTCTGGAGAAATAACTGAATATGCAAGGAATGTTGACAGGGAGCACAAAAATTAGGTGTTCATAGGTGTGTTAGTTAATATCAGGGTGTTCAATTTGATTCCATTGGTCTACCTGCCTATTTTTGTGCCAATACCAAGCTGTTTTCAGGACTATAGCTCTATAATAGAGCTTGAAGTCAGCGATGGTGATGCCTCTGGATGTTCCTTTATTGTACAGGATTGTTTTGACTATCCTGGGTCTTTTGTTTTTCCATATAAAGTTGAGAATTGTTCTTTCTAGGTCTGTGAATAATTGTGTTGGGATTTTGATGGGGGGTGCATTGAATTTGTAGATTGATCCTACCTATATAAGAACATGGGAGATCTTTCCATTTTCTGGTATCTTTTTAAATTTCTTTCTTTTAAGACAGAAAGTTATTACAATACAGGTCTTAAACTTGTTTGTTTAGTGTTACCCCAAGGTATTTTATGCTGTTTGTGGCAATTGTATAGGGCGATGTTTCTCTTATTTCTTTCTCAGCCTTTTTATTGTCTGTATATAATAGGGCTACTGATTTTCTTGAGTTGATCTTGTATCCTGCCACTTTGCTGAAGGTGTTTATCCGCTGTAGGAGTTCCCTGGTAGGGTTTTTCGGGTCACTTCTGTAAACTATCATGTCATCTGCAAATTGCTAAAGTTTGACTACTTCCTTTCTAATTTGTATCCTCTTGATATCCTTTGTTGCTAACTAGACCTTGAAGTACAATATTGAAGAGATATGGAGAGAGTGAACAGCCTTGTCTTGTTCCTGATCTTAGAGGAATTGCGTTGAGTTTCTCTCCATTTAGTTTTGGGTTGGCTGTTGGTTTGATGTATATTGCTTTTTATTATGTTTCTGCTATCCTTGATATCTCCAAGACCTTTAAGAATAAGCCATTGGGTGGTGGTGGCACATGCCTTTAATCCCAGCACCCAGGAAGCAGAGGCAGGTGGATCTCTGTCCAGGATAGGCTCCAAAGCTACACAGGGAAATTTTGCCTGGAAAAACCAACAAACAAAAAATAAGCGAATGTTAATTCCTAGGTAGTACATTCCTACCATTATAATTATGATATCAAAGAAACTAGGCTGCTTTCAATGGGTCTGTGCAAGACTGGTTCTGTCAGTAATCAACCATAGATTGGGGATATGCCTGTGTGTTTGTACTCCTCCCTGATAGAGTCTGGAGGATGGACAGTTGCTGTCTTCACTTATATACCCATTGATGAGGCCACCAATGGATAGTTTCAAACCCATGGTTATCCCAAAAAGAGATGATTATGTGTGGTAGTTTGAAAGAGAAGTGTCTCTCATAGGCTCATATATTTGAACACTTGGTCCCAAGTTGGTCACTGTTTGAGGGAGGTTATGGAACCTTCAGGAGGGAGAACATTACTGGAGGAAGTATGTTGCTAGATGTGGTTTTTGAGAGCTTACAGATTCACTCCACTTGCAGTTCATTGCCCCTGATTCATATGTGTGACTGAAGATGTGATATCTAAGTTTCATGCTTCAAGTGCCTGCTTCCATCTCTCCTTCATGATGGACTCTCCCTCTGAAACTGTAAACAAAATAAATTCTTTCTTCTATAAGTTGCTTCTGGTCACACTATTTGATTACAGCAACAGAAAAGCAACTAATGCAATATGAAAAGGAACTGGGTGTGCTAATCCATGCCTTTAATGCCAGCACCCAGGAGGTTGAGGTTGGTGGATCTCTCTGAGTTTGAGGCCAGACTGGTCTACAGAATGTGTCCCAGGACAGCCAGGCCTACACAAACAAAACCAAAAGAAAAAAAACTTATAGGAGTATGTAATAAATAGAAAGGAGAGAGATAAGAGAGGTTGAGGGTGATAGTAATCAGAATTCAGTGTGTGTGTGTGTGTGTGTGTGTGTGTGTGTGTGTGTGTGTGATTGTCAAGGAACAAATTTAATAAAAGATTAAAGGCACTAGCATAATTTGCCAATAATATGCTACTTTTACATATGAATCCCCATTGAATTTCATCTTTTACGAATAAATGGCACGTGTCCCAGGTATCACAGTCCTGGGCATATACACAAAGAACATCTTATCATACCACTGAGATATGAACACATCTCTATTTATTGCTGCACTATTTATAATAGCAAGGAAATTAAAGCGACCTAGAACATGTAATAAAATGTGATAAAATAATGGAATTCAGCTATAAAATGAAATAATGAACTCTGCAGGAATATAGATAGATTTAGAAAGTGGGGTTACCACGCTAAGAATGGGGAAAATTTCATGTTTTTTCTTATATGAAAATCCTGTAAGTATATAAGCAAGTGTAAGTATATGTAATATAATTGATAGTGAAAATGTAAAGTCCTCAGCTTTAGAATGACCATCTAAGTGTATAGAAGCTCATCGTCGTCTGGAGAGATGGTTCAGCTCTTAAGAGCACTCATTGCTCTTGCAGAGGGCCTACATTTGATTCTCAGTACCCATGTGGTGGCTCATAACTATCTGTAACCCCACTTCCATGGGATCCAGCACCCTCTTTTGACCTCTGTTGGCATCAGGTGTGTGTTTTGTACAAATGCACATATAGGAAAACCCCTCATGCACATAAAATAAATAAATACATAAATAAAAGAAGTTCACTGATATGTCTAGAATTTGAGAATGGTCAGGTGTTTGAATCGCTACCTTAATCTAGCTGTGTAATGATTTTATTTGTGAGTTCATTCAGTAAAGTGATTTTTATTAAAGTTGAATAAATGAGAAAAAATCCTAAAGGTAAGAAGAAGGTTATGTGGTGATACATTGTTTATGATCTAATAATCCCACTGAACATCAGAATGCAAAGCTAGCCACAGCCATAGAAGCTGGGAAGTGGTGGCACACACTTTTAATCCCAGGACTCAGGAGACAGAGGCAAATGGATCTCTGTGAGTTCAAGGCCACCCAGGGCTTCATGATCGTGAATCAGTCTAAAAGAGAAACAGAGCTCATGTCTTTGATCCTAGCTCTAGAGAGAATATAAAGAGCTCAGTGTAGTCTCAGGAGCAGTCTGAGATTTGGTGAGGAGAAATGCAGTCTGGAGGTGCAGTCTGAGGTTTGTGGATGACCTCTTCAGTCTGAGCATTGGTAGAGGTGAGAGCTCTCAATTGGCTGCTTTGCTTTTCTGATCTTCAGCTTTAATCCTAATATCTGTTTCTGAGTTTTTATTTATTTGTGCTACAAGGTTATAATTATTAACAGATCATACCCCCAGGTGACCGATGTCTATTACTGTTTAATGGTCAGAAAAGCGTTGCTTCGAGTATATAATGTTTGGACATGTCTATTTATCTTTTCTTAAAGATGGTAGTCACAGTACACACAGGAATACATCAATACAAGTCCTTGAAAAGGTCCGCATGAATAGCAGTTTTACATTGGAGAGCAGTGTCTTGGTAAAGTGTTGTCTCAAGCTTTGAATTTTATATACCCAATGAACATAAACACATTTAACATTACAATTAGCATCATAGCTACACATACTAATTCAGCTTCTATATTTGAAGCAAAATTTTGTTCTCGTGCTGCACCATGTGTGTCCCTGGGATTGAACTCAGGTCATCAGATTTGACAGCAAGCACCTTTACCCACTGAGCTATATCTTAAATAGGAAGACTTTCACAATTGCATTTCTTCATCTGAATAGTTTTACTTATAAGTAGTGGAAATATTCAAATCATTTTGTTGCTTTTTTTGTGTGTTTAAAGTCCAGATGTAAGGCATACTGAACAAAACAGAGCACTTGTATACATTAAGCTCACATGCCTTTAAGTCTCAAACTTTTGTATAGTATTTATCTAGAATTCAGACATGCATCTGTACATGTGTTGTGGATATGGAGGGGATTAAAAGTAATAGAATCCTCTTGAAATAATAGTTGTTTATAAAGTGCTCATCTAAAAGACATTAATGGAAACAGATATTTAAATGGACCTTGAATTTGTTAGAATTCAGTTTCCTGAGTAGTAGTCAAGAGCCTGACAAAATCAGCAGAAGATGTAAATATTTTTTTGATAAAACACATCTTTGTCCCTTATGTTCATGGTTTTGCGACCGTTTCTTATTACAGAACAATATTTTCATTTCTTTTACAAATGCTGTATTTATATTAGTTCTTTCAGAATTTCATATATATATATACACACAATGTATTTTGATCATATTTAACCCCTACTCCACCTCCGACTTCTCTCAGATGTATTTCACCACTCCATCCCCCAACTTTGTCTCTTGTGTTTTAAAATTTTTTAGATGCACTTATTTTAGTTTATGTGTATGAGTGTTTTGCTCACATCTATGTCTGTGTACCACTTGCATGTCTGGTGCCGTTTGGGAGGGCAAAAGAGGATCCTTTGGAACTGGAGTTATGGAGAGTTGTAAGCCATTATGTTGGGAATTGAACCTGGGTTCTCTGCAAGAAAAAGTGCTCTTAAATGCTGAGTTCTCTCTCTAGCCCATGTCTTATTTTTTGAAAATAGTCTACCAAATCTGATTTGTGCTTCCCATATACTCCTGGGTGTGCAGTTATCCACGGGAGAGAATGGTGGACCTCCTAGGGTCCACGCCCTTCAAGAAAACTGACCTATCCTCCCCTAGAAGACATCAACTTGCAGTTGGGGTGGCAGCTTGCTGGTCCCTCAGAACAATATTTTTATGGAATCATTATTGCTTTGGACTCAGAATATTGCATTCTGACTTAAATTGGTATGCTATATTTTGAATTTTAGAAAATCCTTTAGATAAATTTACATTTTGACACACCTTTCACAAAAATTTGAACGTAGAGAAAGTTATTTGCTGTAAAGTACTTTATGACTTTATTATTATTATTATTATTATTATTATTATTTTATTTTCCAGTTTAAATTTAGATAAGAAACAAGGTTGCTTCACAAGTCAGTTCCAGGTCCCTCTCCCTTTCCCTCCCCTCCTCCCATGCCCTCCCCCAACCCCCCCCGTTATCCCCTCATTCCCCCAGGGAGGGTGAGGCCCTCCATGGGGGTGTCCATAGTCTGTCATTTCATATAGGGCAGGGCCTAGACCCTTCCCCAAGAGTTCAGGGTGAGAGTGCACCTCACATTGTTCTATGGGAGTCCAAAGTCCGTGTGTATACTTGGGATGGGTACTGATCTGCTGCCCAAGGCTCAATAGATTGCCTAGGCCTCCTCACTGACACCCAGATTCAGGGGGTCTTGATCAGTCCCATGCTGGATTTTTTAATTGTTTCAAATTTTCTGCTGATAGACTTTCACGTGTTAGTTTTAATTATTAACAATCTTACTCATAACAGACTTCATAAGAATATAAGTGTGATCTGTTCTTTTTATACTAACAATTTATAAGCACATATTTGTTACCTAAATATATTGTAAAAATAAGTAGTTTCAAATTAAATTTATGATGAAATGAAACAAATTAATATCCTTTTTCTGCATGACTAAACTTCATTGTCACTTTTGCAAGCCTCAATTGGGCAGTAGCAACTTAGTTTTAAGGGGGGGTATTTTTTCTTTAGCCCTAAGTTCTGCAGTTATCTCCTAAATATGTTATTTTAACTAGGCATGGCTAAGGTTAAAACCTGAATAGTCATTTGTTTTTCCAAAGAGGCTGCAGCAGAAGAGGAAAGAAGAAGGAAAACAAGAAACAGATAGTCAGACAATAGACTATGCATTAATACTGTAATTACAGGGTCTAAAAGAATCCTAAAAATGTTTGTACTCATAAAACTATATTCACACATACATATTTTAAATTAGGCATGCCAAGAGTTGTAATCTTATCACCAGGCAGTTAAAAAATGCAAAAATAAAGTGGCCACAGGCTACTTTTCAGGAAATATGGAGGAAGATTAAGTTTTGAATTACAAACAGATATATAAAACAGTCACATTAATTTGGATCATATTCATAGATAAGTCTCCATAAAATTATAAAACACTAGTCAGCTACATTTTTTCCTTGGGGGGATCAAGATACTACTAACTTACTTTTCCCTATGGTTACACGAATGTGAACATAGACCCATTAAATATGTTTGTTTATCATTATAATTTTTCTCTTTCAGCTAGCTAGCAGTATAAAATGACAGAAATCACATTTGTTTAGCAGTTGATGTCCAAATAGTTCAACATAACTCCTGATGGGCTCAAAAGGGCTCCTCAGATACAATGCATGTCAGACAAATGCTTGCTTCTCAAATAGTTAAAAAGAACTTCTGATAAGGTAAAACAAGAATAAGGTTCCCGAGGCACCAATTGTGAGGAACTCACCACGGGTCCAACTCATGGGTCCATCAAGTCTGAACACTTGCTTGTCTGCATCTCTGAGGAGTAGAAAAATGGCCAATATTGACTGGTGTAGAAAGGAAAGAAAGAGGCCCTGGAATAAAAGCAATCCTAGCAGCTGCATGGGGCCATTCATTCTCCTATTTTGTTTGGAGCTGAACTGCTAAGAGTGTCTGATGCTGGCTCCTGACTTGGCTTCAGCCAAAAAGCCCCTGCTCTGGCAGCTATACTAGGCTAGAATCGGTCTCCCATGTCAACATGCCAATTAAATAGACAAGGAACAGTGAAAGGCAGAGGTAGAAGATCCAGCCAGTGTTCACTGAGAATTTTAACTAGCTACACTTTAACTTAACTAGGCATGGCTAAGATTAGAACCTTGAATAGTTTCAAATATATGGATCCACTGACTGCAATTTCACCTTCCACAATTTTCTTAGTGTGTATCATCAGGCATATGTAAGAGCTCTTGTGAGCTCTTCTGCAAGTGTGTACCTAGTCTGGTGAATGCACATAGCCTTCTAGATTTCTAAGCGTGTGAGTAAACTTATCAAAAACTCCGATTCGTCACAGAATTTCATCCCCAGCCTTTTCTCTCAAGATTTCAGGCTTGTTTATTGTTTTCCTTAACTGTTAAGCCTGGCTCCAGGTGGTAGTGACTGATATATTTACTTTAAATTATTTCAATAATTGCCCCTCAGTCATCTCAAAATCTGAGTTAGAGTGTTTAAATAAACACTGCATCATTTTTCGGGAATTACAAGGCAAATAAACAACAACAATAACAACACAAGTCTTTGAGAATAAGGTCTATTTTTGATCCCTTCAGCACTGAGGACTTGCTCCAGGATTTTAGACTGCTCTGTTTGTTGTTGCTGCTGAAGTAGGGAACAAAGAACTATGTCCAAGGTAGGTGAAAATGCTAGAAACATCCATGGTCACAGTGCAGATGGTTATTATTGCTAAACACAAGTCCCTTTTCTGTGAGCTTTGGGTACCCACAGTTCAGAAAAGTGGATAATGGGTGCTTTGCTTATTTACACATTGTTTTTGTGGTGAAATGGAGATTTGGAGTTCCTGTTTGCATCAGTTCTGCAGATGTCGCCCGAGTCCTTATTTTTCATGGCCGTGACAATTTGGAAGACTACAGCATTCCTTTGGTGGTTTCTGTCTGATGTATTTCTCAAGATTATACAGCGGCTGCTGACTTAAGAAGAACACTACAGAGGTAAAGTTCCACTCTCACCACACAATGTCATTGCTGTCTGTTATCAACATGATTTTTCACTGTCAAGAAAAAGAAAAGTACAATGTAGTGCTTTAGGGCTTGGGGCTCTCAAGTCAAATATATCGGAATTCAAACCCTGACTCCTTTATCTGATTGCCAGAAGTTTTTAGAATGTTAGTTTCATTGAATATATAACAGGAATAACAGCAGTAATACTTCTTAGGGTTATTTCAGAGAATCAAGTGTGTTAATTAATTAACAATGTTTGGCACCTAGTAGGAATAAGTATGTATGTTCATGTGCATATATACAAGAGAGTTTGGACAGATGGCATCAAGAAAACCAGAAGTCATTTTCACTATAAGTACTGAAAGTTGGGTGTGGTGGTGCATGCCTTTAATCTCAGCACTAATGAAATGATGGCAGAAGGATTTCTACAGGTTTGGGAGCCACCTGAGATACAGTGTAAGATCCTGTCTCAAGCAAAATCACAATTTTACACAAGTATTTAATGGAAAAGACAGATATAAATGAATTTGTTTAGTAGAACTTTTCACACATAGGGCACTACCTGTAAGGACAGGCATTGGTGAGTTCTATAGTTAGAATGTTTAGGCAGCCTGGGGGCTATGGTATTGCTTGTTCATGTTACATTTGTCATCAGAGAGGAATCCTAGGAGAAAAGAAAGGGCTTAAAACTGTGTGGTAGTTAAAAGCACTACTATTGGGATCATAGAAATCAAGAATTCATTCCTGGCTTTCTTCTCACAGCCTTTGTGATATAACACTCAGTTCAAGATACCTCATCTATGCAACAGACATGAGAAATAGCAGACTAAGTGAGACAAACCGTATAAACGGCCCAGAACTTTCCCTATCACATAGTGCTTGGTGGCACAGTTGCTTCATACTAACTAGTTTATCTGCTCCAGGGACTCTCTGTGAGTCATGGATAGTTCTTTAAGTCAGGGAAGACATTTTGTATGGAGAGCTGCAGGTAGAAAGCACACCTTGCTACTAGTCTCAGTTCCAGGCTCAGGACTGCTGCAGGCTGCCCCGGGCAGGATGCTTTGGTGATTTTCATGGCAGCTAAACATCTCTTAAAAAAGACTTGAAGCATACAATCAGAAAGAAAATGGAAACCACATGCAAATGTAGCCCATTCCAATATGTTCTCAGTCTTCCATTCTACGTACAACTCAGGCCTCTTCTGCAGATGATGGTTGAGAATATCCTCTTAGAGTAATAAATCACAGGAACATTAAATGCACCCTTGCAGCTGCACCAAGGCTAGTTAGAGGCCTATTCAAGAAAAGGGCTTATGTGCTGTTTTTTTCCCTCTTTCTTTTAAAAAGCCACCTGTACCATTTTTGTCTTGGTTTCTTAAGTGGAAATGATTTTAAGATGTAATTTTCTTCCTCTACTTTATTTATGATGTGCAAATAGTTCTTTGTTAATAGGGAAAGAGGGAAAAAACACCCTTGCAAACCCAATGCCAAACCTAATTAAGGCTCTTTAGAAAAAGTGCGTCTCTTTAACTTTCCAACTTCCTTTCTGAGTTAGAAGTTTAGGGGCTGGACAAGATGCAGGTGGAAGGAATTGCTTCATTGACAGCTGGCCCTGAATCTTTCACATTCCTGGAAGTGCACCAAGTTTAGGGCAGAGAATGCTCTGGGGGACCTGGGGCTAGCCTGGAAAGAGCACGTACTGTAATCTAAACCCTTTCCTGTTGGTTGGCAAAGTTCCAAAAGTTCTTTACGACAAGGAGGGATAGCTTTGAGGGGAAAATTGGGACCAGATCATCTAATCCAGATGTGGGAAACCAGGTCTTGAAGAAAAACATATTATAAACTAGGCCTTGAGGAGAGGAAAAAATAAAACAGTTTTAAAAAATAAACTAGACCTGGAGAAGGGACCATTATAATCATTTCAGTTCTAGTCCGACTCACATAATGAAGTTAGCTATGCAATTTAGTGAAGATGAGGATCAGCTATGTAGAACAATTTAAACAGTTCCAGAGGTTTCTTTCTGAATAACGAAATCATCTTTACCCAGAGGTCATGGAGTCTGAGAACCTCTCACTGCTGGCTTTTAACCCTCTTTTTGTCAAAGCTTTGCTATGAAGTGTAACCCAAAATCCTGAACTTTCCCTTCAGAAAAGAAATGTGTATCTTCACACACAAGTTGACATGCATCCATGAGATTCCCAGACAGCTGTGGACTGCCCCCTGTGGAGTATTTTCTTTTTCCGACACAGGGTTTCTCTGTGTAGCCCTGGCTGTCCTGCAACTCATTCTTCAGACCAGGCTGGCTTTCAACTCACAGAGATCCACCTGCCTCTGCTCCCCGAGTGCTGGCATTAAAGGTGTGCGCCACCACTGTCTGGCTCCCTGTGGAGTCTTTAGATGGTGTTTCTCATACCTGATTGTCAAAAACCCATATAAAAAGCACTGTAATCATAATAGACTATAGTTAAAATAATCTGAAAAGAAACTCCATCACATTTTATTCTCATAACATTAATATGTAAAAATGTATTTATTAGTGGTTTGTATGTTTATATATATGAAAGGAATGGTATTCAGGGACAAAGTTTCACCAAGATGTGAAGGTCTGCTGTGGTAATACACAGTGTGATCACTGAAATTTCCAAATGGATGTGACTTCTTTCCCTCTCATATCTACTAAGTCAAAAAGGTAAAAAAGTAGATGTTTCACATGCTTTTAAATATTCCAAGATAGGTCAAATAAGTGAGGCAAACTTTGATAATTGTTATTTAAGTTTTAAACATTTGAGAATATAATTGCAACATTTCTCTCCTTCCTTTCCTCCTTTCAAACCTCCCCATGCAGCCATTCCTGCTTTCCATCAAATTTAGGGCCACCTTTTCACAGACTATTTCATGCATAAATGTGTGTTTTAGTTGGGTTCTCCCAAAGCAGAGTATGACACAAGAATATATATGCAGTACTATGTTTAGGAATTCTACCACTGAACCACCACCACCTTCTCAAGTTAGTGAATTTGAGGTGTGCTCTGGTTTAGACAGGATTTGGTCCTTAGTGTTTGGTCCCCATGTGGTAGTGCTGACGTGGTAAAAAGCCCCACCCCTCCCAGAAGATCTATAGGCATTGTTCCTGGTTGCTGGGAGGAGAGAGAGAGATTTTCTTTAGTGGTGTAGTCACCGGTAAGTAGCCTATGCTCCTGTAAATAACCTTTTACCCATGATCCTGTAAGTAATCCTAAAAAAAGACAGGATAGAAAAAGGAGTAGTTGGGAAGAGGAAGTAAATGTACCATACACATATATCCTACCACAACATGAACACGCACGCACGCATGCACACCCCCCCAATCTGTACGTCTTCAGATAAAATCCAACTATCTTTTAAAAAAGATTTATATATTTGCCATGTGTAGAGTGTTCTACCTGCATGTATTTTTGCCTGCCAGAAGAGGGCAACAGATCTCACTATAGATAGTTGTGAGCCACCCTGTGGTTGCTGGAAATTGAACTCAGGACCTCTGGAAGAGCAGCCATTTTAACTGCTGAGCCATTTCTCCAGCCCAGAATCTAACTTAGTGAGGAAGCTGTTTGCATTGTAGTTTGGTTTTCTTAAAATTCCTGATTATTTTATCTTTGACATTAAATGTAGTGATATTTTACTTCTAAAATAATACTTGTAGTCTGTATAAGATTCTAGGTATGCAGGGTGCAGTAGTATATGTACTTGGGAGGTAAAGGCAGGTGCATCTTTGTGAGTTTTATGCCAGCCTGATTTACAAAGTGAGTGAGTTCCAGGACAGCCAGGGCTACATAGTGAGATCCTGTCTTGAATAAAGAAGTGATTCTGGATATATGACTATAAAATACTCCATGAAAAAAGCATTTAAAATCCAAGGAAGGAAGGACTGGAGAGGTGGCTCAGTGGTTAAGATAACTTATTGGCCTTGCAGAAGACTCAGATTTAGTTTCCAGCACCCAAATAATGGCTCATAACCATCTGTAACTCCCATTCTAGAGGATCTCATGTCCTTTGGGCACTAGAAATGCCTGTGGTGCACATACATACACTCAGACAAAACATATATATATATATATATATATATATATATATGGAATAAATCTATTTTTTGTTTTTGTTTATTGAGATAGGGTTTCTCTGTGTAGTCCTGGAACTTGCTCTGTAGACCAGGCTGTCCTTGAACTCACAGAGATCTTCCTGTCTCTGCCTCCCTAGTGCTGAGATTAAAGGCGTGTGCTACCATTGCCCCAATAATTTTTTTGAGGCAAAGTTTCTCTACATAGCCCTGACTGTCCTGGAATTGCTCTGTAGAGCAGGCTGGCCTCAAACTCAGAGATCTGCTTGCCTCTGTCTCCTGAGTGCTGGGACAAAGATGTGCACTATCACTGCCAGTAAACTAAGATTTTTTTGTCTGAGAAGTGATCTTTAGTGTCATTATCTTGTTTATAAAGTATTATCCTCCATTCCTTGTGTCAAAAACTTGTGAGAAAGCAGTTTATCTCAACTGGTGTGCTCAGCACGGAACAGTGGAGATTATCATTTTCTGTTTTTTTTTTTTGGTTTTTCCAGACAGGGTTTCTCTGTATTGTTTTGGAGGCTATTGGTCCAGCCCAGCCTCGAACTCACAGAGATCCGCCTGCCTCTGCCTCCCGAGTGCAGGGATTAAAGGCGTGCGCCACCACCGCCCAGCTCTGGTTTTTTTTTTTTTTTTTGCTCCACATGCTAAAAAGTTGGACTCAGCTTTCATGTTTTTCCTTCCAAAACATCTTTTATTTTTATTTTGAATGATTTTATTATTATTATTATTATTATTATTAGGTTATTTATTTTTATATACTGACTGCAGTTCTCTCTCCCGCCTCTCCTCCCAGTACCTCCCCTCTGCCTCCTCTCCCTCCACTCCTCCTTTTTTCTCTTTAGAAAAGGGCAGGGCTCCCATGGATATCAGCCATCCCTGGTATATCAAGTTGCAGTGAGACTAGGCACCTCCTCTCTTATTAAGGCTGGAGGAGGCAATACGATTGGAGGGAAGGGTCCCCAAACCAGGCAGCAGAGTCAGAGACAGCCCCCCCCCCGTCCCGTTCCCACTATTAGGAATCCCACAAGAAGACCAAGCTACACAACTGTAACATATATGCAGAGGGCTTAGGTTAGACCCATGCAGGCTTCCTGGTTGTCAGTTCAGGCTCTGTGAGCTCCTGTGAGCCCAGGTTAGCTGCTTCCATGGATTTTTTTTGTGATGTCCTTGACTCTTCTGTCTTCCAAAATCCTTCCTCCCCATCTTCAGCAGGATTCCTTGAGCTCTGCCTAATGTTTGGCTGTTGCTCTCTGCAGCTGTTTCTACCGGTTTCTGGGTGAGGCCTCTCTGATGATAATTGGGCTAGGTACCAATTTATGAGTATAGACTTTATTACAGTGATTTTTTGGCCAGTCTTTCTTGGTTCTATCTTATGTCTTTGCGCTAACCAGCCTCTGGATCCTGATGCTCCAGGTAGAGTCCCTCTCATGGCATGGGTGTTGGGGAAGTCCTGTGTATATGTTAATAAATTACTGCTGGCCAATAGGAATCTAGATAGGTGGGGCTAGGTGTCCAGGAGGATTCTGGGAAGGAGAAACACAAGAGAGTCAACATGTAACGCCATGGGGGTAGGAAGCCTGGAACTATTCTCCGGTACGAAACATACTTAGATTAACAATTATGGGGTAATTACTTAAGTCAGAGCTAGCCAGTTAGAAACAAGCAAGGCCAACAGCTTCATAATTAATATAGCCTCCTGTGTGTTTATTTGGGACTGATACGGCTCTGGAACCAGGCTGGCAGGAAAGCGGCTCTGGAACCAGGCTGGCGGGACGGCTTCTCACAAGAAAAAGCTTCTCTTAACAAAATGGTGATCAGGAGTGGAATGATGAATTTCCACATAAAATAACAAAAGCTTTAAAGGAATTTTAGAAACAG
Source organism: Mesocricetus auratus (assembly GCF_017639785.1). Classification (NCBI taxonomy): domain Eukaryota; kingdom Metazoa; phylum Chordata; class Mammalia; order Rodentia; family Cricetidae; genus Mesocricetus; species Mesocricetus auratus. The sequence continues at coordinate 89,950,945 of NW_024429188.1, forward strand.
AAGAACAGAGAGAAGCACAGATTTTGGTAGCAGCATTTTCTCAGGTGTGCTCTGTTTTGCTAGCAACAAGCCGAGATTCACGCGGCTCGCTTACTGGAGTCTTCCTGACTAGGCATAAAAAGAAAAAGAAATCAGCCAGCAAGGTTGTTTTAAGAGACTCTGCTAACAATTGAAAGGTGTGTACGTACAGCTGAAAGTGGCAGCTTTTGCTGGATGTCAGCATGGACTGAGGCGGTAAGCTGGAATCACACTTACGCCCGCCATCTTGAAACGGCAGTTTAAAACAGCCGCGGTTTTACAGATAAGACACGTGGCCAGAAAAACGTAAAGATTTACAGTAAAGTCAGACTTGGATAAAGAAAAACCTCTAAAGGTTTACAGTGTGTTTAAAAATATACGTGAGATTGAGAGAGAAAATGAAACGACAAAGTGGTAAATAAATACAAAAGCTGGCTGTGGTGGCGCATGCCGGTAGGAATTGCTCCAGAGGCAGAGGCAGGCAGGTTTCCAAAGAGAAACCCTGTCTCAAAGAAAAATAAATAAAAGTGAAAGAAATAAAGTAATAATAGATAAATAAATAAGCCACGTAAAGATGGAGAATACACAGAGAGTCTGGATACTGTACGCTATTGTGTTTTTCAGTTTTTTGATTGCTAAGGAAGGAACAGCTACTAAAGTACACTTGATTATAAATGCTGCTGAATTAATCCAACTTCTATCTTTTGGAAATGCCTTGACTTCAAAATTTAAGTATAAGGATATGTTACTCGGAAAAGGAGTTTTTGCTTATGTTTCTACAGAAAATGAAAAGCTGAGGATTCCTTCCAGGCTTCTGTGGTTTGACGAACCAAGACCCCCGGAAGCAATGGACAAGGTGTTCCAAAAATTGAGACAGTTAAGATGATGCAGCTTTACAGACCCCGAAAATATGGACTTATACAGGTTTCTGAGTTTTGTCATGATCCCCATGGTAAAAACAGCGCCCCCTTCCAGCAGGAAGCAGTTTGGAATGAGCGACGTCCTAATTCCCATCTTGTTTATAAATCTTTGTTTTCATTTAAATGGGATTGTTTATAATTGGTTAATGATCACAACCAATCTCCTTTTAATGGTAAAAAGGGGAATTATGGTATAGGTATTGTTTTTCATTTATTGATACAAATTCAAGGTCAATTTTGTGATATGTATATTTCTCCTCTTGATTAAGTATTGTGCTTATACTGATCTTTTAAAACGTAATGCATAATTGAATACAGACTATAGATAGTTACTTATAATAGTCAGAATTTATAGTTAGGTAAGTTAGGTTTTCTAGATATATAGAGATGTATTTGAGACAGATAGATAGTCTTCAAACCTTTAAAAGACCTTCAGAAAATGGCATTTAAAATGGTTTAGGGTTTTTCTTGACAATGAGAAATGTCTACTCCTGGCAGCACCAATTATGTCTGAGAGGAAGATGGGCATCGAAGAAACTTGTTATGGAGTTTGCTTTCAACATGGCAAGATTAGCCATTTGGGCAAGAAACTGCTCTTGCCTAGACTGTTTGACTGTTGTTGTATAATCTGGACATGCAGGACCCACAGGAAAGTGACTGTTGAACTCAGTCTTACAGGGTTCCTGCTTCATGGAAGAGTCTAAGAGACTTTCTGCAGGACACAGAAAAATGACTGACAGACTGCTGATGCAGATGGACAGTTTTGAAATTTCCTGCTTTGCTGAGAAGTGTTCCAGACACATTGTGGCCTATGGGCTGAAGATGGATGCCCCAACAATACAGAGGAACTTCGGGTGACTGTCCAGGCAGTAAGATGTCTCTGTCATTTCTAGTGTTTATATATTATCCTTCTGTGGTCTTTGATGGAGTTGAAGACAGATAGTTATAATTATAGTTTTCCTTAGTGATGATAAAAGATAAACTACACATAGGACTTTGGACTCACAAGGATGGGATGGATGATATTTTCTTTAGATCTTGCTAAATGTTAATAGACAAAATGTTGTAACTGTGTTCTTACTTGATAACTGTTCTGTCATATACAATTTGACTATGTTAAAGTTAAGACCTTTCTTTTTGTTTAAACAGAAAAGAGGAGATGTTGGGGAAGTCCTGTGTATATGTTAATAAATTACTGCTGGCCAATAGGAATCTAGATAGGTGGGGCTAGGAGTCCAGGAGGATTCTGGGAAGGAGAAACACAAGAGAGTTCGAGATGTAATGCCATTGGGGTAGGAAGCCCGGAAACCTCTCCGGTAAGAGACATACTTAGATTAACAACTATGGGATAATTACTTAAAGCAGAGCTAGCCAGTAAGAAACAAGCAAAGGCCAACAGCTTTATAATTAATACAGTGTCTTGTGTGTTTATTTGGGGACTACAAAGCGGCAGAGCCCAGGCAACTGGCGGGAGAAAAACCAAAGCGGCTAGCAAGGAAAAAGCTTCTCTTAGCTTCTCTTAACACATGGGTCTCAGGCCAGACCAGTCATTGGTTGGCTACCCCCACAATTTCTGTTCCACCTTACCCCAGCTTATCTTGTAGGCAGGGCAAATTGTAGGTCAAAGATTAAATGGCTGTGTTGGGGTCCCAATCCGTCCACTAAAAGTCTTGCCTGGTCACAGGAGATGGCCAGGTCAGGCTTCAGATCCCATATTGCTATGAGTCACCCTTGTAGATTCCTGGGAGTTCCCATTGTACTAGGTTTCTATCTCACCCTGAAATACCCCTTACAGATTTCATTTAAAAGTTACTATATATTAATCTAAAAATGGGCTTACTGGGACATTAGAATTCACATACATGATCTACTTTCATAGTACTCACAGCCTCATTATGTTCTCTTGTTTCCCCTTTATCTTAGAAGGCATACTCTCAGGGACCACAATTTTGTTACATTCACCACTTTTTGTTGTTTTCTTAGACACTGAATTGTGATGAAAGAGCATGTTGATGATCAATGTTAGCGAATTGTGCATTAAGTGGCTAGGGGCTTGTTTGTAACATCTATTATTTTCAGAGCAACATATTTCAAAGTTAATGTTTCTCAAGATTTCAGTGCTCCTCATCCAATATACATGACAACTGACAAAAACCAAAACAAAACCTTTGGTACCCAAATTAATGACATTAGGAAGAGGAGCTGGGCCCTTCTTATATTCCTGCTGGTGGTGAGAATTTTGCAGTCATTCTGGAAAAGATTTTGATAATGTAAAAGGAAACACACAGCCACTATACAACTTAGTAGTTGCATTCATATGTATTTATTTTAGAGAAATAAAAATTATGTTTAAAAAAACCTGTCTACAAATGTTTGTAGCAGCTTGATCCAAGGTAGCACCAAACTGGAAACAACAGGATATCTTTCAAGAAGTAGATGATTAAACAAACTGTAGTACATGCATAGCATAGAACACTACACATTAGGAAAATGGAATAGATTATTGATAGAGATAGTTGGGTAGAACTAAAAGAATTATACTAAATGAAAAAGGCAGTTTCCAAATGCTACATACCATGTGATTCTAAAAGCATAACATCCTTGAAGTGACTAAGGAAACGGAGAAGAGATTAGTGGTTTTCAGAAATGAAAGAATGAGTGAAAATGAATGTGCTTAGTGTGGCTATAAAAGGCCCACTTGGTGATACTTGTGGTGATGGAACTGTTTGGCATCTTGCCTGTTTTGATGTCAACATCTTGGTTGATGTAAACTATGATGGTACTATGATCAACTACTACTTGGTTGACCTTCAACTACTATGGTACTGTAGTGCACTATTTTGCTAGTTATTTTTTTGTCATTGCTGTGATCAAATACCTGAAAATATGCAACTTAAGGAGAAAGGGTATATTTTGGTTCACACTTTGAGAAGATATAGTGCATAGTGGCAGGGAAGTCAGGGACCATGAGGCAACTGGTCTCATTGAGTTTGTATACAGGAACCAGAGAGAGACAGGAAAGTCTTAAGGCTTGACATCAGCTGGGAGCAAAATGTTGAAAAATGAGCCAATGGTACATTTTGTGTTCAAATCACAATAGCTATCTTTGAAGAAACTGGGTAAATGGTACATGATTTCTTATTGTATTATTCCTTACACCAGTATGAAAATCTACAATAAATCCAAAACTTTCCTCTTTAAAAATAAAAAAATCATTAAAAAAAACAAGCACGATTAAGCACTGAACTGAACCCAAAGAACCCAGTGGCAGAGAGAGAGAGAGGGAGTGATGAGCAAATTGGCAAACAATGGGCTGGCAAAACCAGCAGAGACAGCTGATCTGAACAGGGGAGAGCTCTTGAACCCCTGACTGACAGCGGGGAGGCTAACATGGGACTGATCTGGACCCCCCCAAATGTGAGTGTCAGTGAGAAGGCCTGGGCAACCTATGGGGCCTTGAGCAGTGGATCAGTGTCTATCCCTGGAATACAAACAGTCATTGTGTGCCCATAGCACTAAGAGGGATGCTCTCTCAGCCTGGACTCTTAGGGGAATGCCTGGACCCTACCTGGAGTGAAATGACAGACTCTAGATATCCCCTATGTGTAAGGAATTGGCAGTAGGGTGGGAGGCTGGGGGGGGGGAAGGGGAGTGTGGGAGGAGGGGAGGGAGAGGGAACTGGGATTGACATGTAAAACAAGCTATTTAAAATTAAAATAAAAAATGGTAAAAAAAAAACCAAGCACGGCTAGTGAGATGATTCCGTGGGTAAAGGCACTTGTTGCCAAGCCTGACAACCTGAGTTCAAGTGCTTGTAACCAATATGGTAGAATAAGAGAACCAACTTCCTACCTCAACAATTGTCCCCTGACCTCTATAAATGTGCTATGACACTGGTGTGGGGTGTGGTGTGGTGTGGTGTGGTGTGGTGTGGTGTGTGTGTGTGTGTGTCTGTCTGTCTGTCTGTGCACAATGCACATGCACGTGCATATACACACAGAAATAAAATGTAATGAAAACTTAAATTACAAAATTATTTTCTTTATGGATTTTGTCATTCTCTGCATTGTTCCCTTGAGACAGGATCTCTGATTGAACCTTGAAGTCACTGTACTTTGGCTAGACTAGTCAGTAAGCTTCAGTGTTCCGTTTCTGACCCCGGTTCCTAAACATTGGGGCCACAGGCTTACATGGCCATTTGTGGCTTTTATACAGGTGCCATGGGTGTGAACTCAGGTCCTTGTACTTGCATAGCAAGAGCTTTTACCCCACCATTGGCCATGGAAATTAGTAATCAAAACTCAAATATATATATATATACATATATATATGTGTGTATGTATGTGTGTGTGTACATAGTTTTTGTGCCTAGAATCTATACATCAGTGGTTCTGTCTGTCTATAGAAAATATATCTGATGGCAGCATCCATATCTGATAGTAATTGCCTTTCTACACCGTATGTCATAGATATTGTAGATGCCCAATGATGTTTGCTATAGGAATTTGCCAGTAGCTTATTCTGTATTCTCTATGTCATTTTGTCATTAATGTTGTGCTTGGTTTTACAAGTTTCTTGGTAATAAAGTGACTTGCATTTTTTTTGCCAAGAGGTCTAATAAATTTGAATGATGCCCTTCTAGCTTCAGTATTGTTTCTGCCCAAGTCACAATAGTCATCACTTTCACATAGCCAAGAATTGTTTCATGCTTGCTCTCAAAAAGTGCAGTCGGTTTACTATAGGGGTAATTATACTCTGGTAAATTAGTATGTGAAAATCTTGATAACCTCATGCTACAATTTAATGCAATTTATTACAAATGCCATGTTAGAGACTAAAGCACGTGGGTGACAAGACAAATAAAAACACCCAATATATTTCTTGTAATTTGCATTTTCACTGCATGCATACATGATGTTTACACACACACACACACACACACACACACTTATTTGTCTCAGAATATACTGATTCATTTTCTGTGCTTTCCCCAGAGACATGGTCATTATTTATGCCAAGGGTGTTTGCTGAGTTGTAATATTTTAGTTTTCTTTGTTATTATTTTAAATTCTGTGAGCCACTTTTGAGTGGTTAACTAAGTAGGGGAAAATAATAGTACACAATACATATACAAATAGTATAGTAGTTATAATGTCCATGCAAATTTAGCATAAACATGAACACACAAATGGCATACAAATGTTACCTGAGGTGAATTGTACCCATTGTACACTAATATAATCTTTAAAGATATTAAGTGTATAAGGCAATTGCTGTGAAAAAGCATAATTAGTTTTACATTGCTTTCTTTCCTTTTTACTTTTTGTGGTACTGAGGATCGAACCCAAGGCCTGATGAATGCTAGGTAAGTGCTCTACCACTGAGATATACTACCTAGATTTTTAGCAATCATTTCAAATACATAGACAGTATATGAATAAATGATCATGTTGATGTTTTTCATCCAATTTACTAAATTTCTTGGATGATCAGTGGCCCTCCATCATCCAGAATTAATGCACTTTACTTTTGACATGCACTGCCTAAAGGGAAGGTATACACTAAACATTGAATACATTTATTAATACACCAAGGTTTGATTCAATTTAAGGTAGACGAATTTGATCGAACTTGATCATTAAATTTCTACTTTGAGTAGGAAACTGTGACAAACATTTGCCTTTTACCAATAAGGAAGAAGGTATGGTATCTTCCACAGCAGAGTCACAGCTGGGACAAACTTGTATAGCTATGGAGTGCATTTTCCTGTCTCCTTTGTAGTCTTGTATGTCCTGGTAATGAATGAAATATGAGCAAGAATGTTGTGCTTATGCTCCTTTTAGGTACAGTCCTTTAAACTTACATGCATGTTCTTTTATGAATGGCTTGTTTCTCTTTTTGCTATTTAAACACATGCATATTTATCTAGGCAGGTGAGACTTTTGCACTAGAAGAGAGAACAGAAATGACATGTAATGAATTCCAACTCACTAATTACTCCATTTATGGGGTAGGTCATTTATTTGTATATCCTGGAGTCTTGTGTGGGGAGAAATTTCATTGTTTCTTGCCTCATTGTGCTGTTGGATCTTTATATTAGAGTGTCTTATCCCTTTAACTCTAAACAAAGGGAAATTCTGGGTGTTTGAAAGCCCTGGTTGATAGGTTGTGGGAAAGAGTGGATCTTAGGGGTGTGGGACAAGTAAGAAGGAAAAAGGAGACAGAAGTTGGTATAGCATGACTTGCTATGGTAGATTGGGTATGATAAGTGAGTGCCATTTGATTTCTAAGGCTTCTTTGCATAGCCAGGGCAGACAAGAAACAAAGAATAAGCTTGACCATGAGTCATGTAGAAATGTAGTTTTCTTGTGAGAGAGAACCACAAGTTCTTGGTCCTCCAGTTTATAATTAGAAAGAAATGCCATCAAGGGAAAGCAGCATTCAGTGTATGGCACCTCTGGGTCATCTGTTGCTGAGATCTTGGAGAATGAAAATTCCAAGGCCAATAATGTGTGAGTGGGACTCTTGTTTCTTTTTCTACTTCAGGGATGACTAGTGTTAACTGAGTGGATGGGAGGGGCTCTACTAGTGGCTTTAGCTATAAAGAGTTGGAACTGGAAGAAATCAGAGAGAGCATAATCTCATTTGTTTTGTAATTTCATCCTTTGCTGATCTAATGCCTCACTTGTTGCTAAGGCATATTTGTGTAAACTAGAAAAGTTATCCTTGTGAAACCTTTCTTAAACCGACCGGGAAACATGCTAACTTACATTGTGACAGAAGGTGCTATACAAATTGCTGTCAGGGAAAATATATCAATGTGGACTTTGGATCTTGCAATACTGACCTGCCAGGCAAGATGTGCCCACTGGTGCAGTAGTGGTATGAAAGTTTGGGGGCAACTAACTGCTTTTTTATTGGACTTGAGGGAATTTCATGCCTGGTAATGTAATGCTCGTCAAAATCCACGACTAGAGAGGTTACAGACCTTAGAGTAGCACCCACTCTACTTTATTTTGCTAAATGGTTGTGTTATTAAACTATCTTCCATATAATTTTGTTTATCCCAACAGACCTGGGCTGCTTTCTCAACAGTGATGAGAGAAACATCTTTTCTCATTGGCAGTCAGTGGAGAGATGCATAGCTTATTAAAGTACTGAAAAGGAGAGACTGAGTACTCCTCCCTAAATGGGACATCTATATTAACATCCTCACTCAAGGCTGAGAGGTTATTGCAGAAGAGGGGGGGTTAGAAGGTTTATAAGAGTGTAAAATCCCACAGAGACAGCTGAACTGAACAAGGGGGAGCTCTTGGACCCCAGACTGATGGCTGAGAGGCCAGTATGGGACTGATACAGACTCTCTGAATGTGGGTGTCAGTGAGGAGGCCTAGGCAATCTATGGGGCCTTGGGTAGTAGATCAGTATTTATCCCTGGCATACAAATGGACTTTGGGTGCCCATCCCACATTGAGGGATGCTCTCTCAGCCTGGACACATGGGAGAGGGCCTAGGCCCTGCCCTGGATGAAATGACAGATTCTGGAGATCTCCCATGGAGGGCCTCACTTTTCCTGGGGAGCAGAGTGGGGAATGGCTGGGGGGCTGGGGAGTGCAGGGTAGGAGGGGAGGGAGAGGGAGCTGGGATTGACATGTGAAGCAAGCATGTTTCTAATTTAAATAAAAAAAGATAAGAAAGAGTGTAAAATCTTTTCTTCTATGTATGACACAAGGGTATAACACTCACGAACTCAGTGAAGCAGTGGTTACCTCCACAAGACCTGTACAAGGTTAAGCCTGTTAAATCCTAGCAGAGATGGAATAGATAATTTTCAAGCCCTTATTGAAGAACTATCGGCAGAAGATAGTTGCTGTGGGAGGGAGAAATATGCGTTTTTGAGGATGTGGCTACTGCTAGGCTTCCCATGTTCCAGTAGATGACCCCACATCCAAGCACACATGGGCATCACTAACTGAACTTAGTGGGTTATAAAAAAAAGCATAAAGCTTGGAAGGAGGATTATTGGTGAGACATAGGAAGAGTTGGAGGGAGAAATGGAGGTGTAGATATGATCATACTTCACCATATACATATATGAAATTCTCAAAAATGAATAGAAAATTTAAAGAAGTACTCCTTTTTTTCTGAACCCATAGCCTGGTGAGCATACATGTAACTAATTAGGGAACATGGCTTGGGGAGTGTCATGTAGAGTAGATTCAGCTATCATTCACCATCCTCACTGGACATCTTTGTGCACTGATTAGCACACACTATTTTACCTGGTAGTCCTGTAGACTACCAGAGGTACAGTGAAAGTGAAAGTGGTGTTGGAAATTGATGAGAAACCATTCAAATGTAATGTGCTGACCAGAGAAAGGTGGTAGTAAACTGTTTTGAAGAAGGAAAAGGTGAAGATAATTTTAAAAGCAGAGTTAAAAATGACTCTCAAAGGGCAGTTCCCAAATTTGCAATGGACTTTCTTGTGTCTGCACACTTGTTCATGCTGTTTGCTATCTAAAGCCATTCCTGATCGGGATTCTTTTCTTTCTTTCTTTCTTTCTTTCTTTCTTTCTTTCTTTCTTTCTTTCTTTCTTTCTTTCTTTCTGTCTCTGTCTGTCTTTTTCTTTCTTTCTTTCTTTCTTTCTTTCTTTCTTTCTTTCTTTCTTTCTTTCTTTCTTTCTTTCTTTCTTTCTTTCTTTCTTTCTTTTTCCCTGTCTGTCTGTCTGTTTGTCTGTCTTTGTCTTTCTCTCCTTCCTTCCTTCTTTCTTTCTCCTCCTCCTCCTCCTTCCTTCATTTTTTGAGATAATATTATCATGTTCCCTAGAATGAATCCATGATCTTCTTGCCCGAGTTTACCAAGTGGTAGAATCACAGGCCTCCACCACTATACTGAGTTTGCTTATGATTTTCATACATGCTCTAAGGCTCAGTTCTAAATTTAACTCACCAAAGATCCTTCTGTTGCCTTTGTACCTCACACAGATCCCTCTCTCCCACTTCCTAGTGAACCCTGACCACACAACACTTACATGTATGTCCCATTTTTAGTATTTATCTTGACTTATTTTCCTTTCTGAAATGATGGCTTCCTTTCTGACGCCTCTCATCATCTTATGTTGTCCCTCTATGTACAGGTTTTTTCCGTGTGTCTGTGGGTAGGTGGTGGAGGATGGGAAGGAAATATTAGAGATTGAATGTAGGACCTCAAACACACTAGAAAAGTGCTCCATAACTCAGCTGCTTATTAATATTATGCTATTTGGAAAACATTTTTATCTATTTTGCTTGCATGTTAGTGAGTATACACATGTCACACTGCATGAGTGGAAGTCAGAGGGACACTTGTGGTACTCTACCATGTGGGTCTGAGAACTGAGGTCACATGGTCTGCTGCCTTTATCCACTGAACCATATTGCTATGACCCTACACTAATGTGTTTATTTATATAACAGTCTTTCATTACTGGAATCTATGTTCTTACAGAATAGAGACTGTGGTTTTACTCTTTTTTAAGTAGCATGAAGCTCTATAAATACTTGCCGAATAAACAAATGGATAGTGCCTCAAAATATATATGAATGACCAAGAGTCTGCAAAATTTCTTCTCTCATCCTAAACAATGTTAATTTACGTTCAAGAAGCTTCTACCAAGGGCACCAAGGCAAGATTTTGGGCTCACTTGTGGCCAATCAATGAATTATTTTCCCTGTTTAGATAGGTTTGAAGAAATTCTTGCAGTAGAAAGAATACTGGGTATATTGATTTGTTCTTTTCTGGCTCTGCTAAGTAGCCACATGACTGAACAAGTTGAATAATGTCTCTGGCTAACTTAGTTTCCTAACTTGCAAAATAAAGAGATGGCATTAAATGTTCACACTTCTGTAAAGCAGAATGATAAATGATGCAGTAAGTATACTGATCTGTGAATACACACTAATATCTCTGAAAGACATAAGTCCTATGCCATCCCAAAGCAATTGCTCTTTGATGGCAAAATGTCCATAAGGTGTTTAATGTGTCTGATGGACAATAAACAGCTGTAGGAAACCTCAGGGTGTGGTTATAAATATCTCTCAAACTGTTTACTTACTTTTGCTTTTGTGTAGTTAATGGCCTGCTACCACATTCTTGCCTCATCCCTCTCTATTTCTCTCTGTTCATTCATTCTAGTTAGGCTGCCAGATTTGTCAAATAAAACTCCACTGTGACTCTTTCATATTTACTCCCATCCTTCCTAGGTGATACAAAGGCAGGTCAAGGTAATAGAATGCACAAGGATTGGAATATCCTTGCTCTCTGAGGTATGTTCCCTGATTGTAGTACCTGGAAACTTGTCAGCAATCAAACTCTGTACTCCACCCCAAACTTACTGAAACAGAGTGTGCATTTCCAAAAGACTCTCAGATGATCATGTGTACATTAAAACCTAAGAAAGTCCTGCTAGCTGCCTCCTCCATCTGCACACCAGCTGTTCCTCACATCTGAAGAAGGCAGGAGAGTTGTCTTTAAATATGAACTCTTCATTTTGTCACTGTATCATAGGGACTACAGAAATTTCAGTGTTTTCGTAGGGTAGTGCATAATGAATAGTAGTAATAATGAATTTTCTCCCTGGGCCATGTGCTGAAATTAGTCTGAAATCACATACGCCCAATCTGGACCCAAGTTAAGATGTCTTCTTTGCCTGGTTGAGAGCTCTGTTCTTGTAGTAAGTCCCCTGTGGGTTCTATTTCTTTATTTAGAAGGACTCTTCCTTCTCATGGAAGATGTGGGTGTTCTCTCTATTCTCTCTAAGCAAAGTGAATATCTCGGAAGGTGTATTCAGTTGTACAACTGTAAAGAGAAGCTTTTCCTTGGTAGCCGCTTTGGTTTATCACCCTCCAGTCGCCTGGGCTCTGCCGCTTTGTAGTCCCCAAATAAACACACAGGAGGCTATATTAATTATGAAGCTGTTGGCCTTGCTTGTTTCTTACTGGCTAGCTCTGACTTAAGTAATTACCCCATAATTGTTATTCTAAGTATTTCTCTTACCGGAGAACTCACTGTGTGGTATCAAAGTCTAAATTTCTCTATATTGTTTTTCATAGTACCCTTTTATCTTTGTTTCTTCATATACTTCAGTCCCCATTCATTTAACTGAAGCTGGCTTTGGAGTTGGATTGGCTCTCCTACTCTAAATTCAAGCATATTACTTAAATAAAATTTAGAATTTCTATATTATATCAAAGAGCCATTGATATAAGACAGAAGAAAATAAAATTGGGACTGTTATCTGTGGATTTCTTTTTCTGAAAAGTCTAATTTCCTTCATGTTTACCATCTTCCCTATTGTCACCTCTTCCGGTATGCATACATATAAAAGTTAAAATATTTCTTTGTTAACATTAATGGTTGAGTTTTCCAGAGAAGAGATTTCCTGACAGCAATCTTCAACTGCTTCAGAAAGAGAATGAGGATCCACTTCCTTGACTCCACCTGATTCAACTGGAAGCATCTGAACTGCCCCACATCATTGACTCCACCTGACAAGCTCTATATTGGCTTGAAACTACATCACTCGGCACAACTCCGGAACAAGGAACTGAAACAGCACATCTTCTACAATCTGGCCAGAGCTTCAGATGAGAGCTTCAATCAACACTATAGAACCCCAGTCAGGAACTTCAATCAAGCATCTCCTGCCAAACAGAGACTGTCTGATCTACTGAAGATTTTGTTACACTAACATTTTTCTTCTCACAGGTCCCCATGAGATTATCATCGTTCCATCTCAGCAAGAAGTAGTTTTGAGAATTCCATGCCCCCTCTCCCTACTATTGATATTATAGGATAGTTTACACCTGTTAGTGTTAGTTTTCAATTATTTTAGAGTTGGGATTGGAAGGAGGTGTTCAGACTTGGGTGTTTCTCTCAGATAAGTTTAGGTTTAGATGGGATAGATGTTTGATACATTTTGTTCATTGACACAAGTTAGTTGTTTTAAGTTTAAATATCCTTTTTAGACTAAAAGGGGAATTGTAGGAGGAAAACAATGCCGCCATTAACCATGTGACTTACTAGAGGCACATACAGATGAGGTAATAAAAGAGCGGTTTACCACACCGCTAACCACACCCACTTTAGGCATGACTAAAGACATATACGGACGGATGTAAAGACGTATACGGACGGACGTAAAGACGTATACGTACATAGGCGGTGAACTACGTCACTAGCCAGGCCCACTTTTGGGCATGGCTAGGGGGCATTACGGGGGAAGGTATAAAAGACTGAACAACGGAAGTCTTGGTCTCTTTTTCCGGCTTTCGGCTTCCAGTTCGGCGGTGGAAAACTACTGGGCTCATCTGGGTTACTTGTTTGGTGTCTTGTGAGTAATTTCTACAATAAATACTTAGTTTTACTTTCAGTAAGTGTGCCGTTTATCGTTACAGCATCATACAACTTAATGTCTTTCTTTTCCTAGCCTCTCTGTGTTCCATAGAGAGTTGTTCTTCTCTTTACAAATTCTCTTTAAAGGGATTTCAGTCTGGGTAACATACTCTACCATAGAATAAGACCAGGGCTTGTAGACTCTCATCCCCAATCATGTTCTTACTCTAAAATCCCTCAGGTTATCAAGCCTCTAATACTGTTTGCCTTCCTGCCTCTACAGATCTGATACCTCAGGGCCCCTGCTTCCAGTTTGAACTTTGGTGAACAATATATAAAACTAGTCTGAGGTTGACTTGTCCCTACCTAACAGCCAGAGACATGCAGGCACTAAAATAATCTGAGGACATCCCTGAAAACAGAATAAGAAAAATGCAGAAAAAGGGAGAAGAAATGCAGAGAAATAAGCATTGTGTAGTATTTAGGGGTCTGAGGAGAGGAGGACAGTGACTGGAAGTCTGGGACAAGAAATGCTCTAGTTTTTAAGAAATGCTCTAGTTTTAAGGATAATAACATGTTCATCCTTAGTTCTAGAAGTCTGACATGACCAGCAATCCAGGTAACAGGGAGATTCATGACTGGGTACCACTAATTACTAAGAGACTAAAACTGGACAAAGGTTCTTAGGCCAGAGAAAGACCCTGAGCTGGGATGAATTGGGACCTATATGTAGATTTGATGGCTCTAGGCACAAAGGCAGGGGCCTCATACTGGAGACCTACAATTTGTTATATTCATTTTAGTTATAGATTTGGGTATCATAGAGTGGAGTATGTGGGCTTTTGAACGGAATGCCTGGGATTCTAATTCCTGACTTCACCACTTAATGGAGGTATGATTTGGATAAAACAGTCCTCCCTGTACTTTATAGGAGGGATGCTGTGAGGCTCACAGGAAGTAAAGCGTATCTCCTCTCAGCACAGCAATCAGCACCGTGGGATGCCTGGTGTCACCTTCTGCTGCTTTTCAAATGTCTTTCTAATTACTGGGACATGTTCCTTCTGTGAGCATGTTTCCAAAAGACTCTTTATCCTTTAGACTTTAGTGCAGACATCACTTCTCATGATGCTCCTTTTGCAGGCCCCCAGCACCTTGTGAGGTGCCTTTCCTTTATGCTTCAACAGTCCTTCCACGTCTACATCATGTACTGAAGTTGCTGGTTTCCTTGGGTGTGTCTTTCATTAAATGTTCAGCCTCATCATATAGGGATTGAATGCACTTTCCCCCACTGCTGTATCAGCTATGCTGACATGGTAGAAATTTATTGAATACCTGTTAATGATGAGAGACTTTAGGCTTATCCCTCTTGGAAGAGCCATAGTCAGACAGGATCTTTCTTTATATAGCATTTTTGATTAGAATATGAAAAGATGAATTTCTTTATTTATAATTATACCTTGTTATTTGTTCTCCCCATTCCCCCTTCCCCTTTTACTGGTACGCTTCCTCCTCCTGAATAGTCTTTCCTTCTGCTTTCATGACATATGTTCCATTATTCTCTCTTTTCCCTTCCCTTCAGAACTGCCCCCTCCTCATATCCCTTCTTCTACCTATACATATACACCCTCACATATAATTGTAATTTTAAATCTATATTCTTCATGACAGAAACATGCAATATTTGTATTTCTGCATCCAGATTTTTCATTTTTCCTTTTGTTTGTTCCTTCCTTCCTTTCATTCATTTTCTTCCCTCCCTTCCCTTCCTTCTTCCCTTCCTTCTTCCCTACTTTCTTCCTTCCCTCCTTCCCTTTCTTTTAAGTTAAGGTCTCATTCTGTAGCCCAGGCTGTCCTGGAATTGACTATGTAGCCCAAGCTGACCTTAAATTTGCAATGATCTTCCTGTCTCAGCTCCACAAGGAACAGGATTACAGGTGGAGGCTACCAAGCTGGACCAGACAGGATTTTTCTGTTGAAACTCAAAGTATGGGTAGCTGATAGTTAAAGAGCCAAATTCCTGAGGCCTATAATTCTTTTTGCAGGCAGTGACAGTGAAAACCATATGTTCGCTACCTAGCTGTACTGTTGTGCTGTGTGGGCCACAATATAATTGGGAAGAACAGCTTTCAAATTGAGGGCATCCCATACATTCTTCAAGCTGCTGTGGAAGCTGCCATCTTTTGCAGTCTAGTTTGTGTATTGCTGCCTGGAGGCTAGTAAACATAAACCAGCCCAGAATTCCTCAAAGCTTTCTCTCTGTGTGTCCCTGTTTGTGACATGGACATATGTCTTACTTTCTACAAGATGCTGCTTTTCTGAATATTCAAGAAATCTTAAATTTCATTTATTTTAATGGATCTCTCAGACTGTCTTTGTGAACAA
Source organism: Mesocricetus auratus (assembly GCF_017639785.1). NCBI lineage: Eukaryota > Metazoa > Chordata > Mammalia > Rodentia > Cricetidae > Mesocricetus > Mesocricetus auratus. The sequence continues at coordinate 89,966,638 of NW_024429188.1, forward strand.
AACGTTAGCTTGCATGAGTAGAGAGATCGAGCTGGGATGGGAGCTGCTAGACTCAAAGGGATGGGCTGAGATGTCACAGGGGAGAGGAGGGACAATAGTTGTCATCCATCTTCCGTCTCAACTCTGCAGATTCCATGAGAAATGATCATAGAACATCTTCAGACATAGGGAAATTTTGCACATTTCTCTAAGACTTTCAGATGGTAGAGCCCATTTAGGAAGAGTTTATTTTGTGTGCAAGAAAAGGACAGGTAACCTAGGAAAAATGAGAATTGCAGCCAGAGAGATAGGGGGCTGCTGGCAACATGGTCAAATTAGCGGTGATCAGAACATGGCTGCTGGTTTGGAACACCGGGGTCAGGACTGAAGAGTCTGCCCATCATTTGACAATGTGAAAAAATTACATTCAAGCTTGCAGAAACCTTATTTCTCATCCCATTATCAGAAGCACTTTAGACTCACATTGCTGTTATGTGGTCTCCGGGAAGATTTTTGCTATATTTGCTAATTGGCCAGATTTAGCAACTAAAACTATAGAGTTTTGCTGGTTAGATTTGAAATTCAAATCAAGAATACTTTTTTCTTAATGTGTATGTTCCAAATACTGCTTTCTGTAGTTTATCTGGCAACCCCATTCCCAGGTCATTATCACTTGAGGCACCATGTTGTTAGGCTGGTTAATAAGGCAAAATGCCTAAAAGGCCTTCTGCTCCTAGGAAACCTTTAGCAGCTAGTATCAGTCCATCTTCAGTAGCACTGCTGGAAGCTGTGAGAGGCCTGCAGAGCCCTAATGAGCTGTGTGTGTGTGTGTGTGTGTGTGTGTGTGTGTGTGTGTGTGTGGTTGGGGGCGAAGAGTTGTCTTAAATGAGCTCCCGCTGTTCGTGTATAGAAAGATGGGGTTGGATAGAGCAGCTGTTTTTCAGCAGCCTTGTCCCCTTCTTCTCTCTCTCCTTTTCTTTTGAATGCCTTGAGAACCCCTACTGCTTTATTCTCCTCTAAGCCTCTTTTTTTTCCAACAGCCAACCCAAACCCTTCAAGGCTCTGGAAACTTTCAGCTTCAAGTCAACTTATTCCAATAAACAGAAGCTGTAGGATTCAAAAGAAGCCACTAGAAGGGCAACATTCAATAGGACAAAGAGCAAAAAGGAGGCTTGCTTAGAGGTCCCATGCCTATTCACGAGGAAACAAAGAATTCAAATACAGGACTCTCAGGGGACCACCAGGGCCTCGCTAGGCTATGTAAATAAAAGAGACAGTGCAGACTCAAATGAAAGACTAATAGAACCGGAAACACTATGAGCAATGGGCCAAAGGACTTTTGCCAGTGAATGGAAGGGAAGGGTTGTTTGCATCCCCACAGATGTCTTGCTGTTTCTGTTGGAAATGAAATTGCCCTTCCCCTGCTTGTACTTTGGAGCTGGCTGGGAAGGCTTATTGCTAAGTGACCTACCCTAGTTTCTCATGGCACAATAAGGGCAATTTGGCCCACTTGAGACTGAAGACTCTGGGAAGAACATAGACTACCTTTAGTGGCCTCAGAGTTTTTCCCTCAGTTCTTGTATTTAGGGAGCTGTTTGAAAGGCACAGATATGTGGGTGGTTTTCTGGGATAGTTAAATGATGGAGGTGGGGCAGGGGGATTTTCTTCGTGTGTTCTTTTCTCAAGTACATGTGGAATTCAGTGATTTGGAGACACTGAAGATTGAATTGACAAAGCATACATGGAATAGGCAAGGCATGAGGAGAGATCAGCATTTACCAGCATTGCCAGATCAGGACTCCCTAACATAGTATTTAACCATCCATGGTTAGGGCTGATGGTATTTGGGCGACAAGTTATAAAGTGGTTTCATATGTACCTATTAAATCAGGCCTGTGGTCTGAAGTCAAGCCTGGATCAGCTCCCACTGAGACCCTTAGCCTCTTTTTCTTGGGCAGGGCAACTACTGTTTGAGGTGGATCTTTCATGGCTTTTAAGAGTGATGGCTTACACTGGGGGGTATAGCCTAGTGGTCTATGATGTGCAAGGGCCTGGGTTCCATCCCTAGCACAGATAAATGGAAAGGAAGAAAGAAGGAGGGAGGAGAGCATAAGACTTGAAAAAAATCTCAATGTCTAGTCCTATATTAAGCATGCGTGTGTCCACTTACCATCACCCAGCAAATGTATGAAAGATCTAGTTCTAGAAGTCACGTATGTCTTCTGTCCATCTGGCAGTCTTCAAAGCTCAAATTTTAGACCATGACCTCATGATCTTTCAGCTTCTTGACTCTCAAACACCACATTTTGCCTCAATCACTAAAAAAATAATTTTTACTTAAACATTCACTAAAATGCAGATCAATGTTGCCTCTATAAATTGAAACCCTGAATCAAGTGCTTTCATGAGATGAAAACTATAATAATAAACCAGTAACTGCATGTTCATCTGAGCATGACTACTAGTCATCTCCCATTTCCCTGTTGCTTTGTAGGCACACTGTTAATAACGGTTTCTCCACTGTGTGGCTTGTAATAGGTCTTGGATGTAGCTATGGAACAAATATGTCTCCCCTCAAATTCACATACTGTAATCATTCTCAGTATGATATTTGAAAACACAGCCTTTGGGAGGTAATTAGGTCATGAAAGGGAAGCTCTTGTGAGTGGATGGTTGCCAAGTTGCCAATCCTAGCCATTCATGGCACAATAAGGGCAGTCTGGCTTTTTAGAAGAGATAGAAAGAGATAGTTCTCCCTCTACCATGTGAGGACACAGAAAGCCAGGAAAAGGACCCCCACCAGGAGCCTTGATCTTGGACTTTCCAGCCCCTAAAACTGTGAAGAAAAACTATAAGTTACTTAAGTCCCCAGTCTCTGGTATTCCTGGTATATCAATCAGTCTAAACGGACCAAGACAAAGGCCATGTAATAAAACTTCCTCTGTGAGTAAATGCTAAAAGAGCCCACAAATCTTTCCAGTGATATCTCCCTGCATCAGCTTGAACTTCTCTCATGAGAAGGAAAACCATTTTGCTTCTAAGCCGAAGCTGCCATCACACATTCGTTGCTCTTTGATATTGACACAAGTGTATAGTCTTTGAAGATTTTTACTACTAGCGGAAAACTAGACATGAACCCCCCTGGATATCTCCACCTTTGCACTCTCTCCCTTTTTTCTTCTCTTTTAACTTACCTCTTGTAGGGAGAAGGGCAAAGACATATATAGGGAATATTGGTGTGTTGAACAGTACAGAGAAATTTAAGGCTTGATCTAATGTGTTTCACTTTGAGAGCTACATCAGCCAGACACAGTGAACTGAACCCATGAGGGAACTCCTAGTGCTGAGAGAGCTTGGAAAGTTTTGAATGCAGACATGTATTCTTCCTAGCCCAGCTAGATAGGACAGCATAATTTGGTATAATTTCTGAGTCTTTTGAAAAAATAAAGGTGGAAGAAAAGGGCTGTCCTTAAAACAAATCCAAACAAAACAGCTTAGTAAGGACGTGAGCACACCTGCTTGGCTGTGTCTCTAAAACAGGGTATCACAAAGGGATAATGATATATAACAATACATTGCTTGGTTTTGCTATCTTAGGGCCCTCGGTACCTCTGCTGTAGCGGCAGATAGCAGTACCCAGTAGACACAGTTATGTAGCACAAGCACCAAAGAAAAAAGACTAAAGCAGCAGTTGCAGCCCATGACAGGAGGTGGGCATCCTCTGGGACCCTTGTGCTATTAAATGGGTCTTTTGTGAAAGGCTATGTTCTGTGTAAGAGATAAAGGCAAGGGAAACTAAAATTTGGGGCATTATTGGTAGTGTGGTCTTTTAGCTATCCGCAGTTTGGCAAGGCCCAAAGAAGCACAGTGTATATACAGTTCTGAAAAGCAAATTATGCCAAGGCAGACAACCCAAGTCCCATACATGACAGAACAAAGGACATATGCCCTTGAAATAAAGGTCTCTTTCAAGACTCTCAGAAAGGCCTTTAAAATATGGTACATGGAAGCAAAGTCTGTTAACAAAGGCATGAGGCATCCTGTCCCATCATTATTGTGAATTAGTCACTTGATTGCTAGCCATCATTTGAATATACATACGCTGCAGCAGCAAATGGGTCACAGTAATTGGAGGCCAGCTACTTGTTTGCTAGGGAGACAGAGCTATTAGGGAGATGGCTGGGAAAGTTATTGAAGGGGAGAGATGCATTCATAGAACAAAATGGGTCCTTGAAATAGTTTCTCCTGTGATGGCTCAGAAAAGAAAATAGAACTGCAGCCCTTTGCAAGGTAGTAACCTCTGATTGTTACTGTCTGCTGTACTGAGGCTGGCGTAGGGCTTGCTGGCGCACTGCATGTGTACACAGGCGATGGAGAGAGATTGGAGTGGTGGGCTTCGTCGCTGCCGGCAGGGGAGTACTGCAGCAGCAGGAAGCAGCTATGGAGTGGTGGTAGAAGTGGGAAGGGAAATGCAGAGGTTTGGGATGAGCCTTCATCACTGCACTGATAGTGCATATTAGGCCTTTGTCTGTGTGAGAGGTAAAGGCAAGGGAAAGCAAAATTTGGGGGATGATTGGTAGTGTGGTCTTTTAGATGTCTGCAGTTGGTCAAGACCCAAAGAAGCACAGGCTATGTACAGTTTGGGAAAACTGATCTTTCTGGCTTGCTGTGGCAAGGCAGGTGTTGGGCTCAGTGGGGCAGAAACTTTTTCCAGCAGGAGGGTGCACTAAAGATTCATACATTGGTTGCAATTCCAAGTTAGTTCTCATTTATTATATTGTTATTTCATCTATTATATTTCCAACTCTCCATCCCTAGGTAGTTCTCTGAAATCAAGGTGGCAAGGACCTGCTGCCTGAAGTCTGCTTAGGGAGGGATGCTACTGTGAACCCCACCCTCACAGGAGCTGTGGGGGCCCCTTCTGTCCTATTTTGCTGCCCTTTCCTACCTCAGCCCTTACAGAGAACACAAGGGAGCCACTTCTTCCCTTTGTTTTCATTGTAGAAAGGAGGAGGAATAATAACAGAAGACCATATTCCTTGGAGACTACCCATGGGATGGACACTGACAGCAACCCCAAGGCTGTCAAGGATTGTGGCACCATTTTGCAGATGAGGACATTTACTCCTGCTGATTTCCTACATAACGCTGATAACAACCTCTGATCGGTTTGTTTATCTGGGTCCTACTTGCCTGACTCCATTTACCATGTAACCCATGAGAAAGAGGCTTTTGTCTGCTGTGTTCCCTGCTATATCCGTTCATAGTCTAAAACTGGATGCCAACCATCACAGAGTCTGAAGAGGTTGGAGTGTCTGTCGGATGTGGGATTTGATTTTTATCCTACTTACGAGCTAATAGCCTAACCTCTCACCATGGAAGAAATGCTAGACTCCTGTATCACATTGTATTACTCATAGCATATCAAACCTGAATTTCAGCTGTCTGTATCAATTCCCCTTGTCCTTGAGTCCTCCCAGGATGACAAAAGACCCATGTTTTATATGGAACTGGTATATGCGTCACAGCTGAGATGACAAAACTAAAATTGGCGAAGCCTCTGCCTTGTATCAAGCAAGTAGGCATGTTCACAGTTTGCCTCTGTGGGTTACCTTTACTTCTCACTCAACATTGCTTACTTCAGACATAACAGACTGTCTTTGTGAAGCTACTTGTGGAAAGAACTGCTAGTCACCTCTGCCTAATGTGGGAGTCTCATGTTGGGCGAGAACTCATGCTCTTCCTTTGAGATGCAAGCCAGCTGCTTTGGATGCCTCACTGAGAGACGTCTGTGTAGTGTCTCCAGCTCTGACCTCACTGTGAAGGGCTTTTGAACTTATCAAGCAACTTTAGCAAGCAAAGAGGATCAAAGAACATAGAGAATCAAGGCCGAAGCTTCTTTTAAGTCTAGTCTGAGTGTTCTGTGAAAAGGAAGGAGGCAGCTTCTTTGCCCAAGGATCTCTCTCTCTCTCTCTCTCTCTCTCTCTCTCTCTCTCTCTCTCTCTCTCTCTCTCTCTCTCTCTCTCTCTCTCTCTCTTTCTCTCTCCTGTGAATCCCTGCAAACCATCATTTGCACCCTCAGCACCACGGAGTCTGAGGGGTGGGCTTGTATCTTGGAGATTATTGGGCCCAGTATCACATGCTCTAAGTCAAAGATCTTAGAGTAGAGGGTGACTGAGATTCTAGTAGTCCAAACAAACTCATCACGCAACTCTAATGTACAAGAAAATCTGAGGACAGCTGGGTTAAAGCAAGGACCTCACATCATTTCAATCCTGCTTTAACTGCTTACTGGCTTAGTGATCAGGAGCCAGCTATTTCATGTCGCCGAGCCCCTCACTTTTTCCTTACATACCTGTAAGTGGACTGAATGGGCTAGTATGTGTAGCATCATACCTCTCCTTCCATCCTTGCTTGTTTAAAGCCTATCCTTCCCACAGCAGTGATCTTCGCAAGTCAACTCTCACCACTCCCCTGCTCAAGTCCACTGTTCATCTCACTTGAAGTCCCACCCTGTTTCCTATTTTAAACAGGAAACACAAGCTTAAATTTCTCTAGTTGATGCATCGTTCCTTTTTTCTAACCAGCAGGCGTTTTGCTATAGTTAAACACTTGTTAAAAACAGTGCTATGAACCTGAGCAAAGCAGAGGTTTCCTACAGTGGTTACAGATGTTTACAACATGCACATCAGCCTGAGAAATGAGTAGTGCCTCTGTTCAGATTGCCTGCTGACCCCTTCCTCCCCCTAAATAAAACTCTGTGCATCCAATGTTCCATCTCTGTGAGCTACCCTCTTCTGTCATGATGACAGCATCAGCAAGTTAATCACACCAGGGAGTTAGTTATGTAGCTGCGTAATTATGTAGAGTTATTGCTTATGAGTTCGGTGGATAGGAGTTAATTTGTCAGGAAAATCCACCACTCTCCCCAATGCAGGCTGACAAAATACAATTATTTAACTTCTAAACTAGAAAGCTAACTCCTAAACCCAAGGTAACCCTAGGGAGGCTCAGGTACCATAAGCATGGTCTCTCTGTCCTATTTCTTAATTATAGCATAATTAATATTCCTTATAACTCTTCCCTCAGTCTATTTCACTGGCTGATAATTGTGATTTTTCCCCTCTGCTGATCATTCAAAGCTAAGTTAACACGAACTCTCCAATAATAACAGGCATTTGTTTAGCTAAGAGGGCTGCATGTAGTTTCTCTTGAAGAGGGGTTATTCCAGAAGTCTGTTGTTTACAGCACATGAAAAGCTATTTGAATTTCTGCAACAGAAATTAGTCTGACTGCACATTAGAATCAGCTGAATAACTTTTGAAGTATATTTCTGGGCCCAAACATATTCCAAACCCCAGAGAGTCTAAATTAATTGGTATAAATAGGTTTTAAAAGTCACCACTCTGGGGAATCCTAATATACACTCATGTTTATGAATGACTGCTCACTCCACAAATATTGCAAGTTTATTATGGATCAGATACCGTTGTAGGCTCTTAGAATATAGCAATGAACAAAACCCACAAATACCCCACCATAATGGAGTCTTGTATTTTAATGTGGTAGACAGACAATAAGTAAGACATTTAAATACACATTGAGTTAAACGTTGATGAGTACAGTTGGGGAAAAATAAAGTAAGGAAGGAGCGTGTCGAATTCCAGGGATGGTGATGCAGTTTGAACAGGTGTGGTCAAGGAAAGTTTAACAGAGAAATAGGAAATTAAAGAAGACATTTTAGTTAGGGTTTCTATTGCTGTGATGAAACACCATTACCAAAAGCAACTTGGGAAAGGAAGGTTTTGTTTCCCTTTACAGCTTATAATCCATTCAGAGAAGGCAGGGCTGGAATCTGAAGGCAGGGACTGATGCAGAGACCATGGAGAAGTGCTGCTTACTGGCTTGCTCTTCATGACTTGCTTAACCTGTTTTCTTTTAGTATCCGGGACCACCATCACAGGGGTGGCAGCACCCACAATGGACTGGGACCTACCTCAGCAATGACTGAAAAGAAAGTGGAACATAGGCTTGTCTCGTGGTGAGCATTTTCTCAACTGATGTTCTCTCTTCCCAAATATCTCTATATAACACAGAGGACTTAAAACCTCTTGCTGGTGTCAGTAGACATCTGGAGGGAGAAGATTCTTGGCAAAGGATATATATTATATTATATATAAAGGATATATATTATATATTCAAGGAAAAACACAAGTCAGGCATGTATTTGATGTGTTCTAGAAAAACACAGAGATTGATATGGCAGGAGGTAAGTGAGTGAAATAAAGAGGGGTAGATGAGTTTGGAGAGCCCATGGTGGTAGTAGTCAAGGTGGGTGAATTGCTTAGGGCTTTGTTGCTTGTAAATAAACTAGGACTTTTATTTTGAGGGAGATGAATAGACCTTGGATGTACTTGAGCAGACAAATATTGGGATTTGATTTACAAAGGATCTCTTTGACTGCTGTGGGGAAGGTGGTCTTTAGACAGCTAAGGATGGAGGGAGAGAGACCGTGTTGGAAGTTTAGGGGAATATCCTGGTCCATCTGGATGTTCTCGTCCTTTCTTAGCTCTCCCTTTATAGGACTGGGATGGTGGTTTGTGAGCATAGACTCTGTGCCATACATATGAACATATGAAAGGAGAAATAAAGTAGATGGAAAGTGTGAGTCACACACACACACACACACACACACACACACACATACACACACACCGTAGTAATCTGAATTCTTAACTTAAGCCTCTTATTTTACGCCATTTCATATTCCTGACCTACTACTTGAGGATTTGTAGATATTTTTTGTAGTGACCTAGGTTTCTTATCCTACTGCTCTTCCTGCTCTGACAGAGAAAAACATAAACACAGCTGTGTACCAGGCTTTTGCTTGTGGGCCACCAACCAGTTCTCAAATCAAGACACGGAGACTTATTCTTAGTTATGGATGCTCTCCTAGCTTAGGTTCATTTCTAGCTAACTCTTTTAACTTGTTTCTCTTCATCTACATTTTGCCTCCGGACTTTTTAACTTTCTTTCCTTCTGTAGATCTTACTTTTCCAGCTGTCTCTATGTCTGTCTGATGGCTGCGTGACTTCTGCCCCCAGGTGTGTGACTTTCTCCCTCGTTCTCTCCTCCTCCTTCTGTCTGGAGCCTAGATTCCTCCTCCTCCTTATTCTCTCTGCCTGCCAGCCCAACCTGTCCCTCTCCTGTCTAGATATTGACTGTTCAGATTTTTATTAGACCCTTCAGGTGCCTTAGGCAGGCAAGGTGACGCAAATGCAACACATCTTTACATAATTAAACAAATGCAGCACAAACAAATGTAACACAACTTTACACAGTTAAAGCAATAATCTGCAACATAAACAGATGTAACACATATTTGCCCAGTTACAATAATATTCCACAACATAGCTCTACTGGTGTGAGCACAGATCTTATTTTACTGGTCACCTGTAAAATACAGCCAGCAGTAGATATGCTTACTGTGTAAAAATTGTCTTTATCTTGGAAAAAAAAGCAATACCATGTATATGGACTTAATGGGAGTCTAGGCAGTGCAGCATTCCAGTTAATTGAAAGATAACCAACGAATTCTTCACTCGTTTAACTCTGTTTTCTTTGTATTTGTTTTCATTTCTGAGTATGAAAGTAAGAGTTCTCACTACATGTGTATGATATGCCAAGTTTTGTGCTACATGTTTTACAGATATGGTTTATTCGATCTTTGTATCACCTAGGGATATAGATGTTACCTTCAGCACCACCCTAATGTTGACAAAACCAAGTAACTCATTTAAGACAGTGCAGGCAGTAGATGGCTGGTCTAGTCTGTTTTTTGCTCAGATTTCAGCCTCAGTGACCAGTGTTCTGCCCCTCAAGAATATTGTTTATGTCACCCAAACTTTAGACAAGACCTTACCATTGTTATACTAATCATCTGGGGCTACTATTCAGGTTTAGGGATGAAAACAAAGAGGGAAGGGGCCAGGCATTTAGGCACTGTGATTACAGTCTGAGATTTAGATTAATTAAAAAATTATTTCAAAAAATGGCACTAACATTGACTTGATTCCTTTTTATTTGGTACTTTCAGTGGAATGCAGGAAAGCAATGCTTAGTGAATAGATTAAGTTACTGTAAGTGTTAAAGCTCCTTTATTTGGTTCACTCAGCTTTTATAATTTTGTGATTGATAGGGTGCAAGAAAACCAAGTCTAACTAGCTATAAATCTGAACTGTAGAAAATCTCAAGTGCACTGTCATTTCCTTCACCTTTAGTAACATGAAATCACACAAAGTGTCAAGGTGAGGCCTATTTTAAGAAATTAAAAAATAACCATTCATTGTGTTGTTCAGAGGTTCTAGCATAATCTAAAAATATTTACATTTTAAGGAAAAGTAATTCTTCTCCTTCTCTTTCTCTTCCTCCTTTTCTTCTCCCCCCTCTTCGTTTCTCCCTTTGGAGAGAGGTACTCATTTAGGCCAGGGTAGTCTTGACTTTGTTATGTGGCTGAGGATGACCTTGTACTCCTAAACCTCCTGTTTCTACTTCCCAAGTGCTGGGTTTATAAGCATGTGCCACTGTGCGGGGCGTCCTTGCCATTTTGTTTAGTCTAATAATTTTCTTAGGAAAGCTGATTTTCTTTTTTCCGCTTTTAAAATTTAAATTAGAAACAAACATGCTTCACATGTCAATCCCGGTTTCCTCCCCTCTCTTCTTCCCCCCACAGCAACCCCCAGCCCCCCACACCCTGCCCCCTCCCCTTCCCAGGGATGGTGAGGCCCTCCATGGGGGATCTCCAAAGTCTGTCATATCATCTGGGGCAGGGTCTAGGCCCTCCCCTCTGTGTCCAGGCTGAGAGAGCATCTCTCCATGTGAAATGGGCTCCCCAAGTCCATTTGTATGCTGATTTACTACCTTAGGCCTCAAAGATTGTTGAGGCTTCCTCACTGACACCCATATTCAGGGGGTCTGGATAAATCCCATGCTGACCTCTCAGTCATCAGTCTGGGGTCCAAGAGCTCCCCCCTTGTTCAGGTCAGCTGTTTCTCTGGGATTCACTAGCCCAGTCTTGACCCCTTTGCTCATCACTCCTCCCTCTCTGCAACTGGGTTCCAGGAGTTCAGTTCAGTGTTTAGCTATGGGTGTCGAAGATCAGATGTTCATACATGTCTGGGTTAATATCAGGGTGTTCAATTTGATTCCATTGGTCTACCTGTCTATTTTTGTGCCAATACCAAACTGTTTTCAGGACTACAGCTCTATAATAGAGCTTGAGGTTGGGGATGGTAATGCCTCCAGATGTTGCTTTGTTGAGTAAGGTTGTTTTGACTATCCTGGGTCTTTTATTTTTCCATACAAAATTGATTATTGTTCTTTCAAGGTCTGTGAAGTATTGTGCTGGTATTTTAATGGGGATTGCATTGAATCTGTAGATTGCTTTTGGCAGGATTGCCATTGATCCTACCTATTCAAGAGCATGGGAGATCTTTCCATTTTCTGAGGGCTTCTTTTATTTCTTTCTTTAAAGATTCAAAGTTTTTGCGATACAAGTCCTTCTCTAGCTTGGTTAGCATTACCTCAAGGTATTTTATGTTGTTTGTGGCAATTCTAAAGGGTGATGTTTCTCTTTTTTGATTTCAACTCTCAATTTGATTATTTCCTGGCGTGTACTCCTCCTGGGTGGGTTTGCTTCTTTTTGTTCTAGAGCTTTCAGGTGTTCTGTTACTTCTCTAGTGTGGCAGTTCTCTAGTTTCTTCATGTGGGCACTTAGTCCTATGAATTTTCCTCTTAGAACTGCTTTCAAAGTATCCCAAAGGTTTGGGTATGTTGTGCCTTTGTTTTCATTGAATTCTAGGAAGACTTTTCTTTGTTTCTTTCTTTCTTCCTTTACCCAGGGGTGATGCAATTGAGCCTTGTTCAATTTTCATGAGTTTGTGAGGTTTCTGCAATTTGTGTTGACGTTGAATTCTAATTTTAAGCCTTGGTGGTCTGACAGGATACATGGGGTCATTCCAATTTTTTTGTATCTGTTGAGGTTTGCTTTACTGCCAACTATGTGGTCGATTTTAGAGAAGGTTCCCTGTGGTGCTGAGAAGAGGGTATTAACCTTGAGGGAGCGTCTGTCTTTGAAATTAAGGTGTGTTTCTTGTATGCAGCAGAAGGATGGATTCTGTCTTCATATCCATTCTGTTAGCCTGTGTCTTTTTATAGGTGAGTTAAGACCATTGATATTCAGGGATATTAATGACCATTGATTGTTAATTCTTGTTTGCTTTGGATCCGTTTTTGGTGGTGGCTTTATGTGTGAGTTTTTCTACTATTTCTGATTTCCGGTAAAGTTAGATTATCTATTGCCCTTGCTATTTTGAGTGTAGTTAACTTCCTTGGGTCCGAGTTTTTCTTCTAGAACTTTCTGTAGGGCTGGATTTGTGGATACGTATTGCATAAATCTGGTTTTGGTATGGAATATCTTGTTTTCTACATCTATAGTGATTGAGAGTTTTGCTGGGAATAGTAGTCTGGGCTGGAATCTGTGGTGTCTTAGTGTTTGTAGAACATCTATCCAGGACCTTCTTGCTTTCAGAGTTTCTATGGAGAAGTTGGGTGTAATTCTGATAGGTTTGCCTTTATATGTTACTTGGCCTTTTTTACTTTGTTGCTTTTAATATTTGTTCTTTATTCTGTATGTTTGGTGTTTTGATTATTATGTGGCAAGGGAACTTTTTTTTGGTCCAGTCTATTTGGTGTTCAGTAAGCTTCTTGTAGTTTTATAGGCATCTTCTTCAGGTTGGGAAAATTTTCTTCTATGATTTTTGTCGAATATGTTTTCTGCACCACTGAGCTGGGCTTCTTCGCCTTCTTCTATACCTATTATTCTTAGATTTGGTTTTTTCATGGTGTCCCATATTTCCTGGATATTTTGTGTTAAGGATTTGTTGCATTTAAGACTTTCTTTTGTTGATGAATCTATTTCCTCTAGTTTATCTTCAGTGCATGAGATTCTGTCTTCTATCTCTTGTATTCTGTTAGTTATGCTTGCATCTGTAGTTCCTGATTGTTTTTTTCAGACTTTCGATTTCCAGCATTACCTCAGTTTGTGTTCTTCTTATTGTCTCCATTTCGGCTTTCAGGTCTTGAACTGTTTGAATTGTTTCCTTTATATGTTTGATTGTTTTTTCTTGGCTTTCCTTGTTTTCTTTAAGAGATTTGTTGATTTCTTGCATTTTTTGATTTGTGTTTTCTTCCATTTCTTTAAGGGATTTTTTCATATCTTCTTTGAGGACATCTATCACTTTCAGGAGGTTGTTTTGAAGGTCTTTCTTTTCTTTTTCATCTGTGTTGGGATGTTCAGGTCTTGCTGATGTAGAGTTTCTAGACTCTGGTGGTGTCATACTGGTTCCAGGCTGTGTTTTTATATTGCCTTCTTCCCGTCCTTTCTTTCAGTGGGAGCTCGTGGGGTCTCTTCCTCTCCTGGTGGGTTTGGGACTAAGGATCCTTTCCAGTGTGTTCAAGCATGTCCAATACTTCAATGGGTGCAAGAGGGTCTGGGACATTCTCAAGCACAGGGCAGAGACCAGAGGGGACTAAAGACTTAAGCACCAGGAAAGACACAGAAGACACTGAAGACTGAGGTGTGGGCGGACTCAGGGTGGTCCTTCTGGGAGGCACAGGTCCTCTCTAGGTGCAGAAAATACCCAGGGAGATGGAGCAGGGGATGTAGGGAGTTGGGGCTCAGAGCAGGGCCCCCACTCACCTTAAGCACCGGAAGACACTGAAGACTGAGGTGTGAGCAGACTTGGGGTGGTCCTCCTGGGGGGCAGGTCCTCTCTAGGCACAGAAAACGCCCAGGGAGACAGAGCCAGAGATGTAGGGAGTTGGGGCTCAGAGCAGGGCCCCCACTCACATTAAGCGCTGGGAAAGGACTGGAAGACACTGATCAAAAACAAATTTTTAAAGAGTGAATTATATATCACAAGGACAAGTGAAGAGGTGTTGGAGAGGTGGGAAAGATGGAGAAGTGGGGGGTTGTTTGTTTGTTTTCTTGCTTTGATTTGTTTTGGTTTGATTTTTTAAAAAACTTTCTTTTGGGGAGTACTACAGGGGTGAGGGGAGGATATGGGGGTATTGGGAGGTGAGTAGGATTAGGGTGCATGATGTGAAATTCCCAAAGAAATCAATAAAGAATTCTGTTAAATAAAAGTGTAAAAAGTGTGAATTGAATGGGCTGGAGAGACCACTCAGCTTTTAAAGGCTAGGCTCACAACCAAAACTATGAGTGAATTGTATACGTGAATTGTTCAGAGATTTTGAAAGTGCTAATATGATTGGAAGATCTATGCTTTATTCTTTATTCTATTGAAGATGTGCACCTGCCAATGGTTGGCGAGAAAGGATGGGCATCTACAGTCATGTTCTGTGCTTTAAAAATGAAGAAGGCAGGTAACAGCACCAGAGTGTGGTTTACCTTGAATATGTGTCATTTCCCCTAGGTAGCCTTTCAGTTTTGTGTTAGTACCATTCTTACTCCTTTATTCCCCAAAGAGGCATTTGAAAGTCACCATTTTAAAATTCAGGTTTCAAGCAGGCAGTCCCCATCCAAACATCTGAAAATAAGGCTTATTTTATACTGAATTTCAAGAAGCATAACCACTGATCTGAAGAGACAGAACATACGCTCTAAGGAGCAAGCCAATGATAATGGATTATGGTGGTTCAACGTGAGCATCCATCTTTTCTATCCAACTGACTGAACTTTAGTATGCAGTGTAATCCTTGCCTGGTGGTATCTGGTGAGAAAGAGCACCTTCACAGCCCTTGTTAGCACCGGCTGAGAAAAAAATGAGGTCATGTCTTTTTCTGCATAATTTTAATATAATCCTCACTAACATTATTGAAAATTGCTCTTTGATGACTGGAGGGAAGTAAAGAGCACTAGAACTTTATGTCTCTGTCCCTGACAGCCTCTGTGGAAAATTGCAGTTAGAAGATTGGCCTTACAGATTCTGATGGGGCAGCATGCTTGCATCAACCTTGATTAATTGGTCTACTTTGAAACTTGGTTGTGTAAAATCTGTCAAGGTCATATTAGACACTTAAGTCCTTGGATCCTGTCCCAACCCACAGGACACTCGACGTGGGTTTGGTAGACACCTAGGAGAAAGATGGGGGGCATGGGGATACAAAAATGGACTCCAAGAAAGGATTCTGATCAAGGCGACAACTTTATTTCACCCCAAAGGGATTCATATAGGGGAAGGTAGGAGGGGAAGGAATGGGGATGTGCTGCAGCTGCAATGAGCCTGGTGGAGCAAAGGTCAGTGGGAGCGGTAACCCTCTGTGCTGCCTAATTCCCAGGGCAAAAGGTCCAGGGTAGAACCTCCTGTGTTGCTAGGTAACCTGACCATAGGTTCTTACTTTATCTGTCTCCATCTCTCCTATGTCCTTGTCTAACTCCTGGTGGAATTGGGGGCTTTCTGTTGAGCTAATCTTTAACTGCTATTGAAGCTGCAGGCCTGTTTCTGGAATTTGGCAGAGGTAGCAGGGTGGTCCAGAGTCACATACTCTCTATGAGGGTTGAGTCACGTCTTCTCTTATGAGTACATGAGGCAGCCGTTTCTGGTTGATGGTCAGAGGACCCTGACAGGATACCATTCCTAGAATGATTATCCTGCTGCATCCATGACAAGTTCTAAATGTGTCATAATTGTGGTGGGGTAAAGAGATTCAGAAAATGGCAAGGAAGGTACATAAGAGAAGAGGACAAAAAGTTTAGAGTAGGGATTTGAGTATGACAATGAGTTGGAAAAAGTGAGGAGAATGAAATGAGACTCAAATAAGTTATAATTTAGGGTGTACACAGAGCATCAGGAGAATGATGGGGGAAAGTAAGGGGGAACTGAGGGAGGTTAGGAGGAAGAAATGGTGTAAAATCCAGCTTCTTTGGGAGAGGGTCAAACATGGAGGGAGCAGGTTAATTTCCTTCAATATTATAAGATCAAAATGCCCATGGAAAGTAGGGTAGGAGTGTGGTTCTGGGAAAGAAAGGCAGAATTGATGACAGTGCTCATTTTGACAGAGATCTGCTCAGGGATTTAGTGAGAACAGGACACAATCCAGCCTTAAGAGGAGCATTGTCAAGTAGAAGGGACTAGGAGGGCTAGAAACTGCCATGGAGAGGCCAGGGGCTAAGTTGGACCCGATTTAAGAATTCCTTCACAGTGTTCCACAGGGAAGACACATGCACCAATCTTGAATGTATACCAAAGGAATGCCAAGGAGGGTGCCCTGTGGTACTGAGTGATTTGCCATACTATGATAGCTAAGGCAGTCAGGCTTATACAGTTCTAGCTCCTACCAGTAGTCTTCAGTGTGAGAGAAAAGGAATCGGGAAAGGGAAGGAGAAGAGTTGTTCCTTATCTGGCTGCTTGTCTTTGTATAGGACAGAGGGGCCGTTGCATGTGACAGCGAGTCTAAGAGAAGAAACAAAAGGTGAGAGGTTGAGAATAAAGGCTAAAGGAAGGAAAGCAAGAGCTAGAAGCGATGACTCACATCTATAATCTCAGAACCAAGGTGGCTTCAAGACAACCGAGGTCAAGGCCATCTTGGGATCCATAATGAGACATGCCAGACAACAAAACCCAACCTACCACACACACACACACACACACACATACACACACACACACACACACACACACACACACACACACGGTGAGGTGGGTAGACAAGGTGTAGTGAAATCGATAGAATCCTAGGAATCCTAACTTTAGGAATCAAAACAAGGGAAGAACAGTTTCCACTCCTCATCTTTGCAACTTTATCACAAAATTTTGGACAACAGTCTTGTTTTTAAATTGTGATTTGTGAACAAAACATTTCTACAGATTCTCTGCTAATTTGACCTAGGGTAAATTTTTCTGTCATGATGGAATCATATGGTTACTAAGATATTATGCTGTGCTCTCTCTGTAAGATCTATCTTGTTTTTAGGGAACTCATTCCTGAGGAAGACTAGTTCTCCTCTCAGCAGTGGTAAGTTGAGTGTAGTTCTTTGTGTAAGAGTGGGGCCCTATAAGATTTCCCCTTTCCATGTTAGTATGGATACTGTTGTCATATTGTTGAGGTATCATGGGTATAGCTTCCCTGTCATTTCTAGGAGAGACATATAAACAGAACTACACGAACTCAGCAGGCCATATTTATGTGAAACAGCAATAATTATAGAAAAAGAAGCCATGAGTTTGAGAGAAATTGGGGTTTGAGGGAGATGGAGAAGGACATGGGAGGGATTGTCTGGGAGAAAGGGAAGTGGGGAATAATATAATAATTATATTTTAATTAAAATAAAAATCGCAAAAACATTTTTTCTTTATTCTGGGAATGCTGTTGGTCCTGGAGTATTGATGATGTCAAGTGAGTAGTTTCTAGACGCTCATACTTCCATAATCAACTATCCAGTTTCAACATGATGTAAGGAAGTGCCTGCCAAGGCAGCCTTGCCTTGTTTGTGTGTGTAGGTCGCAAATTGCTTGCTTCACTAATTAGTTTTTGTTGAAAGATTTACCTGCCTTGTTACCTTTCTGTCCCAGGTAGAGAGGTATGACTGGCCTCACCTTGGCAGATGCCCTAACTTATGGCTTAAAAAATTAATTTTTATTTATTTACTTTTTGTGTGGGTGCATGTGTCACCATGTGCACGTGGAGGTCAGAGGACAACTTGAAGGAGTAATTTCTCTCCTCCCACCATGGGTCCTGAGAATTAAACTCAAGGTTGACCAGCACTCTTACTCACTCTTTGGCCCCACTAGTTGCTTCTTGCAGAGCCTTTGAGAATCACTTCTCAGCAACTTTTTATATGCTGCTTCTCAAAGAAATGGGGATGTCTATTCTGTGTTTTATAGGATACATCAGACCAACTGCTTTTAGAGGCCTATGAGGGATGAACACTGCAAACACTTGTCTGAGGTGGTTGCTGTCCTCTGATGTTCAGAGAAGCAAAATTTATGCTAAAAGCAGTCTCTTGTTGACCTTTGGAATACCTACTTCCTAGTTGCTCCAAGTTTACTGGAATGCTAACATTTTTCTTTTCTTTTTTTGTTAATTTTTTATTTTACATATCAACAATAGTTTCTCTCCCTTGTCTCCTCCTGCCTCGGCCCGCCCCCACCTCCCTTCTGACCCCCATCCACTCCTCTTCTGTTCCTGTGCAGAAGTGGGCAGGCCTCCCATGGGATTCAACAAAACATGACGTATCAAGTTTAGGCAGGATCAACCTCCTCCCCTGCATCAAGGCTGGATGGGGTATCCCAGCATGCGGAATAGGTTCCCAAAAGCTAGTTCAAGTGCCAGGAACAGGTCCTGATCCCACTGGTAGGAGCCCCACAAACAAACCAAACTACACAACTTTCACATACATGCAGGGGGTTTAGGTCGGTTCCATGTAGACTCCCTAGCTGTTAGTACAGATTCTGTGAGGTCCCACAAAATCAGGATACCTGTTTCTGTGATTTCTCTTGTCATGACCTTGACCCCCCCTGGCTTATACAATCCTGCTTCCCTCACTTCAATGGGACTCCTGGAGCTTGGCCCAGTGCTTGGCTGTGAATCTCTGTATCTGCTTCCATCAGTTACTGGATGAAGGCTCTCTGATGATAATTAGGGCAGCCACCAATATGATTACAAGAGATGGATAGTTCAGGCACCCTCTCCACTATTGCTGGGAGTCTTAGTTGGGGTCATCCTTGTGGATTCCTGGGAGTTTTCTCTGGCATCAGTTTTCTCCCTGAGCCTGAAATGCCTACCCCCAATCAAGACATCTCTTTCATTACTCTCCCTCTCTATCCTGCCCCCAACACACTCAACTGGATCCCTCATGGTCTATCCTACCCCCAGTCCCTGGTTTACCCAAGATATCTCTTCTATTTCCTATTCCCAGGGAAATCCATGTGTCCCTATTTGGGCTTTCCTTGTTACCTAGCCTCTCTGGGGCTGTGGATTGTAGCCTCTTTATCCTTTACTTCACCGTTAATACCCACTTATGAGTGAGTACATACTGTGTTTGTCTTTCTGGGTCTGAGTTACCTCACTCTGGATGGGTTTTTCTAGTTCCATCCATTTACCTGCAAATTTCATGATGTTATTGTTTTTGTTTATTTTTTTTACATCTGAGTAATACTCCATTGTGTAAATGTACCACATTTTCTTTACCCATTTTTTTGGTTGAAGGGCATCTAGATTGTCTATAGATTCTGGCTATTAAAAATAATGCTGCTATGAATATAGTTGAGCAAGTGTCATTGTGGTATTATTGTGTATCCTTTGGGTATATGCCTAAGAATGTAATTGCTAAATTTTGAGGTAGACTGATTCCCAATTTTCTGAGAAACCACCATACTGATTTCCAAAGTGGCTGTACAAGTTTGCACTCCCGCCAGCAGTGGGCGTGTGTTCCCCTTACTCTATCCACATCCTCTCCAATATAAGCTGTCATTAGTGTTTTTGATCTTAGCCGTTCTGACAGGTGTAAGATGGTATGTCAGAGTCATTTTGATTTGAAGTGCTAGCATTTTAAACTCTTTTTTAGTAGAAGAAAGGATTTGCTATTATTTCAGTAAGTAGTTAGCAAGCATTATTTTTTTTCTGGAGCAATGTGGTACATTGCAAAGAGTATTGGATTGAGGGGTAAAACACAGACTCTATCAAGTATCAATATTTTGAATGTGAACACTTGTATATCAGTGTCTAAAATGTGAATGTTGAGCTATAGCAGTGATTTTCAAACTTTCATATGCACTGGAATAATAGTATTTAGTCCATCCCTCACAGTTTCTTATTTAAGAGGTAGAGTTTGAGAATTTGAATTTCTGAAAAAAAATCCCCAACTTTTATTGACATGGTCAGTGATAACACCATGGCAACTACTGGGCTAGATAATCCACTGAGACTACCATATTCCTGAGATGATACGGTTCTGGAATTGATTTGCAGCGAGGTGAGAAATAGCCAGAGGACATGGCAGGCCAACCGTAGCCAGCATTTCAACCAGAGTTAGAGGTAGCCTGTGAGGTGTGACAGAAAGCAAAGAAAGAAAATTAGTTCCTTTTCCAGCCTGTCATGGGCTTTAAACCCTTACCTTAAGGTTCCTGTTATGCTAGAAACATGTTATCTCTGCCTACTAGCCATGTAAACTTAATTAATTGACTTGACTCATGACAGCTCAGTTTTCTCATCTGTGAATAGAAGTGACAACATCCACTTTATATGGTTGTTCTGAAGATGCAAAGAAATGATGTATCTCAAGTGTCTAAAACAAGATGTGGCATACTGTAAGTACATTATAAAGGTTAGCTATTACTTTTGTCCTTCACCCTTCATTTATTCATCTGCTTTAAAAATACATTCTGAGTACCTAATATGTACCAGGAACTGGCATAAACCCTAGGGTTGCAGCACTGAACACTACCAGTGTAATTCCCCACTCTTGTGGAACTTAACATTGACACTGGGAAAAGAGTAATTAGAGGTATCGAATGTAAAGTAAAGGTTGCTGTGACAAAAATGGAGCAAGAAGATGATTTATTTTACTTTTATTCACTTTAACCTTTTACTCGGAAATAATTAAAAAATGGAGAAAAGTTATAAGAATAGATAATAACCATAGGCTCTTTCTTTAATCACTCTATCTCCTTCCACCTTCCTGACCCCTGTCTCTCTCTATATACTTATGCCATATCAAAGCAATTTCTGTCATAAAGTATGGTGGCTTCTTAATAATTAAGTCTGTATTTCCTAAGAATAAGTATTTTAATATAACAACAGCATAATTAGCAATTTTATTAATTTTAACGAGACAGTATTTAATTTAATTCACAGATTATATCATTTGACAAATTGGCTAATATAATATTACTTATGCTTTTAATACAGAACTCAATCCACGGTCAGTCACTGCATTTAGTAGTAATGTGGGTTTTAACCTCTTTTAATTGGCAGCATATTTGGAGACTAAGACTTTTTTTCATAAATTAAACCATTCTCGTTTTGCTTTGTCTGTTTCCTCATGTTTAGATGTCACTTATGCTACAGAAAAAAATCAGTAAAAGCTTTGTGTAGAGCTCAGGACATCACAGAACTACAATAATATCCATCTGGTCCTTATTGACGATGCTAATTTTGATAATCTGGACGTATTTTTCAGTTGCTCCACTCACTGTATGTTTACAATTTCTCTATTGAAAGTGATAAATTAGTTCGTAGGTAAAGTTTCCCAGATAAAGGCACAGTAGTGACAAAAAGGCTGTATATGGTGCTGACTCTGCAGTCTGGCTTCCTGGAGGGTGTTTGAAATGTTGCCAGTGTTTGCAGATTGGTTACAGGACTGCTCCTCGCTGCCACACTCTATTATCAATGGGTACAAGTGGTGCCTGGCTTTGCCTGTGGAGACTGATTATACCTTCCCATTTGCTGAAAAGATGAAGGCTTCCTGGCTGATCCATCTGTATTTGTGGCTGCTGCCCTTGTGGCTGCCATCACCACTGCTGTTCCTGCTGCCACTGTAACCCTAGCCAAGGCTGAGGTCAAGGAAGAGTTGGAGAAATCACAGGAGGACATGGGATTTGATCTCTTTGACTGATCCCCTCAAAGCAACAAACACAGCCTGCCTAATTGGAGAAACATGGAAGCAAAGACTTTTTTTTAATTTTTAAAAAGGCTCTCTATCGAGAACATAACTGGGACATAGGACAAAACATGTGGAAATGAAAGCAGCTGAAACAAAGTCAATGTGGGTGTGGACATGAAAAGCTGAGGTCAGAGAGGTAGAATATGGGAGACCTTGAGGGCTTTAGAGGCTCCATTCTGACAACTGGGAAAGCGCCGTAGGTGGAAAGGGAGCAGTATGTCATCTCTTCATTTGGGTTTTTAACTGTTGTTATTATTGGAGAGCCCCAAACTTGGGAGAGGTAGGCTTCACATGCAGAAACTCATTTCCAGGATTAGGGAACAGGTGAAGATTTGCATCAAGACAGAGGTCTAAAGAAGAATTCAGACTCAAGCTTTTAGGTTAATTGAAAGGATGTGGTGGTGAAGCCCTGGGTATTTTATATGACTCTCTTAGCTATTCTGTCACTGACTAGTATGAGGCCTAGAACCTAAGTGGGACTCAGACATCAGATGGGGGCAAGACTTCTTGGGAGCAGGGGGCAACTACAGGGATCCAGAACCAGACATACATTTAGACGGGATATGGAATGAGAGTAGACAAGAGATGAGTCGTTTTCAGTTTAGTTTAGGGAGAAGATTAAGCATGCGGTCTCTGAAGTGAGTCTGTTATTGTCAAATACCACCTCTGCCACTTAGCTGCATAACCTTGGGATGCTCACCTAACCATTTTGCTTCTGTGTGTCTTTGTCTTTAAAATGCAGCCAGTAATAGTACCTACTTTTTAAAGATGAAGGTTAAACGTGTTAAGTGAAACAGACAGAGCAGAGACTGGCACAGCTAGCAATCAGGAAAATCAGCAGTTCAGGTGGAAGGGGTTCATGTGTTTCCCTTGCTCCTTCTTTCTCTGTATTACATCCAGCACAGACTCATCCACCTTGAATGGGATGACTGACCTCTCTCATTCCCGACATGTATCTAAGGTAATTAGGGTATTAACAGAAAAAATGTGGACAATGAAACAAAGAAATCAGATTGGGCTGTGGGCTATGCGTTTTCTAGTAACAAAAGAACTATTATTTATGTCTAATTTATAGAATATAGTTGCCAGTATATTCATAATTTAATTAAATGTTAACAAAATCTTGAGAGGTCGGCAAGGCAGGGATAACTAAGCCTGTTTGACAGAGAAAATGGAGGCTCATTGACACTACTATACCTTTAAGTGCCCCAGTTCTAAATAGGAGGAAGAATTGGAAATTGGAACTTTCAGTCTAACCTGGTGCTTATTCAACTGTATCAGGCAATTTCTAGCCTAGGCTGATTTTGTTCATGGTGTGCCTGGGCCATTTCCTTTGACTGACTCCTTGTCCAAAGTTGAATTGGAGACCTTTGGTTCCAGTCTCTTTCCTCAGTGATTATCAACTCATGGCCACTCTTATTTTTATGACACTGCAGAGTATTTTGGAGTCAGATGCCATGAGGACTCCGTGTATAGATTGGAGATAAATGATACCGTATAAAGATGCATTTTGAGTCGGGCGGTGGTGGAACATGCCTTTAATCCCGGCACTTGCTCTTGGAAGGCAGAGGCAGGTGGATTTCACTGAGTTCAAGGCCAGCCTGGTCTACAAAGTGAGTTCCAGGACAGCCAGAGTGATGAAGTGAAACCTTGTCTCCAAAAACAAACAAGCAAAGAAACAAGCACTCGCACACACAACCAAACGATGTATTTTGAGTTGTCTCACATACCTTCCCAATGCTAAGTGAACTCTGGAGAGCAAAATGATTAGGTTTAGATGTAGTCTTGTATGTGTCATTTGCTATACATATATAACCACATCTAGACTTTATTCTCAGTATCAAGAATTGTTACAGTGTGTTCTGAAATGTCTCCTACAGAGGTATGTATCTTAACACTTGATCCCCAAATGATAGCCCTGTTTTATAAGCTTGTAGGTCCTTTGGGAGGTACAGTGTAGCAGGCTAAGAATGGACCTTGAGAGTATATTCAGACCCTACTTCTGGCTCAAGGTCTCTGTTTCTTTTTTGACCAAGTTATGAACAAGATGCTAGATTGCTCTAGCATCGTTGGGACTGCTATCAGCTCTGTTCCACTAGTAGCTTCCCAAATAACCATTCAG
This sequence comes from Mesocricetus auratus, assembly GCF_017639785.1. NCBI lineage: Eukaryota > Metazoa > Chordata > Mammalia > Rodentia > Cricetidae > Mesocricetus > Mesocricetus auratus. The sequence goes on from NW_024429188.1 coordinate 89,990,424, forward strand.
AGGCTGAATATAAGTTGTTAATCCTTGGCCAATAGCTCAGGTTTGTTACTAGCTAACTCTTACAACTTAGATTAACCTATTTATATCAATCTACATTATGCCACATGCCATTACATCTCTTTTACCTTGCACCTCCTGTTTCCTCTCCATGTCTGGCTGGTGACTCCTCTGACTTCACCCTTCTTTCCAGCATCCTCTCTGCCCTGAAAATCCTTCTAGCTATTGGCCAACCAGTTTTTATTAACAATGAGTGCAACACATATTCACACAATGTACAGAAGTATTATTCCACCGCAGCACTGTCAGGGACAGAGTCTATAGCACTATTTTCTGCCCGCGGTGCTGGATTTTATTTGCTGAACTTTGAGTTAAAACAATTCCTTCATCTTGTGAGTTGCTTCTGACAGGTATAATGTCTCAGCCACAAGGAAAGTTGCTAACACAAACACTAATACATACTATGTTCTAGTTAATGATCATGAAAACAGTTCAATTAGAAATGTGTTCTTAAGTTGGTTACTTGATGGGTCAGAGAATCCAGTCCTTCATTTGTCTGCGCTGTCAGGTTTCTAGAGTTAGTGGAACATAAATGAAGTCGGTGTTTAGGAGGGTTTCAAACTGTAAGGCATGATAAAACAAGTAAGGAGTCTTATTCATTATCCTTCCTAATTTGGCCCTATTTTCACTGTTGAGCTGCATTTTCTCATGACATAGAGTTTCATTGTGTAGCCCTGTCTTTCCTGGAACTAGCTCTGCAGATCAGACTGGCCTTGGACTCTAATAGAAGTTTTATGGTATAGTTCTTCTAGTGCACTTATCTATTTATTTATCAATTCAGCAAATGTTTAGTTATTGTATGCATACACAGTGAATCCAACAGTATAAATTAGAAAAAAAACCCTGACTTAAAGGAGCATACTGGTTAACAAGGGAGACAGATAAGTTAACAATGACAAAGTGTCTGCACATACAGGTTGGTGCCTCAAAGTGTGATTAGCCCGACCGATCTGGGAAGGGGAATGGCATCTAGAACAGCTTCTTGAAGGAGGTGCTAATTGAGACAAAAATTAAAGAAATGGGGTGCTCACTAAGCAGTTAAGGAAACAGTAGGAACAGGGACAGAGAAGCGTGCAACAACTTGCTGTGCTCAGGAGGCCTGCAGCTAGTTTGGTAGAGCTGGAGCATGAAGTGCTTAGCGAGGTTGGAGTTGCATGTCTAGTGAAGTACCTAGAGGATAAACAAGGGGAAAATGGGAGGATCAATTCCTCTGAAGGGAACTAGGAACCTTTGAAAGGTTTATTAAGGCCATTTGGATCAATTATATTTTATCCATCCATTTTGAATGACTCTATCTGTGAAGGTTGGTATTTCATGACTTTTCTTAAGAGATATTCAAATGAACAAATAGCAATCAATTTTTTAAAAGCACAGTTCTATATATTCTGATTTACAATTTCCATATGAGTCCACTGAAACTCTTTTATTAAGTTAATATATATTATGGAATCTTACTATGCTTAGCTTTCCTGTATCTTGAAAATTTTTATTTTGTCTCACCAGCTGTGCTAAATAGTCTAAAACTGTAAGATAACAAAAGAAACCCATGACAACCCAGAATGCAAGAATATTCTAGCCTGTGGTGATGGTAAAATTGTTCACAAAATCCAAAATTCAGACTATAGGTTTACAAGTGTCAATAGTGCAAATAGGAGTTTTTCAAATTCAAGAATGTATATGGAAACAGCACATTTCCAAGGTCAAAAGGAAATGTACTTATATTACATAGTCCATCATTGTACAGGAAGGGCTTGATTCGATAGTATTTTCTGACAGTTACCTGGGACATCCAGGCACCAGGCTCTTTCGTGTTTTACAATGTTTTCTGCACAAAAGTCTGACTTGGTACAGTTCATAAAAGTACAAATGCTGTAAAGACATGTGCATTGAAAATGGACTCAGAGGAAAAAGATGATGTATAAATAAAAAGCAAAGCATAACTGAAACTAGGTATAGTGGAGCCTTCCTGTACTCCCAATATAGTGAGATGATGGCAAGAGAATCATCATGAATTCGAGGCTATCCTGGACTACATGTTGGGTTCTATACTGTCCTGAGCCACAGTGTGAAACTTCCTTAAACCAAACCAAATCAAATAAAAACAAAAATTAAATCAGAGCAAACAAGACTGAATCAGGGTTGGCAAGATGGCTTAGGTAGGAAAGTGTTTGCCCCGCAGCTTTGCAAATGTGAGGAACTGAATGCACACCCCCAGAATTCATTCAGAGAGCTGGGCATAGCAACGCATACCTGTAGCCCTAGGGATGGTGCTAAGGGAGCCAGAGACAGGTGGAAAGCTATGGAAACTTGTGGGCCAGCGGTTCTGACCTACTTGGCAAAGTTCCAGGTCAGTGAGATAACCCATCGCAAACAAAAGGTGGACGGCTTTTAAGGACTGACACTTGAGATTATCCTCTGTTTTCCATTTGCATGCCACACACATGAATCTCAGTCCACATGTACACACACACACACACACACACACACACACACACTCGTGTATGAATGTACGCACATGCACACACACCCATAACCCCTCCGTTTAATAATTTAAATAATTTAAACTGACATTTAGAAATTTATATATGAAAACAATTTACAAAGGTATGGAGCAAAGAAGATACCACCATCTCCACCAAAATTCTGTCTTTAAAGCATTCGTTCTTGATAGTTTAACTATATGTGGGAAGTTAACAACAACAATCCGGAAGCTACTACATATGTATTTGAAATCAGTGCCCGTGCATTTAATCAATCCTTCTAAGACGAATATATTTTGGGGTTTGTTGTGGCAGTTGATGAGCAGTTATTTGTGAGCAGAAGGTGTTGCACAATTCCTTCAAATCCAAGAAAATATGAAATAAAATGTGGAAAGAAATGTGATTTCTTAAGTGCAGATTTTTTTTGTGCTAGCATCTTGCTTGTGTGTGGTGGTGCTCTGCCACTGAGCCTCTAAATCCTTATTAACCTACCTAATTAATTCCTTTTCATCATACTCTTATGCTTAGTCCTGTTAATGCATTGTAAAACAACCAGTGGCAGCTGCTGTTAACACTTTGAACAGTCTTATGTATGTGAGGGCCGATGTGGCTTGGCTGGAGCTTTGGGGATCCACTGAAGCCTCTCATCAATTCTGACACTACTGTTCCTCTCCAAAGTTTTGCCTACTCTGAGACTGATGAATGATCAAGTTTCAGAAGAAGAGTAAGGATGAAGTTGTGCTGTTCTGTGGTTGCCTGCTGAGCTTGAGAACATTGTGTGCAGGGAGCCTAGAGAAAACAAACCCCCCCGGATGCCTTGGAGGCTTTGTTAGAGCCATGGTGCTGTGGTGCTATGACATTCCCATTCTTCTGGCTTTGACTCTTTTATGTTTGGAGCACTCCCAGGTGCACAGCTAGAGGATGCCATGCCCTTACCCCACCTGGTGTGTGCTGTCTGTCTTTTCTTTGGCATTTGAAGCACACTTGGGGTTTTATCAACAATTCAAAGGCGAGCGTGTGTGTGTGTGTGTGTGTGTGTGTGTGTGTGTGAGAGAGAGAGAGAGAGAGAGAGGGGGGAGGGAGGGAGGGAGAGAGAGAAAGAGAGAGGAATCAGAAGTAATTTCTTTTTGTGCATCTTTTCTTACTGATTATAAAAACAGTAAAATTATAAATAATCAGTATGAAACATAGACATGTTATAGGCATCTTTCTCTGCACTCTCCAGAAATAACCACATTTAAAACTTTGGTATATACCTTTTTTTCAGATACTCTGCTTGTCAATATTCACGGAAGCCGCGTTTCATGTCAGAAGTGTATTCCCGAGGGCTTCACATAGTTAGAAATTTGCACAGGTCCAGACCAGTCTTGACAAAGAAGGTTAGAATTCTCGTTTATCAGCTAAAGTGGCGCCACCATGTGGCAACAGCATGAACTCCGTTTATAGTTCCCTTTTAAGTTATATGGTGGTATTTTAATTTGGGGAGATTTACAGTGTTTAGCTGCTATACATAAGCTAGGTTGACAATATCATAATATTTCATACTATTAGAATTCAAATTCATTTAAAATGTTATTATATTGTGTTAACTTAAAAATGGGTTCATGTCAAACAAAATGCAGCACCAAGTTTCTTTTATAAAATTCAGACAATGTATTTGGGGAATTTTCTCAAGCAGCAAATGTGCTTTTATCTCTTTCTTGTTAAAAGCTATGGATTTTTACAGTACAATGGTACATTGTAATTCATTTAACCAGTCTGCTACATTGATGTCTACTTCTTCCCAAGGACACGATCTCCCTTGCTGCCATTCCCTCATGCTATCGGGTTTTCTCTTGGTATCAGGTAGTGAACAATGCTATGTTGTTCTCAGTGTCAGAGTATTATAGCCAGAGAAAATCAAACTTCTGCCACTTGGGGACCATCCAAGCTGAAATCACATGCTGTTTTCTGCTCCCAGCATACTTGGTTCTGTCGCTGAACAGGCCTTATCTATGCCTACCTGTGGGCTATCTAAACTATCACATCATTTGGAGCAGGTCCTAGGCCCTTCCCTGTGTGTCTAGGCTGAGAAAGTATCCCTTTATGGGGAATGGGCTCCCAAAGTCCATTTATACACTAGGGATAAATACTGTTCCTCTACCAGAGGCCCCATAGACTTCCCAGGCCTCCACTTTTTTAAATGGTGAAGTAATTTATATAATTCTCTTTTATATCAAATAGGTGGGCCCTGTTTATTACTATTATTATTATTATTGTTATTATATTTATTTTCAATACATGCCAATCATAGTTTCCCCTCCTTCCACTCATTCCAGTCCCTGATTTCTCTGCTCTCCAGATCCATTTCTCTTCTGTTTCCATTCAGAATAAGAGCAGGACTCCCAGGGATATCAACCAAACATAGTATAACAATATACAATGAGACAAGGTACAAACACTCGTAGCAAGGCTGGACGAGGAAACCCAGTAGGAGGAAAAGGGTTCCAAAAGTAGGGGAAAGAGTCAGAGCCACCTCATCTTCCACTGTTAGGAACACCAAACTAACAACTATAACATGTCTTCAGATGACCTAGCATAGAATGTTTCTGTGAGCCTCTATGAGTCCTGCTTAGTTGATGTCTATGGGCCATTATCTTCTGGTGTCCTCGATCACTTTGGCTCCTGCACTTATTTTCTTTCTTCCTTACTTCCTTCCCTCCCTCCATCCCTCCCTCCATCCCCCCTCTCTCCCTCCATCCCTCCCTCCTTCCTTTCTTCCTTCCTTTTTTCCTTCCCTCCTTCCTGTTTCTTTCCATCCAGACTTCAGTTTCTCCCTCTTTTCCTCCCAGTCCCTCCCTCCTCTCCTCCCAGTCCCTCCCTCTTTTCTTCCCAGTCCCTCCCTCCTCTCTTCTCATCCCCCCTCATCCACTCCTCCTCTTCTGGTTCTCTTTAGAAATGGGTAGACCTCCCATGGGTATCAACTAGCCATGGTATACCAAGTTGCAGTGAGACTAAGCATCTCCTCTTCTATTAAGGCTGGATGAGGCAACCTGATAGGAGGAATGGGTCCTAGAAGCAGGTAACAGAGTGAGAGGCAGTCCCTGTTCCCACAAGTACACCAAGCTACACAATTATAACATATGCACAGAGGGCTTATAATTCTTCTTCTCCCCTCTTCAGTGGGGTTCCCCAAGCTCCAAGCAGAGGAACATGAGCTTTCTCCAGCAATTACCAGTGGAAGCCTCTACAAACATTTTTTTGGATCAGGGGAGTGCCATCCTACAATCCCACTGCCAGAGAGTCTGGGAAACAGGAAAGAACCTAAGAGAGATATGCATTGTACCCCAGAGAAGAGGAATGAGGCAAGATCTCCTGAGCAGATTGGGAGCAGGGGGGAAGGGGAGAGGAAGCCTGGAAAAAGAGAGGGGGAGAAGAGGAGGGGAGAGGAGGACATGGGGGAGAATGGAGGGAGATCTATAAGGATGACACCAACTAAGCAATAGTGGAGAGACTACCTTAAATGCCCTTCCCTGATAATGAGTTTGATGACTACCTTATATGCCATCCTAGAAACATCATCTAGTGGCTTGTGGAAGCAGAGGCAGCCACCCGCAGCTAAACACTGAACTGAACTCCTGGAACCCAGTTGCAGAGAGGGAGGAGTGATGAGCAAAGGGGTCAAGACTGGGCTGATGAATCCCAGAGAAACAGCTGACCTGAACAAGGGAGAGCTCTTGGACCCCAGACTGATGACTGAGAGGTCAGCATGGGACTGATCCAGACCCCCTGAATGTGGGTGTCAGTGAGGAGGCCTCAGAAATCTATGGGGCCTTGGGTAGTAGATTAATATTTATCCCTGGCATACAAATGGACTTTGAGTGCCCATCCCACAATGAGGGTTGTTCTCTCAGCCTGGACTCTTGGGAGGGGCCCTAGGCCATGCCCTGAATGAAATGACAGACTCCGGAGATCCCCTATGAAGGGCCTCATCCTCCCTGGGGAGCAGAGTGCTTATTGGGTGGGGGATCAGAGGGTTGGTGGGGAGGCAGGGGAGGAGTGGTGGGAGAGGGAACTGGGATTGACATGTGAAGCAAGGTTGTTTCTAATTTAAATAAAAAATAAAGAAACAATTTTTAAGTGCAGGTCCCTACTTGTCCTTTTACTTGCTGAGGCATGTTACTGGCTTCTAGCGGAAAAGTTTTAAGCTCAGATCTCTCTCTCTCTCTCTCTCTCTCTCTCTCTCTCTCTCTCTCTCTCTCTCTGTCTCTGTCTCTCTCTCGCAATAATAACTTCTGCTACCTCCTGATCCATATAAAAGCTCACACTATCTTGCCTATGCAGTTTGAAATTTCAAAATAAAAGTCATAAATAGGAACAAGTCAAAACAACTGCAACTATATCTTTCTCAAAATATATATTTGGAGGCTGGGCATGGTGGCACACACCTTTAATTCCAACATTTGAGAGGCAGAGGCAGGCAGATCTCTGGTGTACACAGTGAGTTTCAGGATAGCCAGGGTTGTGTAGAGAGACTGTCTCAAATACCATCACCACTCACTTTTGGATATATTTCCCATCTTCTTAAAATGCTAATTATCTATGATAGAGAAATCTGAATAGTTGATTAAAACTTACTTGTCACTCATGGTTTCTTTAAATATCAACAACATTCTAACTATAATGCTCTTAAATTTAAAAAATCCTTTTATTATGTAATTAACATGCAAAGGAACAGGTTTCCTTGTAGCATTCCCACCCATACTTAGTTTCAGTGAATTCTCCCCAACTCCTTTCCTCCACCCCTGGGAATCCTTCCGCTTCCACTCTTCCTCTTTGTACACTCAAGTCATGTGTGTTATACTGACTTCCCCATCTGTCCCTTAAACGCTCAATGTCCCTTTCTAGTACCCTGACTTCTCCACACACTCACCTCTACAAAGATAGACATACAGAAAAACTAGAAGCTAGTTTTCCTGCAGCAGATAGGAAGAAATACAGGGATCCACAGCCAGATATTATGTTGAGAGTGAGAGACCTTAGAACACTCAGCCCTAAATCAAATATATCCCTGAATCAAATCCCTCCCCTCAGAGCTCAGGGACCGCCTCTCAAAAGAGGAGGCAGAAAGAGTGTAAGAGCCAGAGGGGATGGAGGACACCAGAAGAGCAAGGCTCTCTAAATCAACTGAGCAAAGCTCATGCGAGCTCACAGAGACTGAGACAGCGTGCACTAGGTCTACAGTGGGTTGCACCAGTCTTCTGCATTCATATTATGGCTTCTAGTTTAGTGTTTTTATGGGATTCCTGAGTGTGCGAATGAGTGAGTTTCTGATTCTGGTATCTTCCCTTAGTCTCTTTTCCTCATTTGTTTGCTTAGTCCTGTTCTGATGTGTTAGTTTTTGTTTTATCTTATTATATTTATATTATCATGTTTGCTTGCCATCCTTTAGAATCCTGTTATTTTCTGATGAGAGACGGGGAGGTGGGGAGGTCCTAGGAGGAGCAGAGGGAGGAGAAATTGTATTCAGAATATACTATGCGAGGAAAAAAATCTATTTTCAATAAAAGAAAAAAAAACAGATTCTTGTGACACATAATTGTGGTGGGTGCAGGCTCACACTGGTGCTCTAATTTTTTTCTTCTTTATATTATTGTACTCACGGTTAATCAAAAGTTTTAAACCAGCAAAAAAGTTGCCCAATGCTGAGTGTGGTGGTGTGTGACTATAACCCCAGTACTCAGGAATTGGAGGTCAGAGGACTGAAGCTTCAGGGCCAGCCTGGGCAATATCCTGTCCTAAAAATAAGTGAATTTTGCCAAAACCAGAAAGTTTTAGACAAAAGTAAAGAAAGCGTGAGAAAAATCACTTTGCATCTCAGCTATGATGAGCCATGAAGTTTGGAATTTTACAATATGCCAGAACCTTAAGGTATGGAACATTCTTTAATCTATTTTTTCTTTAATCCATTTAAAAATCTAGCTAAGAAGTAACAAAAGCAACCACCAGCAAACCAAATGAATACATACAAAGTTTCTTCTTTTGGGAATACAGATAGAAATGCTCGTGCACACACACACACACACACACACACACACAGACACTGTATTAAATCCCTTGCTTGCATATAAATGTAAAACTTCAACTTCCAAAGTGAAAGAAATCTACAAAGCCTGCCTATAGTAGAAAACTTTCTTGTTAATTAAATCCCACTTTCAGATAAAATACATCATTTCCAGAAAAATATGGAAATAACAAAGACATATATTGCAAGTAGAAGAATCCATGTAATTATTACCTTTTCCCCATTTGCCATTAGTTTTTAAAAATGCAAGTCTTCTGAAATAAATGAGGATAAATATACCTAACATAATTTTATGAGTTAAGACACTAATAAGGAGCTGGAGAGATGACTCCACATGGCAGCTCATAACCATCTGTAACTATAGTTCCAGGCATTTTGATGCCCTCTTCTGTCCTTTTATGGGCTTTGCATGCAAAATGGTGCATATATATTCCTTTAGGCAAAACACTCATACATATAAATTAAAGTAAATTCTTTTGAATAAGACTAGTAATAAATAATATTGTCTTTATTTGAGTCTTCCAGATTCTAATTTGAAAATTAGTTTTAACAGTTGAGTTTTCACAGGCAAAAGCATACATATCAGCCAATAGCAATCTAGGAAATTGCATTCTTTAGTCATTTCAGTGTAAAGAGTCCTTCCATACAAGCTTTTAAATGAATAAATGATGAAATAACAGTTTTCTTTTCTTTTTTTTTGTTTTTATGAGACAGGGTTTCTCTGTATTGTTTTGGAGGCTGTCGGTCCAGCCTGGCCTCGAACTCACAGAGATCCTCCTGCCTCTGCCTCCCGAGTGCTGGGATTAAAGGCATGTGCCACCACTGCCCGGCAACAACAGTTTTCTTATGCATAATCTTAGATATGAATTGTCTGACGTTTAACTTCTTCTTTTAAAAAAATATTGTAGTCTCTGAGGCCACCTGGAGCAGGTGCCACACATGTTTGCACTCAGCAAGGCAGAGATGCATACCTTGCTTTCCCCTCTTCTCTGTCCATGGTGAACCCCACAGGTAAATCACAAAGCTGAATGCCCGCAGCTCTACACACTCTCCTGGTGTTCTGGAATATGATCATCACATGGGAGCTCTCATAGCTCAGTCATCTGGACATTGCCAAGGTCCCTGGATTAAATGAGGCCGTGGCTGGTCTCTGTCAAGGCACAGGTGCAGAACCTGACAGTGCACAGGCAGCCTTAGGGGGAGAACCAGCACCCCAGACAGGAACACAGATAAGGCCCTAGGAGACCCCATCTAGCTCCTTCCTCTTGGCCATGCTGTGAGGGAGGGTGTAGGCAGAAGATCCCCAGACCTCATTGGCACACCTGGCATCCTGTCAGCTAGATAGTCCAAGGAAGCTGCAGGACGTAAAAGTCATATCATGGGCACAATAAAAGTCACTTGGTTACAGCAAAATACTCCTAGCCTGAGTGTCAGGCAGTGTCACAGACACTCAGACTCAAACAAGTCTAGACATGCCTATGGGGAGAGGGTGGCCCAATGAGGTATGCGTCTGCAGTCGGAGAGGGAGAAGGCCTAATAGCCAGCCAGAGTATCTGCACAGGCTTCCAGCAGCAATGGCTGTGACACAGACTCACTCCGTGTGGCCACATGAGGTCAAAGCTGAACACTGCCTGGGACACCCCAGGCCACAGGCAAGCAGACTTCAAAGCTGCAGCAGCAGAGTCAGATACCATGGGCTGCTACCTCCCCGTGGATACCAGAAGACACAAACCCAAGAAGGCCGCAGGACCAAGGCCCATAGAAAGAACCACTCATGTGGGGCAAAATGAAGGTGTGTTCAGGGGTACCCTATGACCTGGATTCATCTTGCAGTTCTGTCAGAGGCCATGAAAGAAGACTGTCCCAATGTGGCGACACACATGTTCACATACACATGCTGCCTTCCCGTGCACTCAGCCACAGGCCCCGTCCAGTTGCTAACTGACATGCTTCCTCCTCTCTGTCTCGGAGCCTCTGATGTTCAGAGTAAGGAATGAGAACTCCGTGTCCCTTTCAGCAGAACACTGGAGCCCATCCTGGTGGTTCAGGACTTTCAAAGCCACCTTCCATCCAAAAACAACAGAGGCTTTCTGCAGAGGTCTCCAAGACCTGAGCCGTGGCCAGCAGAATGGTCAGTCACCCCTGCTCTTGAAGATTTTCATTCATTTCATAGAAGAAGCTCTGAACCCCAGAATGCTACAGAAAATTTAGGAGAATTTGTACTCTCAGGCTTCTAGGTGCTGTCTGAAAGGACACAATGAAGGTTATCATCATGTTAAATGGTACTTTATACACAAAATCATAAGCTAAGTCCTTCTAGAACAAGAGGCTAGTTTAATACAAATGAGAGGAAAAATTCATTGTCTAATCAACATAAACCTGACAAATTTAAGGTCATGGCCAATCTTTCTTATTTACTTGAATATTTTTGCCACAATTGAGATGGGGTTTGGAGGGAGTGTGTATTTCTTTCTTTGTTTTGAGATTTTTATTTATTTCTTTGTCTTTTGTTTTCAGACGGGTCTCACTAAATAGCCCTAGCTGTCTTGGAACTTGCTGTGTAGACAAGACTAGTCTCTGCCTATTTATGCCTCCTAAATGCTGGGACTAAAGATATGTGCCACCATGCCTGTCCTGAGATATTATTTTTAATAGGTAAAAAGAAGAACTTTGTTGCAGACTGCAATAAAAAATGTCCCTATACAGTTCTCTAAAAATTACTTACCTTTATCCATCTGAGCTGTTAACTTTTGTTTATTCAGAATCTTTGTGTTAGCTTTATTCATTCAGAATCCATATTTATTTGACCTAAATAGCAATGGAGTTCACATCGTGGCTATCTTGGAGGAAGATTTATTAAGCAGATAAACAGTATAAGTAATATATGGGGATTTGTGAGTAATGCTAAAGCACTTTCCAATTTAGGAGTCATTCTTCAACACATCTAATTTTATCTTTACAACCACTCTATCGTTGCCCTTATTATATAGACCAGGAAACTGGAACCCTGAAAGCTCAGGTGACTTTCTCAAGGTTATACAGATGGAGTTGCAAATGAGGATAGTTTATTCTATTTTATTGTTTGAACAACAGAAGCTTTTAGTACCTATTGGCCAATGGTATGTAAAAGGTGTTGTCTTAACTATTTTACGTGTATTATCACATTTAATTTACATAACCAGCCTGCAAATTTATCGTTCTCATTTTGCAGAAGAAATTATTTTGCCTCACATAGCTCAAGCAACTTGTGGAAGACCACATAGCTAATAAATAATGTTGGAGTAAATTTAAGCTAAGAAAACAAACTACACTTTAGAAAATTAAGTTGTACAAACAAGTACTTATCAAGAGGATTTTATATCCTGTTATAGAGATGCTTGCACATCCATGCTTATTACTGCCCTTTTCACAACACCAAGGAAATGGGATTGCTTTAGATATCTATAAGCAGATAAATGGTAAATGAATGTTTGATTTTTATTTACACACACAAACACTGAAAAAATTTCAGCTATAAAGAAAAATAAGTAATGAAATTTGCCAGAAAATGGAGAGAACTGAAAAATATTATGCTAAGTAAGGAACTCCAGTTTCAGAAAGGCAACAACCACATATTCTCTCTCATTGATGGATCCTAGTTGATATTTTTTCCTTATATAATATACCCTGATTATGATTTCCTCTCCCTCTACTCCTCCCAGCTGCTCCCCACTCCTTTCTGTCTTTCATTAGAAAATAAACAGGCTTCTAAGGGAGAATAATAAAATAAAACATAAGATAAAATAAACACAAACACATGGGAATTGGACAAAACAAACAACAGGAAGGAAAGAAACCCTGCCAGAAAAGGCACATGATTCAGAGACCCCCTCATTAGCACACTCAGAAGTCACATCAAAACACTGAACTGGAAGTAGTGATATATTCCAGAGGATCCGTGCAGAATAGTGCAGGCCCTGTGCATGCTGCCTCAGTCTCTGAGAGTTTGTATGAGCTTTGACAAGCCTGATTTAAAGGACCTTGTTTTTGGTGTCCTGCATCCCCCTGTCTCTTACAATGTTTCTGTCTCCTCTTCCCAAGGGTTCCCTGAGCCTACTTAGGGCTGACTGTTCCAAGGACTCTCACTCTCTGCTTAATGTCTGGTTGTGGGTCTCTATTTATTCCCATCTGCTGCAGGAGGAAGTTTCTCTGATGATGGCTGAGCAAGGCACTGATCTGAGTATAGCAGAATGCCATCAGGAATCATTTTATTGCTATTTTTGTAACAGTAGTATTTTGTTTTACACCAGGTCCCTGAACTATCTAGTATCAGGTTTGTGGTCATTGGGCCGGTGTCAGTATGGGTTACATCTTGTGGAGTGGGCCCTAAGACAGATCAGTTCTTGGTTGGTTGGTTACTCCCACAAGCTTAGTGTCATCACTACACCACACTGGTTTTTGAGACAGGGTTTCTATGTGTAGCCCAGGCTGTCCTGGAACTCACTCTGTAGACCAGGCTGGCCTTAAATTATGAACACTGAAATTAAAGGTTGTGTCACCAGATAACCTTGGGCAACTTTTTATTTTGAGACAGGGTTTCCTGTGTCTTCCTAGCTGTTCTGAAACCAGCTCTGTAGAGCAATTTGGGGACCTTTTTGAAGTAAGGAATTTCCTCTTTTTGGTATTCTTTACAGTATTGATTACTTAGTGAAGGACATTGTTAAATACCTTTTGTAAAATGATAAAGAGCAGTAACCATCACTTCCTAGTTTGGTCCTTCCTCAGTCTCACCCTCTCCAGTTGTGATAATGGGGGTTCACTAAGGTCTGTGTTCTCTACTTCTGAGCACACCATAGGATTACACCCGTTGCCTTCTTATTATCCTAGATGGGACTGTCTCACTTTTCTTGTCAATGTATTTTGAGCTGAAATGGTGAGTGCCACTTCTAGGCCTGATACATCAAGCATCACTCATAAACTTTCATGAGTGGTCCTTTCACCTGTGTGCTGGATGAAGAGATTCATATGGTACTGTGGGGGCGGGGACTCAGAATCCCTAAAAGACTACAAAGTCACATAGCAGAAAGAGCCTGGGCATCTGAATGTTGGCTTGGAGCATAGCACTCCTCCCCATTGTACTCCAAAGTTCACGTTAGACGTTGAGTGAATGAAAAATAAACTGGTAAGCCATTTATTATTAAGGCACTAAGATTTCTTTTAGAGCAGCTAATTTCACTTTATTAATAAGTGTTAGATCTGTTTCTGCTTAGTGAGTTGGGGATGAACACTTAACCTTTCAAGGATAATAGTTTCCTCACTGGCCAGTACTCGAAGTTCGTATCAAAATCTGGAAGTCATATTTTTTTAACATAAGCCCCCAGGAGACTGATGTTTGACTGCACTAGTTTATTAGATATACCTAGACATATCTATATCCTAGTCTAGTCTAGGTTCAATCTGGACACCACTACACTTTTACTTATACGTCTCTCTTCTATCTTTGACATTATTAATTACCAAATCTTTTTGGTTTCACTATTTTAATATATTTAAAAACCAATCTCTCCCATTCCCAGACCTATCTCCCTCCCTCCCCTCCCCCTCCTTTCCTCTCTGCTTCTCTCTCATTCCAAACTCTTGTCTTGCAGGATCCAAGATGATCTGACTCCTCTTTCAAACTATGTACCACATCTTCCTGTACACACCCTCTTCTCAGCTGTTGTATGGGAGGAACTTTGTAGTTTTCTGATGGATGCAGTTTTAGAGTTACAGAAATGCCAAATTAGCATATTGGTTGTTTCAAGATCAAATCAATTCAGGAAGAATAACTTCAGAAAGGACCATTTAGTCTGTGTTTTCCTACATGTATCAAGCCATGATAATTCTTTGGTGGTGGATAGTCTTGTCACCAGACACTGGCCATTAAAACTTCAGTGAATTTGAATAAACAAATTCCTTGAAGTGACCTTTATCTTCCACTAATGTCTGTTATTCCACCATATTTCTTTAGTGACATCCTCAGAATTTACTGTCTTAGTCCGTATATCAACCTGGCATGTTGTGACCTTTTAGATTTATTGTTCTGTGTCTAAGAAGTGCAGCCACATCATATTGGGTCATTTCTTTGGATATGCTTCTTTTTTCATTTTTTTAAATTTCAGAAACAATCTTATTTTACATGTCAATCCCAGTTTCCTCTCCCTCCCATCCTCCCTTCCCCCCACTGACCCCTGAACACACCCCCCACCCACTCCCCAAGGATAGTGAGGCCTTCCACATGGGATCTTCAAAGTCTGTCACAGATTTGCCTCTTATGATAATCTCTACATCACCTTTATAATTACTAATAATTTAAAGTTTCCCCTTATTAATCACGCTTTGTATTAGCTGAATTCCTAAGTCACCCAAAGAGTCTACAAAGAACTTAAAAGGAAATCAGGGAACCTCTCTCCTATACAATACCTTGGGATTTTTTTCATGCACTGTTTTTTCACAGGACATTCCTTGACCAAGCCAGGTGAATAAAATCCTACTCTTTTGGCAGAGTGTAGAGCAAGTGATATTTTGTTTATTTACTTATTTTTAAGATTTATTTATTTACTTTTGTTTTTTTTTTGAGACAGAGTTTCTCTGTATTGATTTAGAGCCTGTCCTGGCACTCATGCTGTAGACCAGGCTGGCCTTGAACTCACAGAGCTCCGCCTGCCTCTGTCTCCCAAGTGCTGGTATTAAAGGTGTGAGCTACCACCTCCCGGCTTAAGATGTATTTTTTAAATTATGTGTATATGTGTGTCTCTCTATGTGTGCACATGTTAGTACAGATGCCCACAGAATTCAGAAGAGAATGCTGTATCCCTTGGAGTTAGAATTACAGGTTGCTGAGAATCATATAGTGTGGATACTGAGAACCAACTTTGGTCCTCTGCAAGAACAGTATGCTCTCTTACCTTCTGAGCCATAACTCAGCCCAGCAACTGGTATTTTTGAAATCTCTCTAGGTGATTTGATTGTGCCCCCAAGTTTGAGAACTAACACTTTAAACTACAAGTGGAGCATCACTACTGGACTGAACTGAGAAATATTCCTTAAACTCCAGTTTGAACAAATTGTTCTCTTCTTTGTTTCTAGAATATCATCTGTGGCTTTCTACCACAATGACCACAGTTCTGTATAGAAATTTCTGATTTACTCATCAGTCCTTTTTATAATATTCTGAACTCCTTGCGATGCCTGGAGCACTTTTTTCAGTGGCATTGTCCCAAGTACATAGCATAATATCTTGCATAAAATTAGTACAATAAATGAATACACAAATTGATGTAATGTTGGTAGGCATTATACTAGCACATTTTCATGTTGCCTCAATCCCACTGCAATCCTGGGCCATATGGGTTATTATCCTTGTAGTACAAACGAACAGAACCAAGGATAAGAAAGATGCAGTGAAGTAACCAGTTACAGAGTATATAACAAAGTAGAGAATTTAATCCCAGATCTTCTAACTCCTTGACCATCTTTATATCTATGGTTGGCAAATAGTTGAGAACTGTTGAATAACCAAGTTACCACAAAGTTAACATCATAAAACACTGATAAGTTCATGGTTCTTAGAAATATGCGGTGTTCTATGTTGCTGAGTTTGTGGCAATTTGACTATTCAGCAACATATAGTTAATATAAGTGGCATATATCTACCAAGGATTATTTTTACCAACCAAGACTCATGCACCTTCCTCCAGCTGACCAGTTCACCACAAAGCTAAGTGCTTCTATGATGGGAATTTGCAGGTGCAATTAAAATTCCCAATTGGGCCTGGATACCATCATAGAACTCTGCCTACTGCATTGCCTTATGTTTTGTAGAACTTTATTTTCACATATTTGATTTCATTTTTATCTTTTCAATAACAATATTAAATAGAAAAGAAGGTGTTAAAATCACTTGTTAATAATATGTAAGGAAGTTGGAGCACTGAAAAGCAGCCATTTTGTACAGAGGAAGAATTAAAACCCTTTGTCATTAAGTGCTCTGACTTATAATACCACACATAATGTTGCTTTAAGAATTTATAATCTAATCTGGATATAATAGAAATGAAGTACAGTCTCAATCTCATATAAATAGTTTTGTTCTAATGTAAGAAAACTTAATACCAAATGTACTATAGTTCATTTGTATAAGTGTTCCTACCAAGGAAGAATTAATCAAGCTATAAAAATGGTTTGCAGTAGAGCCCTTTGAATCATACCCATTATCATTCTCATTAGGTCAGTGACTAATGATAACTTTTTTGTGTGCTTTTGTGCCCACTATAAAAATTATTTATACTAGTAATTCAGTTCAAGTCATCTGAATTTGAGTTTAAATTGACTTTCATCTAATTTTGGTACTTATTTTTGATATTATTGATTTTCCATGAGCATATTTAGGTGAGAAGTAGAAGTGGATGGGTGTGTATATATATACGCATGCAAATGTGGGTATTTATAGATGAACACAGCTGATTCAGAACTCAAATATAAACCCACATCTGTATTTTTTGTAGTTGCACTGGAATATTGACAGTGGCATATTGGCATATTGAAGTCATGTTGACAGAGTGAACCAGGTAGAGATGGCGTGTGTCTATACCTGTATATGCATGTTTAGGATATATATGTCCTTGTATGTTTCAAAGATACAAAAGAGGTGAGAAAAAAGTTGCAAAGTGACAGACCAAGATGTAGATGGTACTTAAACACCTGGCTGGTTGTAAATTCTCCAGTGTCTGACTATTGGGAAAGTTGACTCCTTCATGTGGAATTGACCTCCTACCTCACTTCCCACCTTTGATAGTGCAGCTACCTTAAGGATAGGTGCTAATGGCCTGAGAGTTAGTGTTTCTGCTCTGCTGAGCTGTCATTGTCTCTCTCGTTTCAGGGAGGACACATCTGTGTCTCCTCCCCATGAACACAGTCATGAGCTCCAAGAGGACAGATTTTTGACTTTTGCATTCTTCTCCGAAAACAACAGCATGTACTGACAAAAGCTTCTCATAGCAACTTGATTATGGGTATCAGAAAGCCTTTGCACTTCTTTGGGCTGAAAGAATATTATGAGGATTATTTCTTTTTTAAAAAATTTAGTTTGCATATAAGGAAATATATCTCATTATGACATTTTTATAAATTTATATCATTGTGCTTTGTTCTCATCAAGCCCCCACTGCCTTCCCTGTTCCTCTGGCCCTTCCTGCTTTCCTATGCCCAAATAGTCTCCCTGTTCTGTTTTCATGATACATATTCCATTACTATCCCCTTGTCCCCATCCACCCTTTTAGACGAATTTAGCAATACTGAACTTGTGTTCAGTTCTGTTGGTTAAGAGCACAGTGATCTCTTACAAGTTATTCTACCATTTTGGGCTTCAGTACTTTGAGCCACAAAATGGAGGCTAAAAACACTAATGTTTATTCTATAAGGTTAGACTGATGATGAAGTGAACAAATTTCAAATACATGCTGGGGTGCCTGGAAGATGGTATTCAATAAGTACTTGCCATTGTTATTCCTAGAATTTGCTGGTTATAGAAGTTGACATGAATTGCTATATTTAAAACCAAGAACGACCCTGTGCCTTCAAAAGACAGTCTTACAATCTCTGCCACTTTCCTATTGAATGATTTACACACTGAAAAATGTATTTTTCCTGTTTCATTTTGCTCATATTTGCCCTCTATCACTCTCCTTTGTTTCCTCCTTTTTCTCTCACTAGTTCCCTTCTTTTCTCAAAAATCATCTTTATTTCTTTTACACACACACACACACACACACACACACACACACACACACACACACCACACACAGTTCCACATATGAGAGAGCACATAGGCAGTATTTGTCTTTTTATATTTCCCATTATCCTTTCCTGTTCCTCTAACCACTTCCTTAGACTTCTGAATCCTTTACCACATCCAGATCCAATTTTCTTTTTTGTTCCCTATTTTTTCTTATTTTCTAAGTAGTCTCATTGTTTGTTCTATAGGTCATTGAACTAAATAGGAGAAATTATGTACAGAAGGGAGGAATATGAGTTTGAATCTTGCCTGGATTTAGCTGTGATTTTATTTCCATCATGGAAACCATACTATAAAAGAAGAAAGTTTGCTAGGCATGGTGGTGCATAAAGAGGCAGGCAGATCTTTGTGGGTTCGAGGCCAACCTGTCTCCATTCTTGATTATGCCTTTCTAGATTAAGATGCATGTCCATAGACTATGGACACCTCCATGGAGGGCCTCACCTTCCCTGGGGGAATGAGGGGATAACGGGGGGGGGGGGTAGGGAAAGGGAGAGGGACCTGGAACTGACTTGTGAAGCAACCTTGTTTCTTATCTAAATTTAAACTGGAAAAAATAAAAAGATGCATGTCCATTTGCATACCGATAGCCGCTATCTTCTTGGACCAAGTTTGACAATGGTTCCCTTTATGAGCTTGCTTGTTATTGGTAAGATAGTCTATTTTCTTTTATTCTGGGAACACCTGATAAGGAATCAATGCAATGGGGAAACAAGGATATTTATTAACAGGAGAAATCACTTACAAGAGACACTGGGAAGATAGGAAGTTTTCTGAAACACAGTCAGAATCCAAGACAGAGAGATTTACTTTCTCTTCTCCTCTTATCTCTCACCTGTCCTATGTACCCTGCTCTTTTGGGGCGTGGGCAGTATCTTGGGTATGTGAGCTTTCCCCTACAAACACCCAATTACTGCTTCCTCTTAACTGGGTCTTCTCCCCTTCATGCCAAGAGGGAAGTACTTAGATATGCCATAGATTGGTAAAGGGAGTGAAAGACAGGTAGAATGGTGAGATACATGGCTTACTTTTAGTGCCTTGTGCTTGGAGAGTAAGTTAACGAGATGGGCAGAAATGTCAACTCGGAACCTAGGACTTTGCTGGCCACCTGTATGACATAGCATATTCCATTGTCCTATTCTGCTTTCATATCAGGAAGGTAAATAGTCCTTTTCATTTCCAACAGTGAAAGGCACACAAGTGTTCTATAGTAGGTCATTACCATCAAAGTTCTAGTAAGGCCTAAAAGACAACTATTGCTCTTTGAGTTATAAATGGGATCAATTTTGAAACAAAGTGGAGGCTGCTGGTGAGAACAACTGAGGCCTCAGGGAAACCAGTGACATTTCATGCCCTTGTTAATTTCAGACCATACACACTCTTTGCTTTTATGTCTGGAAACGTGAGATTGTGGATAGGCTCATCTTTTCCTGTTCATTGCCAGTTGACTCAAGTCTCAGCAAATACTAGTCCCTAGTAAGGCTTCTTTTTTTATCCCAAAACTTAGCTATGTAGGCTTTCGAGTATCCCCATCATTTTCAGAGGAGGAGACTTGTTTAGAAAGCTCAAAAATTCGTTTTACTTCTTAGAAATTCCCAAACCCATGGATTCTGACTCCAGAGCCACGGCTATTCATTTAAACTGCCTCCATGTGTACTTTGACAGAACGGTGAACCTGTGGGGTGTATACACAGTTAAGAACTCTGTATTTGTTTTTTGAATAGCTAAGAATTATTTTAAGTAAAAATGAGTTACATAACCCACTGTAATAAACTTTTACCTGAGGTTGCAGAATGAAAAATGAGTTTCCCTCTCCCACCTATCCCAGCATCCCAGTCCCCTTCCCTAAAGAGTAACTACTACTATTCATACATCCTTCCAAAAATAGTCTGAGCATATACTGTTGCATATATGTCCACCTTTAAAATATACACACTTAAAATATGGGCGGAAGTATATCATACATACTGATGTTTCCAGTCAAACTCACAAATTCTGCCTTGGCAAATCATGTACCTCCAAGATCCAAAAAAGCCTACCAGCCAAACCACAGAAGAGGACAGGATGGATATGATTTTTATATACCCATGAAAAACCTGATGTAGTACAGAATTCATTCTGTAGTGTCAAACAGCTAATCTGGATCGGAAGTGATTCCATCTGGCAGTGTCTGCTTGGAAGGGCTTATGCTCACTTGGGTGTGCTATATGGCGTTGCTCCCTGAATGCACAGCTTTCTTATGTCTCATAAAATGTATCCCACTTAGTATCTCATGGGCTTCATTTTTCTTGTGGGTGCGTTGGATGCTTGGCGATTATACAGGTGCCCCCAAATTTTGTTTTGTTTGATTTAGGAGATACCTTTGTAATGGAATGAAGGTGATCCCTATGTCACTCCCCTTTATTCTTCCTGATGCCCTCTATTCTGAAGAACTCTTAATATATACAAACTTTAAGTCATGCTGAAAACCTAGCTTTTTAAATACTGACAAGAATTACTGGTGTAGTCAAACATGGCCTACAAAAGAATGCCTCAGTAGTATTTACCTAAAATTAGACTTAGCCCCTAAAGACTACCAGAAAACATATTACCCACTTACTGAAGAACAAAGGAGATGGTGCTAGATTTTTAGACAATTGGGACTAAAGAGATGGCTCAGCAGTTAAGATCACTTGCTGATCTTGAAGAGAACGGGTTCAGTTCCCAGTACCCATATAATGGCTCACCTGTAATTTCAGGTCTAGAGGTTTTGATGCCCCTTTCTGTCCTCTACAGGGACTAACATTCAGGTGGCACACAGACACACATGTAGGCAAACACTCATATACATAAAATAAATAACCAACTCTTTAAAGAGGCAGAGTTTATAGTAAGGATTAAGGGTGTGAGCGGTAAAGACAGGAATATCTGTGCTTAGTCAAAAGCGAGGTATTGAAAAAAACCTGAAACATGGTACTGGAAAGATGGCTCAGAGGTTATACATACACGTAAAATAAAAAGTAAAGGAAAAGAAAAAAGAAAACACTAAAACACAAACTAACTGGAAAACACACACTAATGTGTGAAATGGTGTGTGCATATATGTGCATGTATGCCATTATAGAATTATATTATGCTATTAAAGAAAAACCAAAAATTTAACAGTTGGGCAGATTGGATTTACATGCTACTTTGCTTGTAGATACCTTGAGCAAGTTATTTAACCTCTCTGAACCATAGTTTCTTATCTGTAAAATAATTATGACCACTGATTAAAATCTTACTATATAAAATTGGCATAAGAAAGCTAAACTGTTTCCAAAGGATATAGTCTTTGATTATTCAGACAAACAAAGCCTCACAAACACAAAGAAATATCATTATTTACTATTGGCATTTCTAATATCTTATACTTGTCTTTTTTAGATTTAAAAAGTTGTATTATACTGGGTCATAGGAGGTAATTTTTATTAACTTATTTTTTACATTTCAATCCCAGTTCCCCCTCCCTCTTTTCCTCCTCATCCCTCCACCCTCCCCTCCTCCCATCTGCTCCACAGAGAGGGTAAGACCTCCAATATATGATGTCATTTTTATCCAAGTATGTACTTTAAATTGAGCATGCTTTCCCCAGACCTTGCTCTCCCCCTCTTTCCAGCCCTTCCCTCTCTCACTAGACCATTAGGTTTCCCTAGACAATTTCCCCGTCATTTTCATGTCATTTGTGCATATAATTCTATGAATCTATAGCTTTATGTTTTAGTTTATGTTCTAAAGCCCATTAGATAATAAAATATTTAGCTCAACACATAAAAAACACATTTATGGGTTACTTGGTGATATTTTGATACACATTTATAGTATGTACTGTTGAAATCAGAACAAACTTATTTCCTCAAGAAAATTTGGTTATTAAATTTATTACCTCTTTAGTTAGTCCCAAGTGAGCTCCATACACTGTTCATACCTTGTGTAATCCTCTATAAATGTAAGCTCAACCTAATGACTGTTTTTGAAAGAATAGAATATAACATAAGGCACCAGAGTATATAACTGTCACTTCTATTTACACAGCTGACTCTCTCATTGGTTTAAAAGGAGAACAAGTACTATGTTAGAGAGGCCCCCATTTTGACAAGGAACCACTGATGGTCTCTAATGAATAGCCCATAAAGAGCCTTGGTTCAATAGCCCATAAAAATCTGAATCTGCACAACCAACTGATCTAGGAAATATTTCTTTCCTCAGTCATAGCTTCAGGTAAGACAATATCCTAGCTGATTCATGATGGATAGATGATAGTCTGTGAGAGACCCTAAAGCAGAGGACCCCACTTAGCCATGCCCCAATTCTTGATTTACAAAAAATTTAAAATAATAAAAAGGTATTGCTTTAAGCTGCTAAAGTTTTGGAGTAAGTTGTTATGCAATATGTAACCAAAATACCTAGAAAGAATTGTCTACCTCCTATAAGTCAAAAGAATGATTCCTGCAACACCTGCAGTACAATAATCTAAAAACAGGGCTTTTACCACTTGTCACGTCTGCTGCGCGGCCTGTGTCCGAGAACGTGTGGAGGGTGTCGGGTATTGAAAACACAGAGACTCGTTCAATGATATAAAGAGAACTTTAAACAGGCTCCAAAAAGGTTCAAGAAAAACTTCCTAAGAAAGGCTCCCACCAGAGAAGCTTCTGCTCTCTCCTCTACCCTGGCTGGTTCTGTTCTGACACCAGAGGTGGATGTGTGTGGGTTTTTGAAGGTGTGGTTAGTCTTTGGACAAGGTCGAGGTCAGGGCGGTTTCTGTGGGAAGGCCTTTCCCAGGAACTTATTGTATCATTTTTAGTAAACATGTTTTTACTAAACATTGTCTTACAGCTGCCTACTCCCAGGCAGAAGGGGAAGTGGCCAGGAACTTATTGTATCGTTTTTAGTAAACATGTTTTTACTAAACATTGTCTTATAGCTGCCTACTCCCAGGCAGAAGGGGAAGTGGGTCTCTGCTCAAGGTCTGGTGTTCCCACAACCACTTACTGAAATTTTATGTGCAGTGTAGTGTTAGACTTATTTCATTCTAATGGCAACTCCACAGGGTTGACTGAACGCAATTTTACAGATTATGAAACTGAGTCTCAGAGAGGTTGACCTGTTCAGGAGTGGAACAGATTGTGGTTTATAGTATTTCAAAACTCATGCTCCCAAACTGTATGGATACAGTAAGCCACATCACTAAATGATAACGTGAAGTGTACTCTATGTTCACCTCACTGTTTGGAAAACAGAACCTGCTGAAAATATGTAAAGCATGATTGCTAGATTTCGAACTCTGCCAAAAGGGGTTCTGAATAAGTCTGCTTCCAAGATTCAGTTTTTAAAAATTTTCTTTCATATATTGCATCCCACCACAGTCTCCCCTTCCAGCTCCCCTCCTAGTCTCTCACCCCCTTCTCCTGATCCACTCCCCTTCCCTTCTATTCAGAATAGTCCAGACCTCCCAGGGACAGCAGCATATTGATTTACAACAAATCCAGGCACATCCCCTCATACCAAGGCTGGATGAGAAAACCCAGTAGGAGGAAAAGGGTCCCAAAAGCAAGCAAAAGAGTCAGAGACTGTCCTTGCGCCCACTGTTATTTCCAACAAGAACACCAAGATTACCGAGGCCTCCTCACTGACATCCATGTTTAGGGGGTCTGGATCTGCCCCAAGCTGGTCTCTCAGCCATCAGTCTGGGGTCCAAGAGCTCCCCCTTGTTCAGGTCAGCTGTCTCTGTGGGTTTCACCAGCCCAGTCTTGACCACTTTGCTCATCACTCCTCCCTCTCTGCAACTGGGTTCCAGGAGTTCAGTTCAGTATTTAGCTGTGGGTATCTGCCTCTGCTTCCATCAGTCACTGGATGAAGGTTCTAGGATGGCATATTGAAAGACCCTGGCCCAGCACAGGTGGCTGAGGCCTATGGAAAATTCCTTTCCCCCACAGCTCAGCCGAATAGTCATTTTCTGATCAGAAAGAAGCTCAGCTCAAGGTCTTTACAGCTGAATAGTCACTACTATCTCTGTCCAGGCAGGACACAGGTGTCTGCTATCTGCATAGCGTCCGCATAGCCAGCCCAGCAAGATTGGGCAGGCACAGAGACCTATTGTTCCTCAGATAGGGCCAAGGCCGAGACTTGAGTTCTGAGAGAAACCTCAATAGCCCTCATTCTGTGAGCCCCGGCCTCATTGTCCAATCAGGGTCCTGTAACTAGGCTTCTTGCTTCTGTACTCCGCTTTTTGCTATAAAAGGACCCCTGAGTCCCCAGCTTGGGGCACTCAGCCCCCCCAAGACTGAGACGCCCGGGTACCCGTGTGTAAATAAAGCCTCTTGCTGTTGCATCCAAGCTCGTGGTTTCGCTGCTCCTTGGGTTTGGGTCTCCCACCCGTGAAAGTCCCCCGCTTGGGGTCTTTCAATATAAGGTAGTTATCAATCCCATTATAGGGCAAAAATTGGAATAACACGCTGTATCTTATCAGACCATCAAGCTTTAAAGTTAGACTTCAATAACAACACAAATTGCAGAAACCTACACACTCATGAGAATTGAACAATGCGCAATTGCACACCATTCCTGGGTCAAAGAAGAAATAACAAAGAATTTAAAGACTTCTTATAATTTAATGAGAATGAAGCCACAACATACCCAAACTTATGGGATACTTTGAAAGCAGTGCGAAGAGGAAAGTTCATAGCACTAAGTGCCCACATGAAGAAACAGGAGAATAGTCACACTAGAGAACTAACAGCACAAATGAAAGCTCTAGAACAAAAAGAAGCAAACTTACCCAGGAGGAGTAGATGCCAGGAAATAATCAAGTTCTTCTCTTGAGGTCATCCTTGTTTCCTAGCTCCTCTGGTGGTATGGATTGTAGGCTGGTACTCCTTTGCTCTATGTCTAAAAATCATATATGAGTGAGTATATACCATGTTGTCTTTTTGTGACTAGGTTACCTTGCTCAGGATGGTTTCTTCTAGTGCCATTGATTTGCCTGTGAATTTCAAGATTCCATTGTTTTTCCCACAGAGTAGTACTTCATTGTGTAAATGCACCACATTTTCTCTATCCACTCTTCAGTTGAAGGGCATCTAGGATGCTTCCAGATTCTGGCTATTACAAATAATGCTGCTATGAATATAGTGGAACAGATGTTATTGTTGTATGAATGTGCATTCTTTGGGTATATGCCTAAGAGTGGAATTACTAGATCTTGTTTTAGACTGATTCCCATTTCCCTGAGAAACCGCCATACTGATTTCCAAAGTGATCTTACAAATTGGCACTCCCACCAGCAATGGAGGAGTGTTCCCCTTTCTCCACATCCTCTCCAGCATAAACTGTCCTTGGTATTTTTGATTATTAGCCATTCTGACTGGTGTAAGATGGTGTCTCAGAGTTGTTGTGAGTTGCATTTCCCTTATGGCTAAGGATAATGAGCACTTAAGTGTCTCTCAGCCATTTTAGACTCTTCTATTGAGAATTCTCTATTTAGTTATGTACCCCACTTTTTAATTGGGTTATTTGGTGTTAGGGAGACTAGCTTCTTGAGTTCTTTGTAAATGTTGGAAATCGACCCTCTGTCAGATGTGGGGTTGGTGAATATCTTTTCCCATTATGTGGACTGCCTTTTTGTCTTGCTGACTGTGTCATTTGCCTTACAGAAGCTTCTCAGTTTCAGGAAGTCCCATTGGTTAATTGTTGATCTCACTGTCTGTGCTACTGGTATTATACTCAGGGAGCTGTCTCCTGTACCAATTCATTCAAGGGTACCTCCCACTTTCTCATCTAAGAGGTTCAGTGTGACTAGATTTATGTTGAGGTCTTTGATCCATTTGGATTTAAGTTTTCTGCATGGCGATAAACATGGATCTGTCTGCTGTCTTCTACATGCCAGCATCCAGTTATGCCAGCACCATTTGTTGAAGGTGCTTTCTTTTTTCCATTGTATAACTTTAGCTTCTTTGTAAAAAATCAGGTGTTCGTAGGTGTGTGGGTTAATATCGGGGCTTTCAATTCCAATACATTGGTCTACCTGTTTATTTTTGTGCCAATACCAAGCTGTTTTCAGGACTATTGCTGTATAATAGAGCTTGAAGTTGGGGATAGTGATGCCTCCGGAAGTTCCTTTATTGTACAAGGTTGTTGTGGCTATCCTGGGTTTTTTGTTCTTCCATATAAAGTTGAGTATTTTTCTTTCAAGGTCTGTGAAGAATTGTGTTAGGATGTTGATGGGGATTGCATTTAATTGGTAGATTGCTTTGGCAAGATTACCATTTTTTACTATGTTGATCCTACCTATCCAAGGGCATGGGAGATCTTTCCATTTTCTGGTATCTTCTTTAATTTCTTTCTTTAAATAGCCAAAGTTCTTACTGTACAGATCTTTTGCTTGTTTGGTTAGCGTTACCCCAAGATATTTTATGTTCTTTGTGGCTATTGTAAAGGGGGATGTTTCTCTGATTTCTTTCTCAGCCCATTTGTCATCTGTATATAGTAGGGCTACTGATGTTTTGGAGTTAATTTTGTATTCTCCCACTTTGCTGAAGGTATTTATCAGCTGTAGGAGTTCTCTGGCAGAGGTTTTTTTGGGTCACTTATGTAAATTGTCATATTATCTGCGAATAGTGAAAGTTTGACTTCTTCCTTTCCAATTTGTATCCCCTTGATCTCCTTTTGTTGTTGTATGGCTCTAGTTAGAATTTCAAGTACAATATTGGAGAGATATGGAGAGAGTGGACACACTTGCCTTTTTCCAGATTGTAGAGGAGTCACGTTGAATTTCTTTCCATTTAGTTTGATGTTGGCTGTTGGTTTGCTGTATATTGCTTTATTTAAGTATGTTCCTATTACTCCTGATTGCTCCAAGTCTTTTATCATGAAGGGGTGTTAGATTTTGTCAAAGGCTTTTTCAGCATTTAGTGAGATGATCATATGGTTTTTCTTTTTTCAGTTTGTTTATATGGTGGGTTACATTGATGGATTTTTGTATGTTGAACCATGCTTGCATTCCTGGGATGAAACCTACTTGATCTTAGTGGATGATTTTTCTGGTGTAGTCCTGGATTCAACTTGCCAGTATTTTGTTGAGTATTTTTGCATCAATGTTCATGAGGGATATTGGTATGAAGTTCTCTTCCTTAGTTGTGTCTTTGTAGGGCTTGGGTACCAAGGTAATTGTAGTCTTTTAAAAAGAGTTTGACAATGTCCCTTTTGCTTTTATTTTGTGGAATAATTTGAGGAGTACTGGTATTGCCTTTTCTTTAAATTTCTGGTAGAACCGTACACTGAAACCACCTGGCTATGTTTTATTTTATTTTATTTTTGGTTGATAGTCTTTTGATGACTGCTTCTATTTCTTTAGGGGTTATAGGTCTATTTAAATGGATCATCTGTTGTTGATTTAATTTTGGTAAGTGATATCTATCCAGAAATTTGTCCATTTCCTTTAGATTTTCGAATTTTGCGGAGTACAGGTTTTCAAAGTATGACTTGATGAATATCTGGATTTCCTCAGTATCTGTTGTTGTGTTCCACTTTTTGTTTCTGATTTTGTTAATTAGCATGCTCTCTCTTTGCCTTTTGGTTAGTTTGGATAAATGTTTGTCTATCTTGTTGATTTTTCTCACAGAAACAACTCTTTGTTTCATTGATGCCTTGTAATGTTTTCCTAGTTTATACTTCATTGATTTCAGCCCTCAATTTGATTATTTCCTGGTGAGTTTCCTTCTTTTTGTTCTAGAGCTTTAATTTGTGCTGTTAATTCTCTAGTGTGACTATTCTGTTTCTTCATGTAGGCACTTAATGCTATGAACTTTCCTCTTAGCACTGCTTTCAAAGTGTCCCATAAATTTGGATATGTTGTATCTTCATTCTCATTAAATTCAAGGAAGTCTTTAATTTCTTTTTTATTTCTTCCTTGATCCAGGAATGGTGCAATTGTGCATTGTTTAGTTTCCATGAGTTTGTAGGGTTTCTGCGATTTGTGCTGTTGAATTCTAACTTTAAAGCATGATGGTCTGATAAGATACAGAATGTTATTCCAATTTTTTGTATCTTTGGAGGTTTACTATGTTGCTGAGTATGTGGTCGATTTTAGAGAAAGTTCCACGTGGTGCTGAGAAAAAGGTATATTCTTTTTGTGTTTAGATGGAATGTTCTATAGATGTCTATTAATCCCAATTGGGTCATAACGTCTGTTAGTTCTTTTGTTTCATTGTTAAATTTCTGCCTGGTGTTCCTGTCTAGTGGTGAGAGCAGAGTGTTGAATTCTCCTACTATAAGAGTGTGAAGTTTTATGTGTGATTTGAACTTTAGTAATGTTTCTTTTACGAATGTGGGTGCCTTATATTTGGGGCATAGATATTCAGACTTGAGACTTCATCTTGATGGACGTTTCCTGTGATGAATATGAAATGTCCTCCTTCATTTCTTTTGATTGGTTTTAGTTTGAAGCCTAATTTGGTAGATATTAGGATTGCTACACCAGCTTGTTTCTTGGGTTCATTTGATTGGAAAATCTTTTCCCAACCCTTTAATGTGAGGTAACATCTGTCTTTGAAGTTGAGGTGTATTTCTTGTATGCAGCAGAAGGATGGATTCTCTCTTCATATCAATTCGGTTAGCCAATGTCTTTTTATGAGCAAGTTAAAACCATTGACATTGAGGGATATTAATGACCATCCATTGTTGAATCTTGTTTGTTTTGGATTTGTTGATGGTGGTGTTATTGTGTGTGGATCCCCCCCTGGCTTTTCTTTTAATGTTTGGTAAAGTGGGATTATCTATTGCCTATGTTTTTGTGAGTGTAGTTATCTTGGTTGGATTGGAGTTTTCCTTTCAGTACTTTCTGTAGGACAGGATTTGTGGATATGCATTGTTTAAATTTGTTTTTTATGGAATATCTTGATTTCTCCATCTATAGTAATTGAAAGCTTTGCTGGGTACAGTAGTGTGGGTTGGACTCCATGTTCCCTTGGCATTTGTAGGACATCTATCCAGGACCTTCTTGCTTTCATAGTTTCCATTGAGAATTCAGGTGTAATTAGGATTGGTCTGCCTTTATATGTTACTTTGCCGTTTTCTTTTGCTGCTCTTAATATTTTCTCTTTATTCTGTAGGTTTGGTGTTTTGATTATTATGTGACCAGGGGACTTCTTTTCTTGGTCCAGTCTGTTTGGTGTTCTGTAAGCTTCTTGTACTTTCATAGGCATATCCTTCTTTAGGTTAGGGAAATTTTCTCCTATGATTTTGTTAAATATGTTTTCTGTACCTTTCAGCTGTATTTCTTCACCTTCTTCTATACCTATTATTCTTAGATTTGGTCTTTTCACAGTGTCCCATATTTCCTGAATATTTTGTCTTAGGGATTTGTTGGAGTTGAAATTTTCTTTGGTCGATGACTGTAAATCCTGTAACAATTCTTCAACACCTGAGATTCTCTTTCCATCTCTTTTATTCTATTGGTTATAGTTGCATATGTAGTTCCTGATCGTTTACCCAGCTTTTCTATTTCCAGCATCCCCTAGTTTTGTGTTTTCTTTATTGTTTCTATTTCAGCTTTCAATCCTTCAACTGTTTGAGTTGTTTCCTTCACTTGTTTGGTTGTTTTTTCTTGGCTCTCTTTAGAGTCCTTAAGAGATTTTTTTTTTATTTCTTGAATTTTTTGGTTTGTTTTTTTCCTTCATTTCATGTATTTTTTGTTTGCTTTTTCTTCTATTTCTTTAAGGGATTTTCTCATTTCCTCTTTGAGGGTCTCTATCATCTTCGTAAAATAGTTTTTAAGGTCCTTCTTTGCATTAGGCTTTTAAGATCTTGCTGGTGTGGAATCTCTAGATTTGTTTGTGTCATATTGGTCTTTCTATTGCTTATACTGTTGTCTTCCCATCCCTTCTTCGAGTGGGTGCAGGTGGGGTCTCTCCTCCACTGGTCTCCTGGTGGCCTACGTGGTCCAAGACTTCAGTGTCTGCAATTCTAGATGGTCTGGCTTTTCCTGCTATTCTCCACTCTCAAGTAGAGTGCAGAGGGTGGAGGGGGAGCAAAGAGTGGGGTGTGGCAGGACTCATGTCCTTCCTGTCTGGGTGGGTTCACTTAATTTGAAGAGCAGGCCCAGGAAGATCCAAAGAGGAGGTGATGGGTGGGAGTTGGGGCCCAAGCAGAGCCCACACTCACCTGAAGTATAAAATTCTTCTATTATTATTGCCATTACTTTTTACTATTATTCTACCCAAGCCTGGTTAACTCCAGTTTACAGATAAGATTTTACAAACAATATGCCTTATAGACCACTTACCATGATGACAATAACAGAGGCACCTTACAATTTTGTTAGTTTGACTGTTTCTAAAACATTTCCATATGCATTTCATTTGATTCCATGACTCTCCATTTAAGTCTTAGGAATTGAATAATTTTCTATCTTGCATTACAACAAATTATATACATGAGAAAATATGGTCTGGTTCAAAAATCATACAATTTGGCACCAGACACATCTGTATTTCTTTTTAAATCCATAATTTCTTAGATATATGGTTTGAACGAATGTTTTCTCCTAATTTTCAAGATGGTTTTAATCATGCTCATCTTTTAGGGTTATTATGAGGAACAAGCTAACATAAAGAAACAGGACAATTGGTAAGAACCCAAATAATATTTTCTTTAAAATTTTATTGTTTGTGTTTTGTTAGCTAGTGAAATCTCTTAACTATTCTGTCTCTTCAACACACCAAGCTTTGCATCTGTCTTCTTGAAGGAAGTTCAATATGTACTTCTTCAATGGACAAACCTAGGGGCAGGCAGGGACATTACTATTATTTCTTTTTTCTTTTTTTTTTTGCCTGTCTTCAAAGAAGGCATACACTTCTTTGAATTATTATTTTTTTCATTTTCTTTTTTTCTTTATTTTTATTTTAAATAGCTTGTTTTACATGTCAATCCCAGTTGCCTCTCCCTCCCTTCCTCCCGCACTTCCCATCCCCCCATCCTCCCACCCTATTGCCAATTCCTTCCGCATAGGGGATATCTAGAGTCTGTCATTTCACTCAGGGTAGGGTCCAGGCACTTCTCTAAGAGTCCAGGCAGAGAGAGAAACCCTCTTTGTGTTATGGACACACGATGTCTCTTAGTATTTGAAGGATAAACACTGATCCACTGCTCAGGACCCCATAGGTAGCCCAGGACTCCTCATTGACTCTCACATTCAGGGGGGCTGGATCGGTCCCATGCTGGCCTCCCAGCTGTCGGTCTGGGGTCCAAGAACTCTCCCATGTTTGGATCAACTGTCTCTGCTGGTTTTGCCAGCCCATTCTTTGCCAATTTGCTCATCGCTCCTCTCTCTCTGTCGCTGGGTTCCTTGGGTTCTGTTCAGTGTTTAACTGTGGGTGTTTGCCTCTGCTTCCATTAGTCACTGGATGAAGGCTCCAGGATGGTTATAGACATCAAGTTCACTATCAGGAATGGGCATTCGAGGTGGTCTCTACACTATTGCTTAGCTTGCCAATTGGTGTCATCCGTTCAGATCACAATGGTGCCTGATCTGGTCACAATGGTGCCTGATCTGTCTTCTAACCTATGATTTCCTCTTCCCCCTATCCTACCCCCCCAGTCAACCTCCCTGTTCCTCCACAACCTACTCTCTCTTCCACTTCTCCCCCTCTCTATTTCCCAGGTCCCCCTCCCCCACCCCTCGCCATGTTCCTCATCTGTTCAGAGGATCTTGCCTCATTTCTTTTCTCTTGGGTACCATGAATATCTTTTAGGTTCTTTCCTGTTTCCCAGACTCTCTGTCAGTGGAAGTGCAGACTGGCACTCTCCTGATTCATGTCTAAAATCCATATATGAGTGAGTACATACCATGTTTGTCTTTTTGTGACTGGGTTACCACACTCAGGATGGTTTCTTCCAGTGCTATCCATTTACCTGCAAATTTCCAGATTCCATTGTTTTTTTCTGCTGAGTAATACTCCATTGTGTAAATGTACCACATTTTCTCTATCCACTGTTCAGTTGAGGGGCATCTAGGTTGCTTCCAGTTTCTGGCTATTACAAATAATGCTTCTATGAACATAGTGGAGCAGATGCCCTTGTTGTATGAATTTTCCTCCTTTGGATATATGCCTAAGAGTGGAATTGGTGGGTCTTGTGGTAGATTGATTCCCATTTTCCTGAGGAATCTCCATACTGCTTTCCAAAGTGGCTGTACAAGTTGGCACTCCCACCAGCAGTGGAGGAGTGTTCCCCTCTCTCCACATCCTCTCCAGCATAAATTGTCTTCGGTGTTTTTGATTTTAGCCATTCTGACAGGAGTAAGATGGTATCTCAAAATTGTTTTGATTTGCATTTCCCTGATGGCTAAGGATGTTGAGCACTTTCTTAAGTGTCTCTTGGCCATTTTAGCCTCCTCTACTGAGAATTCTCTGTTTAGTTCTATACCCCACCTTTTAATTGGATCCTTTGGTGTTTTGGAGACTTGCTTCTTGAGTTCTTTGTAAATTTTGGAGATTAGCCCTCTGTCAGATGTGGGGTCAGTGAATATCTTTTCCCATTCTGTGGACTGCCTTTCTGTTTTGTTGACTGTGTCCTTTGCCTTACAAAAGCTTTTTAGTTTCATGAGGTCCCATTTGTTAATTGTCGATCTCAGTGTCTGTGCCATTACTATTATTTCAATAGGTGCAGGTTGCCATAGCCTGCCAATGACTCACATGGCTGATAGATGATCAAACTGGAATTTGAATTCTGGTTTTTGTGTTCTGCCTATCCCAGTGAATCTTCCTACAGCCCTTTGGGTTAGTTTCTAAGATTAATATTCCTGGAATAACAAGAAATACTAGCAAGAGCCCAATCTTGATCTTCTACTAGTATGCAGATAGTTTGAGGAATGCTGCAAATGATTCCCTCCTATCCTAGTGCCCCATCTCTTGAGTCTCTTGAAAAAGAGCCATGTACACATGGTGGCCCCAAAATAGAGGACTGCTTATTATAGTATTTGGACAAATATGACCATTGTCTTATACACCATTTAGACTTATCCATTGGTCTAGTTCCCTGCTTACTTGTGTATCAATGTCAGATAGATAGGATACCAAAAGTAATATCAGAATATAAGCAGAGAAAACAGTAGTTTCAATAAAGCTCCCAATGAGGTATTATAAAGGAGATAAGGCAACTCTGTTTAAGACTACCTAACTGAGAATTATGTCAGAGCCAAGCCAGTTTCAGCAATTGGGTTCCCAAGGAGCATAAATCAGCTTTGGCCCTTGGGAGGCCTTAGCACACCATCAGTGCCAAGTGTGATGCACAGAGCTGCAGATGCTACTCAGCCCCAGGAACTGACAGAACATTAGCACCTGGTACCACTTAGGTTCATGTACAGCACCAGCCAGCATCGATGGCTTGATGTGACTCTGGAGGCTTGGGGAGCAGGAGGAAGTATATATTCAATATAAGTACAAGAGCCTCCATTTATCATGGGAAACACTGACAGAAGTGATGAGGTGGGTACCTGTAATTTCATTTCTACAGGAAACAGAGGCCTTTGAGATCTACAAAGCAGAGGATGCTTCTTTATGAATAGACTTGACAAAGGTCATGGGATTATGAGAAATAAAGGGAAGCCCTAGAGATACTATAATGATAGCTTTGGATGAAAAACACAGAAGTGCTCCTGCTTTTTCTTGTAGCCTGGTGAAGATTATGTCAGCATCCCAACAACACAGCTGTATTCTCCACAGTTTACCATATAGTCTGAGGCCTTCTAGCTCCTCATGCCATTATAAGAGATGCCAATTTTTAGAGACAGAATCCTGCCTTCTTTTCAATCTCTATTCCCACCACAAGTTCAGTAGTCTATGCTATTAACTAGCATTCCTGGAAGTACAGATATTTGAAAGCATGTTACTGAATACTGTAACAAAGCTCCACTGACTGTTTAGAGAATATTCTAAAATTGCCAGGATGCATTTTATGAAGATAATACATACTTTAGGCTTTCTAGGGCATGTGGTTCAGGGTGGAAAAGTTGCCTGGTCTTAACAGTATGCTAGGGATTGCTAATAATTTGATAGCTTGCTTGGCTTTTCTCTTATAAGGTTTGCCTGTGCAAGGGATGAATTGGTGGCGCGATACTTTTGAAGTCAAAACTACAAACTATGCCAGTCTATTCTAAGAACAAATAAGCTTGTTTTCATCAAGATGACCTAATGGTATTTCTGGGCCTTCCTGGTTAGCAAAAGAGGGAGTGAAGACATTAGGTGTTCAAGAATTACCCTCCCACTGTCCACAGCAATGACAAAGCACATATGTAACCCTTATATTCTATTTGATTAGTGTTCTAAATAATACATTTCCCTCTTATTCCATTTTTTCTCACAGTGACTTAGAGTCTGGGCAACATGGTCTTAGGCCAAACTAGGTTATGCAAATGTGTTTCTAAAACCATCTGTTCTAAGAAGTTATTAATGTTATATAAAACAGAACTTCTGATCAGGTAAGTTTGGAAGTCTCTGAATTTTGCAATGTAATCATTTATTTATTGCAGGATTTCTCAATGGGTTGTTTGCAGAGTTTTCTTGGTGTGTGTGTATGTGTGTACATATGTATGTGTATGTAGGACAAAGATTAACACTGAGTGTTGTCTTTAATTGCTTCTGC
This sequence comes from Mesocricetus auratus, assembly GCF_017639785.1. Lineage (NCBI taxonomy): Eukaryota > Metazoa > Chordata > Mammalia > Rodentia > Cricetidae > Mesocricetus > Mesocricetus auratus. The sequence continues at coordinate 90,025,495 of NW_024429188.1, forward strand.
ACGATATATATGTATATATTAGTTTTTATGATTTTTTGAGAACTCACCCACACCTCTCTCCCCATCTCAAACTCCTCTCATGTTCCCCCTCCAAAATGATACTCTAATTACTATTGTTACATGTATCTACAGATATGTATACATGTGCGGCCTACTGACTTTATTTAACATTACTCATGTGTACATGTGTTCAGGGTTAATCACTTGAGACTGGAATCCTGTACTGGAGATTGTTTCTGGAGGAGACCGTTTCTCCATTTCTCAGTAGTCATTGACCACCTATACCTTGTTGTTTTAGGGTGGGGTCATGTGTAATTTTCCCTGTCCATGTTGGTGTGCCAATTGCTGTTGCCATAATGCTAACCTTGTTGAGGCAGCCATCTTGTTGAGATTTCATAGGTGCATTTTTCCCTGTCATGCTCAGGGAATAATATCTAGCATCTGAATTTGTAAAGTAAGGATAACACAATGTGCTAGAGTTATTCTGGGGATTAATTAGTTAATATGCCAGAGCATATGGATACGTATGTGACTATGTATGGCTGTTTTGGATAGTGCCTGCTGTGTTATTGTTAGCACTGTTGTTAAGAGAAACGTCCTGAAGGGAATCAGAGTCCTATCTTGTCCCAGGAGTGGAGCGCTGTGTTAATATGTCAGTCTGTATCATCATTTAAAAGGAACATTCATGGTAGAATTTGATACCTTTGCTTTCCTCTTTCATATTTTATTTTTAGTTTTATCTAACAACTTATAATTGGACACATTGATGGGGTATAGTGTGGTGCACTGATGTTTTGATACACTTAGTTATTGTGTAATGATCCAATCAAGGCAATCAGCATTCTCATCACCATAAATATTTGTAAATTTTTTTGGTTATGAGAACTTCCATAATCCTGTCTTGTAATGATCTTGAAATATATAGTCTGTTATTTTATTTTGCTTTGTTTCATTAGTATACAAATCGATGAGTTTAATTTTGACATTTCCATACCTGTATATAATGTACTTTGAACATACTTACCCTCTTTATTGACTGTCTTGTCCCTTCTCCTTTCTCTTTTCCATTGTTTTAACAGGATCCTTTTTTTGTTTTTGTTTTGCGACAGGGTTTCTCTGTGTAGCCCTGGCTGTCTTGGAACTCTGTAGACCAGGTTGGTCTTGAACTCACAGAGATCCTCCTGTCTCTGCTTCCCCAGTGATGGGATTAAAGGTGTGTGCCACCACTGCCTGGCTCATAGGCTCCTTTTAACTCTCACTATTTTTCTCTTCTTCCTAGATTCCACATATGAGAGAAAACATGCAATGTTTGTCTTTCTAAGATAGCTATCTCTAGTTTCATCCATCCTTCTGAAAATGCCATAATTTTATTCTTCTTTATGGCTGAATAATTTTATTATACATTATGATTGTGTATAATATTTTATTTATTAATTACTCTGTCAATGGAAAGTTTGGCTAATTCTGTAACTTAGCTAGTGTGGATAGTGCAGCCATACATATGTGTGTGGTCTATAGTAAGCTGACTTTGAGTCTTTTGGGTACATACCAAAAGAAAGTGCCTTGGCATTTTGGAGGTAGAGATGCTTTGGGTACCCAGATCCTGGGATATGGTTTGCACTTCCCTCTTATATGCTTCCAGATCTCTCCTGACTTCTCACCACCTCGGCCTGCAAAATGCTTGAATTTTACCCCCTCTCTTAGGAAAGTGGTGACAGTTTGTGTTTGGGCATAATTTTCTAAGATGTGCCTTATGCCCCATGTGGGAATCTCTTGGCAACATTTTCACTTCAGTGGTCGTCTATGAAGGAATCATTTATCCCCTAGCTTCTATACTCTGATACTATGATACATAGAAAGGTTCTAATTTAAAATTCTGACACCTTTGGTAAATTGCACAGAAAATAGAAAAATTGAGTGAGTCAACAATCCATTCATCCTATCCTTAGGTGTCCCTTCCTTTATTCAAGTTTCCCTGTGTACCTCTAACATTGATGACATTTAGGAGGCTTGTTAGCATTCCCAGCATGCAACTCTGCTCTGGTTGGAGGAAAGAAGAACATCTAGATATCAGGTAACTGGTCCTCAGTTTCTCTGAATGACAGTCCAGTGTGTCTTCAAAGATCAACCCTATATTTCAATGTGGTGGCTGATACTGGCATGCTGGAGGGAAAGGTTAATAATGCCCAGTGGGTTCATTAGCTTTAGCTGAATCTTTCTTGATACACTAAAATGGAGTACCGCTATCACCCACAGCGGCTTTCTCCCTTCACTCATTAGTTAATGTCAGAGCTTTAACAGTACAGAGCAAAGGAAGGGAATGTGTGTTTGTGTGTCCCCATTTGCCTTCTCCTCTACACTCGCCAGCTGAGAGTAATTTATTTCTTTCCACAAAGGAAAATGTATCTTAATGATAAAAGTCCTAGCCAGGAAATTGGAAAACTGTGGTCGGTTACCAGCATCACCTCGCGTTTGCTCTACGACCTTGGATTTATGACCTCGATTTTTGTGTTTTTTTTTCTTGTAAGATAGAATACTTCTGAACTTTCATCTCCAAGGGCTGTTGAATATATAATGAGATAATATAACTGGTCAAGATTTGGAGATTGACTATTGCCTAATGGATATGAGATGGGTATTTTTACCATATTTCGAGTACAGATGCTGTGCTTTTCTCTCAACCTATTTAATAACCTCACAACTTAAAAATACAAATTAAGTAACTACATGTTTTACAAAACTAAAACATAGTATTGGGTTGGTATTTTTCAAAAGGTCAAAGAAGAAAAGTCTCCCATAAGAAAAAGCACAGCAAAATATATGTCTGGTACTGCAAATGGATCATTTCAGAATGAAACTACATTTCTGAATAGACCAGTAGATGTCAGTATTTGACAAGTCCAGATCTGCTCCCAGAGGCTCTGCATTAGCGTCTGGCTCCATTTCAGCTTACAAGTTTCTCTGCAAAGGAGGGAGAGTTTGTGTGAGCGAAGCTAAGATTTTGCTTTCTCACTTCTTACCCCATCTTGTAAAAAACAGCCTGATGCTCTGGGTAAGTCGCTGTTATCTTCACTTTCAGTGATTCCCTTTATAGTTCCACAGTCTGCTGAGGAGTTTAAAACACAAAATTAAACATGTGCTTAGCTCTCTGAAGGCCACATTCTTGTTCTTCCCAAAGACGATTTTCTCTTTCCAGATCAGCCTTCCTGTCCTACCCTTTGTGTAACATTAATCAAGTCTAACAAGGGAATACTGCCATTTTGGGCCGAGGTTCCATGAGCTCTGGATAAAAAGTCTTTACTTCTTTTTTGCTCTAGAATGGCACTCAGATTTTGAGATGAAATCTCCATTTCTAAAAATGGAAGGAAAACGCTCACCTGGTAACTGTGCCAAGTAAGCATCCTCTTTCATTTTACCCGCTCACTGGGAGGCTTTCCAGAGGCCATGCAACTGGTTTCCAGCTGTATCGGCTGAACTCAGAGTAGCTCACGCTTTCCTGGGGAAAATGCATTTCTGTTACATTCATTTCTTATCATCCAGAATCAGGGAGGACGTCTGTGGCACATTCAGACTACATGTGTGGACAGCATCAACTTGATTCTTTGAAAAGCTTCCTACCTCCTTCAGGCTTTTGGGATGAGACTTGCAAGGCTGCCACTCTTGAACAGTTTTTTAAGGTAATCAGGTTTTGTGTGTGTGTGCTCATTTACATTGTTTATAGGACAAACTAACTGACAAAAGCAACTTGAAGAAAGGGTCTATTTTGGGTTTCAGTTCTGGGGTACAGTTTACCATGGCTGGAAAGTCATGGTATTAGGAGCTTAAGGCAGCTCATTTCATTATGTCCTCAGTAAGGAGGCAGAGACTGGTGGAAGCTTATGGTAGCTAGCCTCTTTCCTTTTCAGCAGTTCAGGAACCCAACCAGAGAGTGCACCACCCACTTTTCGAGCATGTCTTCTCACCTCAATTAACTTAACCAAGACTATCCTCACCAGCAGCCCAGGAGGCTTGTCTCCTAGATGAGTCTAACTCACATCATGCTGACAGTCAGTATTAACCTTCAGGGCATTTAGAGAGCATTTTGTGGTTTGTGCTCATCCCTTTTGCCCTTGCCCAAATGGAATAAATGGTTTAATGACAAGCAGTCAAAGTGGCTTTCGAATTTGGTCTTGCTTCCTGGAGTCTGATTAGAGGTAGCCCGGATGTGACAGCACTTAGCAGTGCGGAGTAGTGCCCTGCTGCAGCATCCTTACTGGCTTCTGGCCAAGATCTGGCTTTATCCTGGGGAATGAGTCATCAAACATAAGCAGCTTGCTCTTGGAGGCAGACTTGGCATCCTTTTCAAGGTCCTCTTGGATCTGGTGCGTGTCTGCTATCCGTTCACTCTGTCTCAACCCGTAGGCCTTTTCTCTGCAGTGTCCACAGTCTTGGGGAAGAAAAGTCTCTCATTCTCCTAAAGGCTAATGTCTCCTTACTTTGGTTTCAACGGACTCTTGAGCACTTACCCTTCCTAACTCCGGAAAGTCCCTGTTCTCGTACACACCAGCTTTCAGACCAACACCTTCAATTTTCTCTCCTTGTAGCTTCCTCTCTGTTTTTCTGCAAGGCACAATTAAGGGCAGTGGTTTCGAAATTTGACATACTTTAGATATGTGTATCTTGTCTGACATGGGTTAAGTTCTTTTATTTTTCTGAGACTGCTTCTTCCTTAAAAAATGCTGTTTTATTTTAAATTCATAAATCGTATCCATGCATCATATATTATACAGTACAATGTGATGTTTCTGTATGTGGTCACATGGTAGATTGATTCCATCATGTTAACTTCTAAATCCATCACTCCACATGCTTCTTTTTCTTTCTGTTAACACTTAGAATCTACTCTTAAATATTTTGGAATATACAATGCATCACTGTTACAGTTCCCATCAGTGCAATATATCCCATTCAGTCCCTACATTGCTGTCTTTTGTGAGGACTGAAAGACCTGAATGAGGTAATATATGTAAAACAACCAGCACAGTGGTTCTCAACCTTCTTAATGCTGTGACCCTTTAATACAGTTCCACATGTTGATGGTCTACACAGTGGTTCTCAACCTTCCTAATGCTGTGACCCTTTAATACAGTTCCTCATGTTGATGGTCTACACAGTGGTTCTCACCCTTCCTAATGCTGTGACCCTTTAATACAGTTCCTCATGTTGATGGTCTACACAGTGGTTCTCACACTTCTTAATGCTGTGACCCTTTAATATAGTTCTTCATGTTGTGGTGACCCTCAACTGTACAATTATTTTTGTTGCTACTTCATAACTGTAATGTTGCTGCAATTATGAATCATAATGTTAAACCTTTTTGGAGATAGAGGTTTGCCAAAGGGGTCACCACCCATAGGTTATAAACTACTGAACGAGTACCCCCAAAGAACCCAAGCAATCTGTAGCTGCTGCTGCTAATATTATTGTTACTGTTATTCTAACTGCCTACATGTCTACTTTTCAATCTTTTCCTTTTAACTCCTGCATTTCTAATGATGGAGTTATCCTTATATTTCCTCATTTGTAGGTACTCAATATCCATTCCTTCTTGTTTTGTCAATTACACCATGAATTTTCTTGGTTTTCTTGCTTTCTTTTTGTTTTTTGGCTCTCTTTATCCTCCTCATGTATTATGGATGCAAAGGTCATCTTAACCAGTTGTAGAGGAAAAAATGATGAACTAAAAAAATCTCCTTTCTTCCTAGAATTATTTATAGGCTGATATATATTTATTTTATTTGTTTATTCTCCTTTGTTCAATTATGCTCCCTTCTTGCATTACTGAAATTGTGACCCTGATTTTCTACTTCAAATGCCACATTTGCCATAATGACATTCTAATACCCACAGTATTCTTTCATTTATGTAACCTTTGGGTTGGAACACTTTTTATTATATAGCTCCAGTATTTTACAGTCAAGTGTTTATTTTTGTGTTTCAGTTTTACTTTCTTATTGTAATATAATTTCTTGGAGGTCATAGAATGTGCTATTATCTACCAATCACTCTGCAGATACTCAGTGCTGGGCCCTCTGCTTTAGTCTATTATTTACTAAATCCCTCGGAGAGACTTTGGTGGTTAGTATAAAAGTCAGAGGACTTAAGAACAGTCTGGTAAATAGAAGATGGCAGTAGCTGATGGAAGATGTGGTGGATCATTTTTAGAAATCATTACAAATAGGCCATATCCTCATTAGACTGAGGTGAGTGGACACTTGCCTAAAATAAATGAATGGTCAAAATGAACTCAGATGATTTTATGTAGACAGTGACTGAGACCACATGAGGCAGCATTTTAGGATGTTCTGAAACAAATGGTCATTGGCTTCAATTTTTTGTGTGTGTCAGCAGAGCTAGGTTAGGTTGCAGCAGAATATTTTGACTGTGTTGGAGTATTTGTTAGAAGAATTAAATACATATGTTATCATTTTTGTGGTGCTAGGGATGAAACACAGGGCTTCATATATTCTAGGCTAATGTTCTACAGAGCTACATTTCAGCTCTCATGTCTTACCATTTTAACTTAAACTCTCCAGCAGGGAATTCTTTACAACATATTGTGGTATAAATGAGAAGGTTGCTTTCTTTCTGTCTGAGGCCCATCAATCTCACATATAAACACAAGGCCAAGGTCAGACTGATTCAACTAGTAAAGATCCAGTGAGTCATTTCTAGATTTCAACAGTGTATCACTTACACAGGCAGCGAAAAGAAGAATGAGTCTAAAGTGCCAGCTCTGTGTGGTCCTTGTCTGCACAGTAAAAGGGATGACAGGGAAACAAAAGAGACTGGATTGCTGTAATATGAGTTGTGGGATGCCACGTTGCTAAGTAGCTCATTCTAAGCTGCTGCTTAGCAGTTTTATGTTCTGCAGAGTATGTATTTATGCAAGTTTATATTTATGCATTTTATTTATACTTTGTACATTTAAATTCAAATTTATATGTTATATATCATACATAAAACAGTTTTATTTTCCTGAAAGGATATAGCAGAAACTCCACAGCTTATTAGAACTCAAGAGTTGCTAAGAACTGTCTCACGACAGTCATCTCCAAGGAGAGGTAGGTAGGCAGCTGTGATTACTTTCTAATAGCTCCTTAGAGGCTTCTAGTCATTTCTATGATCCAGAACAGTGTTTGCCAGTCTGCTAAGAACTGTCCTGGAGGAGTGGACTTGGGGTGAACTGCAGGAGAGGTGAGGGAGGGTGGGAGGAGGCGAGGCGGGGCTGGGGGGAGGAGTGGGAGGTAGAACTGTGGTTGGAATGTAAAATTAAATCAAAACATGAAAATAAAGAACTTTGCTGCTGTTCAAGCCTATGTCTATGTGCTCTAATTATACGTAGATGAAGTCACTGGGGTTACTAGCTGGTTTCTCTCCAGAGCCCATTCTGTCACTATTGCCTAGTCATATGGGGTCCATTCTGTCTCTGGTACCATGTCATGTGTTTCTTTTTTCTGCTGAACACTGCACTTGGTGCTAAAGAAAGGCAGTAGAATTTACTGCAGCTGTGCTCCTTTGGAGGTTGTACAGAGGTCAACATTACTGGGAGGTTCTTGTTGTGAAGGGTTATCAGAGTACTTGTTCCTTCTATAATAAATGAATGGCTTTGTGATATATCTCGATACTTATGGCCTTTTAAACAATATATTTTAAAAATGTTCAAGTATTTATTTAGATAGTGTCTTCGTTAGCTTTAACTGTCAATTTGACAGTCTAGAGTCATCTGAGAGGAGAAACTCAATGGAAGAATTGCCTAGGTCAGATTGGCCTGTGGCGATGGGGTATTATCTTAATTTCTTGTTAATATAGAAGGATACATCCTACTGTGGGCAGTACCATTCCACGATAGTGGTACTGGGCTGTGTAACAAAAACTATATAAGCATGAGTCTGCAAGTGAGACAGAAAGCAGCATTCTCTATGGTTTCTGCTTTCCACTTTTGGCTGTGAAGTGAGTTCCTTGGTCAAAGATAATGGTGTATGGAATGGTAAGCAGTCCTGTTTTTAAGTTCCTGACTTGACACCTTGCTTTGACTTCCTTTCATGATAGACTGTGATAAAGAATTGTAAGTGGGAATAAGCCCTTTACTCCCCCAACCTGATTTTGGTCAGACTGTTTTATCACAGCAACTGAAATGAAACAAGAACAGGTGGTGGTGGAGATTAAACCTATGTCATGACTCAAGTTAGACAATTTCCCCACCACTAAGAAATATCCTTAGACCTTGAGAAGTATTTTCAAGATGTGTCCATTTTGAGTTAGAGAAGGTAGAGAGGAAGGACAGGCTCATTTAGTCATTTGTTTATTCATAAAATATGTATTGAGTGATTTTATAAGCCAGAGACTGTTCTAGACCCATCTGTGAACAAAACACATATGGTTTGTGTCCTGATGCGATTCTCCTTGAAGGTTCAGCGATGAAGGAAATCATTTTAGAAAGTAAACATACAAAATAATCAGATGAAATTAGGTGCTCACCAGTGTTACGAAGACAGCAAGTTGGCAATGTGCTAGGTCAGATACATACTAGATAAGGAAGCCCTTTTTGAGAAAGGCCTATGCAAATTTTGCAAACAGGAGCATGGAGATATGCTCCTTATTTGAAAGAATAGCTAGTACTTAGACAGTGTACAGGATGAAAAAAACAGAAATAAAGACAAATGACTCAGAAAACCTTTGTAAAGGAAGATGGTGATGAATTTCAGAGACAGAGGAGGTTGCCAATGTGGGCTCTCAGTTGGACTTCCTTCTGCATATAGATTTCTAAATATATAAAGGCTCAATATCTTTTAGGATCATTGATTAGAAAAAATTAAATTAAAAAAGTACATGGGTATTTTTATCTTCTTACAGTAAAAATAATACAGCTCTGCTATTACAAAAAATTGAAAAATTAAAAAAAGACAAAGACTAGAAATGAGGTTGTCAGTCTCTGACATCTATTTTGATATTCATAACTTGACAGAGATGACTGTGAATCCATTTCAGGAGGTAGGAAAGCTTTTTGTATATGATTCTCTCTCAGTGAAAATATTTGACAAATTATTTCACATTAAGATCTTACTAATATGTTACTGACTGTATTTCATGCTTCCTGTGGCTATCTTGTTTTTGAAAAGACTGTAGGCATAAAGCAACAAATTTAGGAAAAAATAATCAAACCTTAGAATTTCAAACCCTGGGCTAACTAGGTAGATGAACCCCCTTTCAACTCTGTTCACATCTTAAATCTCTGTCTTCCAGATTCACAGTGTCAGGGAGCATGTTAACTACATTCCTGACTATCATGCCTTCCCTGTCCAAGATTTGGAAGTGTTCCAAATGTCTACATAGCAGCCCATGGAGGGGTCATCTGCAGTTTTCATCTGCTGCTGGAGCCCATTTCCTTGAACTTTGGTTTCCTGCCTGAAGACAGTAGCGATTCTTAACCTTCCCTCCCCACCATGAGCTTGGAAGGCTGACAAAGAAGATTAAAATCATTGTCACTAAGTTTTTATCTGCTGTAAGCAAAAACAGGAAACCAAAAAATAAAGGCACCACATAGCAATTACTTCTGAGTGGGTAATATGGGAGAAGTTTTTCTTAAAATCTCTTTACCATGTACCTTCCCACCCACATGTTCTTAGTCAGATTTATTTTTTGCATATCAGTTTCTGAAGATGACAAGAAACTTGCCCTTTTCTTAACTATGGTTTTCAGAAGCAGATTATACTGCACTTAGCTGAGACCTCTTGCCAAACCCTTGGAATAAATAATACCCTGGGCTCAGGGAAGTAGGTGTTGAATAGAAATCTTGTGACTCATAATGGAGTGTCAAAATAGCACCGCTGATGTATGGGTCCCTTATCAGTTTTGGAAATATCACTAGTAAGAGCCAGATTTTTTCTTGCATCAAAATGTTGTAACTAAAGGAAAGTTCTTGGTTTTTGGATCATTCAGAATATATCCAAAACTCTATATTGAGTGGTGGCATTTCTTAAAAGGGTCTTAAGCTTAACCTGAAAAGTTAACTGTCTATGGACCAGGAGGCTATGTAAGAACTTATGTTACCAGGATGGGGGGGGGAGCGTTGGCATTTCTCCAGCTTATATTTTAAGTTGCTTGTTCCAAAATGAGACTGGGGTTAGAGTCATTTCTCTAGAGAGGGTTGGGAGTTATCTCATATCAAGCAGTTATGTGATATTCCAGGGCTTAGGTCTTTCCTATTCTATCTCTTTTGCTATGGGAAATAAAAATGCAGTTCTTTCACACAAACCAAGGACTTGAGGGAAGTAGCCCCCCCCTGATGGGCGGCCTTTTCTTGTGATATTAACTTAGCAGCTAAACTGTCAGTATGGGTGCCATTAGGGCAGTCTTCTCATTAGTGATTGTTTTACATTAGAGATGTTCTATTATATGCCTCCTGGAATATAAATGTTCTACGTAGATACCATTCAAACAATAAATACTTATCCTCCAGGTTTCTGAACCAAGAACATTACCTGAAAATTAGATGAAACATGTTCCCGTTCCTCATGAGTTGGGGAGTTAAGAAAGCTAGCACAAATAAAGAAAAAATAGGCCATCATAAAATGGGATGATAGATTAAATGATTTAAATTATGAGGCTCAGAGGAGAAGGAAGGAGAAGTTATGTGGGGCAGCCAGGAAAGGCAAGTTTTTCTAAAGCAGTATTTCTCAACCTTCATAATGCTGCCACCCTTTGACACAGTTCTTCATGTTGTGTTGACCACCAACCATAACATTATTTTGTTGCTATTTCATAACTATATTTTGCTACTGTTATGAATTGTAATGTAAATATCTGATATGTAACCTCTAAAGGGTCGCGACCCATTGATTGAGAACCACTTTTCTAGAGGCTACAGGTACTTAAAGGATGACTAGAAAGTACTCAGGTAAGAAGAGGCAATTGCATTGAGGCAGAAGAACCAGAAAATCTATGGAGACTTTACTGACTGAGGTGAGAGCTGGCAGTTATTATCCAGCAATGTCAGTATCTCTGAAGTAGGGCATTCTTTTTGAGGGATTATAGATTCAAAACCTGGACCAGCATAGTAGAGCCTCAGAATGATCATCTCAGGATCCAGATAAGATTGAACAGATTTTCTTAGACTCATCTTTGCAAATAATAGAGCTTTTTAAATTATCTCAAGTAAAGGGGTGGCATAAAAGAAAGAAAAAGAAGTAAGTCAGTCTCAGTATATTTATATAAGATATAAATATATTTAGGTAATAAACTATACATGCACGTAAAAGTTTCTGGAAGGATACCCACCAAACCTCTATACTAGTTACCTCCAAGGAATGGATTATGGTGAATTTTATACTTCCCAAAATATTTTTGTACCTTTAGAAACCTTACCCAAAACATGTTTGTATAATTTGAAGAAAATAATGGAGATTTATTTTATACTTCCCCCAATAGGGTGATAAGGTAGGAGGACGTTTCAGAGGAATCAAGAATCAAAAATCAGAAAGCAGAGTATAATGAGGCATCATGGAAAACAGTTGGCTCCATGGCACCTTTCCAGACTTCAGCAGCAGGATTTTGAGATTTCACCCTTCAGTGTTTTACCATTAACGCACTTCAGCTCCATTTCGCTTCACTTTGAACTGGCCACTTCTTTGTCTTTTTTCCTCTTCCTTCTTCCTCCTTTTCTCTGCCACCCCTCTTTTCTTTTATTCTCCTTTTCATCCACACCTTCCTTCCCTTCTTCCCCTCTCATTTTAGGCAAAATTCCTAGGAGAGAACTTGATCATCTTAGATCATTGTTTGTACTGGACCTAGGTGACCCTTAGATTCAGGATCCTATAATTAGTCCTTTGAAGTTTGGCTGGGGTAGTGGTAGCAGACACTAGCAGAGAGATCATAGAAGTTTAATGCGTACAAATGACCAATCGATACATGAAAAGTTGATTAGTGGTACTAATCGTCACGAAAATGCAAATCAAAACTACATGAGATGCCACCTTATATGTTTTATGGTGGTAAGTATAAGAAAAAATAGCACAATTAATGTTAGTCAAGATGTGGAGATGAGGGAACTCTATTACATTGTTGATAGGGAATTTTAATTAGTGCAGGCATTATGAAAAGCAGTATAAAGGCCTATTCAAAACTGAAAATAAAACTATCAGGTGATTTTAATCTCATTAACAATTGCACAGGGCAAAGGAAATAAGTATATCAAAGAGGACATCTTCACCCCTGATTTGATTATAGTACTATTTGCTAGAGCAAGAACAGTGGTATGGAAATGTTGCTGACAGTAGCAACCTCCCATATAGCTGAGATCTTCCCTTGTGATATTATCTCAAGTACTGTCTCTCAGCATGGGTCTCATTAGTGCAGTCTTCTTATTAGTGATTATTTTACAGTCTCCGTGGATGGATGGATGGACAAAGAAATGTGTTATCTATATAAAATACACTGCTTTTCAGAACCCCAGTCCCCAAAGAGGAAACCTTGCCATTTGAGAACACTAGAGAACATTATGCTAAACGAAATAAGCCAAGTACAGAATGACATAATACATGTAGAGTCTGAAAAAGTAGTAATCATAAAATCTACAGAACAGTAGTGACAGGAGCAGGGATGTGGGTAGGATGGAGAGATGTTAAGTTAAAGGGTACAAACTTAGTTATAATATGAGTAAGTGCTGGGACTCTAATGTACTCCCAGATAGTGTAGGCAGTGATGGTTGTGATAATCATTATATAATTCACATGCCTATCAAATAATCACATTGCATAGTATTAATATATTTTTCAATTAAATATTTTAAAATAAAAGAGATTTGCTGTGGAGGAAATGATGAATCCTGCATATGAGTTTAGGTGGTGATAATGGAACAAAATAGATGGAAAACAAAGTATCAAAGAAAAAAACTAGGCAGGAACCAGATTTTACTGGCAATAGGAGTTAAGAGGGAATTAGTGTCAAATCCTGCAATTTTAAGGGTAGATGACTGGCAGAATGACAAGAAAAATGGAAAGGATTCAGGACTGGGAGTTACTTTAGGAGAGAAAATGAGTTCTGTTTTTAGCAAGTTGAGTGAATCAATAGTTGACTCCTACTGGATTTCTCCTGCCCTTTGCACTGTGACCTTCCTGCTACAAACTTTTGCACTAACTTAGTGCCTAGGATAATTTAAGAGATGGAAGCTCATGAAAATTTCTTAAAAGGGCCACTTTATATTTTTTTCATCCTTATATAGATAATTGCTCCCATGCTTCAATGGTTTTTGCCAGGAGAATAAATGAGGGACACAATGTTCAGAGGCTTGGTCCATCCTATGGGAATCCAATTGTGTTCTGGATACTGATTTCAAAGTCTTCAGAAGAGAGCAAATGAGAAAAGATATGTAGAAATGAATGGGAGAATTGGAGAAACTCTTGAGCACGTTTGAAATAAGCTCCATATTAATGGCTGTTTCATGCTCTCTTTGAGAAAAGCAGTTCCAAGGAGATAAGTAAAAAATACAAGAATTTAGTGAATATCCATTTAAAATTATCTCAGGTTAAAAGAGTCTTTGTAAGAAGGCTACCTGGTAGCTCACAGACTTGGAGAAAGAATTAAATGACCTGGTCTTTGAAAAGACAAGATTCCAGGCAATGTTCATATTGGCCTTCAAGACTGAAAGCTGGTGGCTTAAACCTGTCAGATCTTTCTCTTCCCTGATTCTCCCTGCTTCACTGTCATATGGAGGCAGATTCTCTTTGGAGTGGTGAGAGTGGCTACTGTTAGGTTTGTATTTACATGATCTTATCCAGGAAGGAGGATGTTTCTCTTGGGCAGTTTAGTTTAAGAAGACTTAGTATGTGAATGGGCATCTTTTGGGTATATACCTAAGAGTGGAATTGCTGTGTCTTGTGGTAGACTGAGTCCCATTTTCCTGAGGAATCTCCATACTGATTTCCATAAAGAGAGCTGACACTAGTGAGATCTCCAGAGATCTACAAGGATAACACCAACTGGCAAACTAAGCAATAGTGGAGAGACTACATTAATAGCCCATCCTTGATGATAAGGTTGATGACTACCCTATATTGCTACCCTAGAACCTTTATCCAGTGACTGATGTAAGCAGAGACAGATACCCACAGCTAAACACTGAAATGAACTCCTGGAACCTAGTGACAGAGATGGAGGAGTGATGAGCAAAGGGGTCAAGACCATGATGATGAAACCCACAAAGACAGCTGACTGGATAAGGGGGAGCTCTTGAATCCCAGACTGATGTCTGAGAGGCCAACATGGGACAGATCCAGACTCCATGAATGTAGTGCCAGGGAGGAGGCCACAGAAATCACTGGGGCCTTGGATAGTACATCAGTGTTTACCATGGTATATGAATGATCTTTGGGAGCCCCTTGCAAATAGAGGGATGCTCTCTCAGCCTGGATACATGGGGAAGGGCCTAGGTCCTGCCCTGGATAAATGACAGACTTAGGAGATCCCCCCAAGGAGGGCCTCACCCTCCCTGGGGAATGATGTAGGGATGGGGTGGGGGGCTGCGAGGGGACTGGTAGAGGGACAAGGGAGGAGGGGTGGGAGAGGGAGCTGGGATTGACATGTGAAGCATTCATGTTTCTAATTTAAATAAAACATATATTGAGGAAAAAAAGACTTGGAGAAGAGGTTATATTGATTTGTCTTGAGCCATGTGACAAGTATCAGGCTAACCATCATGGGTAACCATATGTTCACATCTCCTAATACTCTGGTTGGGATATAGAATCATGTAAAAAGGATGGCAGGCATAATTTATGTGGAGCACATTTAGATCTGAGAAAGGAGGAAGGATAGTTTACCAAAAGAAGGGAGAGGAGAGGCTTTAGGTTTTCAATAAAGCACACATGAAAACAGAATGGGGTGAGAAAACCAACATTTTTGTAGCATTGCCCCTTTCTACCCTTTCCCATTGTCTATCATATCCTGCACCCCATCACAAGAGGCTATATTCAAGTCTTACTCAAATTATTTCAATGTCTTAAAAATACCATTCCTTCTGTTGTTCCCTTAGTTTTATTTTATTTTCAGAATTATATCTACTCTCACTTTCAAATCTGGGTTAGGTGCCCCTTTTATATGATCTCACTATATTCTATTGCTTTTAAGTCTATGTTTCTGAGACAGATTATTTTATATAGTTCATGCTGGCCTTGAGCTTTCTAGGTAGTCAAGACTTATCTCAAACCCAAAATTAGCCTGCCTCAGCCTTCCTACTTCTTTCTATATGCTGTTATTTGGTTGCTTATGTGCTCTCCACATTAAAATGTAAGTTCCATGAAGGCAATAACTTTGTCTCTCTCAATCACTAATCTTTTTTAGTTTTTAAAATTTAAATTAGAAACTATTTTCTTTTACATGTCAATCCCAGTTCCCTCTCCCTCCACTCTCCCCTGTCCCCCACCTACCCCCATCCCATCCCCTTTCTGCTCTCTAGAGAGGATGACACCTTAATCACTATTCCACCTCTAATTTAGTAATATAGAAGACACATTGTTGGGTCTCAGTAAATATTTGTTAAATTAACCAATGAAAGAATAGTTGTGAGTCTCAATTCATTGGTCCAAGGGCCATGAAGACTCCTTGAACTGAATGACAGTGATACTCTCCTTCAAAAAAGAGTAAAAGAGTTCTATACACCGCTAATGTGGCCAGGTTGAAAATACCTAGTTTTTAGCTGACACAAAACATTATTTAGACATCTAGGTGACTTATGTAGATACAGACATTGTTTCCAAAGAAGCTCCATGCTATATCCATTCTACACTTGGGTATTACAGTTTATGAGAAACATAAGGAAATCATTGTACTCTTTGCAAGAAGCACTTAGCTGCCTCCCTTTTCCCATCCCTGTGTATGGAGAACAGAGGATAATATAGATATCTTTGCATATCACTTTCTACCTTATTTTTGAGAAGTGATCTTTTCCTGAACCTGGAACTCATCAGTATAGCTAGAGAGGCTGGGTAGCAAGCTTCAGGCATCCTTCTGTCTCTACCTCTCCATAACTGGGGCAACAAACACACGGGACTATGACTTGGGTCTCCATCCTCACATGGCAAGCACTTTACCCACTGTGGCATCTCCCTGCTTCTTGACTCATATATTTGCAATCACATGCTCTTTTCTGGGCAATTTCAAACTATGTGCTTCAGGCTGACTCAAACTCCTCCTGCCTCAAGCCTACTAGGTGCTGTGATGTGTGCCAGTATGTCTAGTTGTATGCATTATTTTTAATTGAAACATATAAGCTTTAAATTTGTCTAGTATGGTTACAGCTGGTTAAAATTCAGCGGAGGTCATGTGACATTGTGAAATTCTCTAATGGCACTCTGTGAAGCATTCCACAGAGCTTTCTGGCTCTTTTAGGATTAAGGATAAGTGAGGCAGAAATTATAGAACATTCTAATAAATGTTAATAATAAAATTCCTCTGTATTATGCATTTCTGTGAAGCAGCACTTGCCAAATTCTGCTCTGCATCTGTTCCACAAAGTATGGCTCTACTAAAAGAGTGTTCTGTTGCTAAGTGAGTATGTGATGCTGTATGCCACCAAGCCCTTTTGGAGAGTCATTCTTTATGTAATAGTTCTGATAAGTCCTACCATGGAGTCATCTCTTTAAATTTGTGTAATCCATTTTCCCACAATTTATTTATCTTCCTTCGGCTGATCAGTTTCTTCAGATGGAAAAGAATGTGTCAGAAAATCAACTAACCCAGACAAGATTATGAGCTTAATGTAGTTTTGTTTCAGACATACAAATCAGAAGGAAGTGGCTGAGCTGGGCAGCTTCCCCTCTTAAGCAGTTTAGGAATTTAAATGCTATAGTTACAGAATCTTAGTCATTGGGGCCAGCTTGAAGGACATGGTATTACATTCAGATAAACCTTGAATTCTGAAGTATTTTTTGTGGTAAACAGTGTCTATCTTCCATAGGACCTTAATACATGGAATTACATCTAATCCCATCAATAATTATTTGAGAAAGGTATTATCATTTGAGATCATAGATAAAAGGATTAAGAGTTTTCAGAATTAAACCTGTACCTAAATGCAATATTGCTTCTTTCCTGTGTGACCATGCCCGGCTGGCTAGATAGGCAGAAGTGTTTTCATTGCATTTATTTTTGGACTGCACTCTGGAACAGCCCTAAGGAGTCTAAGAGGTTGTCCTAAGAGCCCCCAAGGGGGTGTGATGAATAAAGAGACAAGATAATCTGGGGAGAAACCTTTAAAATTAGAGAAGCTTTGCATTTATATGTTAAACCTAGGAGGCTTGAGGATATGATTTCATTAGAAGAAAGCATTGTTAAATTTCTTTTTCATAAACTTGAGAAAAATCCATTTTCTAGTTTTTGAGCAGAATAAAGCAGGTACTTTCTCTAAATGAATATAACTTTACACAGACTAACTGACCATGGATATAAACGTAAGCAAGCTTTAAGGCCATTTTTGGTTCCTCAAGAAACCTAGTAGAGAATAAAGGGACATATTGAGGCCTATGGTTTCTTACCACTTGAAAGATGTATGGTTAGAGTAGTCTTGTAGAGGAGGAAAGGGCTGGGAGGGAGCTTCAGAAGCTGCAGCTCTGGTCAGGTTGTGGTCCTTTGCCTTGTGTGGTTTTAGACAAAGCTCTTTTTGTGAGCCTTCCATGACCTTCAATGACCATTATAACTTAGATAAGTGGTCTGGAGGTTACCCAGAAATTTAAGGGTAGGACTGCATAGGTATTTGGGACTTGGGAAAAGTGGTTCACTTTTTAAGAGACACATAGCTAATAGCTCACTTGACACATCACCTATTTTACAAGTGTCAGTACCTGTGATGGTCAATTTTATGTGCTAATTTAAAATCATGTAAGATATAGTATGGGATGTTTTGGCCAAATGTCAGTTTGATATTTATTGTTGTGAGGGTATTTTATTATTGTAATTAAGCACTACAGTCAGTTGAATGTATATAAAGAAGATCATCCTATGTAATGTGGGCAGGTAGGTCTTATCTGACTAGTGGAAAGCTTGAAGAGCAGGAACTGAGGGTTTGTTGAGAAAGTATTTTGTCTTGATATTGTAAAATGTACAACTGAAGTCTTGCTTATTAAGACAGTGCTGTTGCTACGTGAAGCCAAACTTGATTCTGACTAATTTATAAAGTTGAACAGTTTACAGTTGGGAGTTTCAGTATTCTTAGCCTTTAAGACTCAGAATCCTTGATTTGGATGAGGCCACAGTTGCTAGCTATCATTTGTGTAGGGCAGTTTGTGATCTGGTGTGAGGGTAGTTTGTCAGGTTTACATTTGTACTGAGACACACGCTTTTTATCTCAGTTTTGCCTTTGCACGCTTTCACCAACTCAAGCAGAGCTGTTTGGTCATTAGACATTTTTCTCTGTGTGGAAGTCAAAGAACACTGGTGGCTACCTTGATGCTTGTATTCAGGAGAGAGTACCCGTCCCCCCATTTTGTCAAGGAAGACTTCTTTTAGAGACTCACAGAAATCAGTCTTTCTCAATTCTTTGGGCTCATTGAAGCCAGTACACCCCAAACTCATTTCCTCCACATAGCCCTCTTTGATATTCTACTTCCTTCTGAATGGCTTGCTTTGAAGTTCTAGCAGGAAGTTCCAGTTTTTCCTGCTTCTTGATGGTGGGAAATATGAGCCTCAATCATTTGGCATGGTTTGAAAGCAATGTCCATGGGACAATGAAAACAGAAGCAAGTTACTCTTGTGCAGCTGAATTAGCTGAAGGAAACTCAGTGATCAATAGAGTGATGGAACCCAGATAATCTCCCATGTTACCTTTCCATCTTTGAACTTCTACAAATCTTATTCATGTTATCCAGATGTCAACTCAGGCTTGATGAAGAGTTGTTTTGCTATGTAATTGAGAATAATTTGACTTTCTACCTCTTAGGGTCCAGGCCCTCCTTTTCTGCATCCAGAGTATCTTTTATGTTTACAAGTCTGTCTTTTCCAAAGCCACTTGCTTTTATAGTATAAAGTAATTGGCAGAGGTTGCGAAATGAATTTTCCTTTTATTTTGCCATCAGTCTTTGTGATGAAAATATGTCCCCCTTTGGAATGCCAAACTAGAAAAGAATAGCCTTAGGTTTAAAAAGTAACTTTGAAAATCAGTGTTATAATAATACTTGCCTGGAGAAGGGGAAAGGGACAAGATCTCCTGAGCTAATTGGGAGCATGGGGGGAGGGAAGAGGGAGTTAGAACAAAGGGAAAGGGAGAAGAAGAGGGGAGAGGAGGACATGAGGGAGCAGGAAGATTGAGTTGGGGGGAAGAATAGAGGCGAGCAAGAAAAGAGGGAGCCATTATAGGTTTAAAGAGAAATCTGGAACTAGAGATCTACAAGGTTGACCTCCAACTAACAATCTAAGCAATAGTAAAGGGGCTACCTTAAATGCCCTTTGCTGATAATGAGATTGATGACTACCTTATATTGCATCCTAGAGCCTTCATCCAGTAGCTGATGGAAGCAGAAGCAGACACCCACAGCTAAACACTGAGCCAAATTCCTGGAATCCAGTTGCAGAGAGGGAGGATTGTTGAGCAAAGGGGTCAAGACCAGGCTGGAGAAGCCCACAGAAACAACTGACTTGAACAAGGGGGAGCACATGGGCCCCAGTCTGATAGCTGGGAAACCAGCATAGGAGTGATCCAGACCCCCTGAACGTGGGTGTCAGTTAGGAGGCCTGGGCAATCTATGGGGGCCCTGGCAGTGAATCAGTATTTATCCCTAGTGTACGAATGGACTTTGGGAGCCATTTCTACATAGAGGGATACTCTTTCAGCCTGGACTTATGGAGGAGGGCCTAGGTCCTGCCCCAAATGATGTGACAGACTTTGAAGATCCCCCATGGAAAGCCTCACCCTCCATGGGGAGCAAAAAGGGGATGAGATGGGGGGATTAGTAGGGAGCAGGAGAGGAGGGGAGGGAGAGGGAACTGGAATTGACATATAAACGAAGTTTGTTTCTAATTAAAAAAAGAAGCAAAAGGGAAGCCTTAAAATTGTTTGCTATTTATTGTTTATTATAGAAAGCATTATGTGAAGCCATTTGGTACATTATTTTATTTAACTCTTGTTAAATAAGGAAAGGGGCTCAGAAAATTTAAGTAGCTTGTTTAAAGTCACCCAGATGGTGTTTGAACTCAGGTCAGTCTGACTATAAATTCCATGGATTAAACCATATGCTCTACTGCCTTTCCTGTTGGTGTGCTTTATTTACTCTTCATCTGTATGATTTAATTAAATATTTGGCAATGTGCTATCTAGTGGAAAAGGCTCTAGAACTTAGACATGATTCTGAAATTGTTCTTTTGACGGTGGTAAGACCTTGGATATACCCTCACCATTATAGTGAATAGATGAACAAATAAATAACACCTTTTGCCGGAATATGGTAAAAGTTAAATATGAACATGCCTAATATACACTGGATACTGGATATTTTCCTCTTTGTCCTTCCCTGTTTCATATCATTAGCTTGTATTTTCCCAAGGAAACTGGAAATACTGTACAGCTGTGTGCTTTATTTCTAATATAACTTCAAAATTATGAGGAGAATGAGGCACATTTTAGGAGGACAACATATTTATATGCACTAAAATGAAGACTTTGGATTAAATTTGACAATCACAAAATATTTTTAAAGCAAATAGTTAACTGTAAAAAATATCATTGTTGGCTCTCATTTATAGAGTGCTAACGTAGACAAAAATTCATTTCTAAATGTTTTAGCAAACAATTTCTAACTTCTAATTTGGGAGACATCTTATCCTTACCAAAAGCACCTCTGTTTAACTTGCAATTTCATGCCATTTTTCAAAATGAAGTATAGACTTTGGTCCGAGGGTAACTTTGGAAATCCTTGTCTGGATATTATGTTTTATGGTCACCTTCAGGACATCAAAACAGTATATAGTCATATGGCCAGTCAAGTTTTAAAAGTAGGCAAACTATTCGACTAAATTGTCTGTTTGCTTATGTCAGTTGACTTGGCTTTCGTAAATAATTTTACTGAAAGCCTAAATCTTTTTTTTTCAATTTTTATTATTATTATTTTTTTATTTTCCATTTTAAATTTAGATAAGAAACAAGGTTGCTTCACAAGTCAGTTAGAGATCCCTCTCCCTTTCCCTCCCCTCCTCCCGTGTCCTCCCCCCATCCCCCCCCCGTTATCCCCTCATTTCCCCCAGGGAGGGTGAGGCCCTCCATGGGGGTGTCCATAGTCTGTCATTTCATATAGGGCAGGGCCTAGACCCTTCCCCAAGAGTTCAGGGTGAGAGTGCACCTCACATTGTTCTATGGGAGTCCAGAGTCCGTGTGTATACTTGGGATGGGTACTGATCTGCTGTCCAAGGCTCAATAGATTCCCTAGGCCTCCTCACTGACACCCAGATTCAGGGGGTCTTGATCAGTCCCATGCTGGATTCCCAGGCTGATGCCTGGGATTCAAGAGTTAACCTTTGTCTGGTCAGCTGTTTCTGGGGGTTAAACCAGCCCAGTCTTAATCCCTTTGATCATCAGTCCTCCCTCTCTGATACTGGCTTTCTTGAGTTCAGCTCAGTACTTAACCAGCCACTAAATGAAGTTTCTGTTTCCCAGACTCTCTGGCCATAGGATTGTAGGCTGGCACTCCCCAGATCTATGTCTAAAATCCATATATGAGAGAGTACATGCCATGTTTCTCTTTTTGTGACTTGGTTACCTCACTCAGGATGGTTTCTTCTAGTGTCCTCCATTTGCCTGCGAATCTCATGATTCCATTATTTTTTTCTGCTGAATAGTACTCCATTGTGTAGATGTACCACATTTTCTCTATCCACTCTTCGGTTGAGGGACATCTAGGTTGCTTCCAAGTTCTGGCTATTACAAATAAAGCTGCTATGAACATAGTGGAACAGACATCTTTGTTGTATGAATGGGCATCTTTTGGATATATGCATAAGAGTGGAGTTGCTGGGTCTTGTGGTAGGTTTATTCCCATTTTTCTGAGGAATCTCCATACTGATTTCCAAAGTGGCTGAACCAGTTGGCACTCCCACCAGCAATGGAGGAGTGTCCCCCTTTCACCACATCCTCTCCAGCATAAATTGTCATTGGTGTTTTTGATTTTAGCCATTCTGACAGGAGTGAGATGGTATCTCAGAGTTGTTTTGATTTGCATTTCCCGGATGGCTAAGGATGTTGAGCACTTTCTCAAGTGCCTCTCAGCCATTTTAGACTCCTCTATTGAAAACTCTCTATTTAGTTCTGCAGCCCACTTTTTTATTGGGTCCTTTGATGTTTTGGAGACTTGCTTCTTGAGTTCTTTGTAAATTTTGGAGATCAACCCTCTGTCAGATGTGGGATTAGTGAATATTTTTCCCATTCTGTGGGTGCCTTTTTGTCTTGCTGACTGTGTCCTTTGCCTTACAGAAGCTTCTCCGTTTCAGTATGTCCCATTTATTAATTGTTGATCTCACTGTCTGTGCTATTGGTGTTATGTTCAGGAAGCTGTCTCCTGTACCAATTCGTTCAAGGGTACCACCCACTTTCTCTTCTAAGAGGTTCAGTGTGGCTGGATTTATATTGAGGTCTTTGATCCATTTGGACTTAAGTTTTGTGCATGGCGATAAACATGGATTGATCCACATTCTTCTACATGCCAGTCTCCAGTTATGCCAGCACAATTTGTTGAAGATGCTTTCTTTATTCCATTGTATATTTTTAGCTTCTTTGTCAAAGATCAGATGTTCGTACGTGTGTGGGTTAATACCCGGGTTTTCGATTCGATTCCATTGGTCTACCTGTCTATTTTTGTGCCAATACCAAGCTGTTTTCAGGACTATAGCTCTATAATAGAGCTTGAGGTCAGGGATGGTGATGCCTCCGGACGTTGCCTTGTTGAACAGGGTTGTTTTGCCTATCCTGGGTCTTTTGTTTTTCCATACAAAATTGATTATTGTTCTTTCAAGGTCTGTGAAGAATTGTGCTGGGATTTTAATGGGGATAGCATTGAATCTGTAGATTGCTTTTGGCAGGATTGCCATTTTTACTACATTGATCCTACCTATCCAAGAGCATGGGAGATCTTTCCATTTTCTGAGGGCTTCTTTAATTTCTTTCTTTAAAGATTCAAAGTTCTTACGATACAGGTCTTTCACTTGTTTGGTTAGCGTTACCCCAAGGTATTTTATGTTGTTTGTGGCAATTGTAAAGGGTGATGTTTCTCTAATTTCATTATACAGTTTTAAAAGATTTAAGACAAAAACGAAAAGATGGCGGAGATCCCTTTGTTTGTTTTAGACTTTAAGATATATAGTCACATGTATAATTTAATCACATAAATCCACAGTTTAATAATGTAACTTAGTAGAACTAATATGCTGTTCACAGGTACATTTTTACCCATTCAAGACCCTCTTATCAGAGCATTTTGCTTGAAGTGATAGTGATCTTTTTTCAGTAATCTGTGAAAACTCAACTAATCATGTGTTGAGTTTTTTAGTTTGTTCTTATACTGAGCATACTAATTTGTTTTTTGAAATTGTTTCCTGCAACCAGTTGTTTAGGAACTCTGTATTTAGGTCCTTAGTAAAACTCATCTACAAGTTGGTCAAACTTGTTTTTTAGGGAGTGTGAACAAGTGAATAAATAAGGCATGATCCTATGTAACACTGACATTCTGTTGTCCTCTCTTGATGAGAAATAGAATGGTTTGGATATTTAATCCGAACAAAAGAAGGGAATGAAAGTGAGTTGTCAAACCATATTATTTTCTATATTAAAATCTAACTACTTGTCAAGAATGAGGTTACCTAACACATCAATGATATAGGAAGCAAATTGATAATCATATATTCATTGTTTCTAAATATGAAGATTTCAGCTAAACTTTGACATGATTAGTAAATGCTCCTTCTGTTCTGAATAAACTGGTTAATTTGCATTCATCATCGCACATTTCCTTAGAGAAGAGCTGGTGATCTTTTGATTCCAATACAATTCTTGTTCATAATTGTCATTAGCCTAAAAGAACGGGAGCTATTCTTTTCTCTGGATTTCATTTAATAGAACATGGATATCCTGCTTTCTTAGATATGTAACTAAAGACTGCATAAATCAAAGAGCTAGAAGAATTATCTTTGATTGAAAGAGGTGGAGGTGCTATAAATACATGTCTAGACACCTCCTTTTAGCTTTCATCTCTGCATCATTAATAAATTCATTAACGAAGGCTCTGTTCACATATCTATTATCAACTCTAATCATTTGTGTGTTTGAATCAAGCTTTTCTGCCTTCATTAGTGTCATTAGTGCCTGTCAGCAAATGATAATGTGGGAGACTCTTAGAAATTTATATGCATTCCCAGAGTGAAAACTCAACTGCAGTCAGTATTCTTGCATGACAGCAGCTGTAACAAATAGCTGTCCTTCCCAGGAGAAGTGTAAACAGGTCGCTAATTAATGCATTTACCATTAGCCTCTGTTTAGTCTTCAGTCATAGCATATTCATTTATTATGTTGGGACACCAAGTACAATGTTGTTATGGAAATGAGGTATTTGTACAATCTCTTTAGATTCACATGACAGATTGAGTTATCTACCTATTTTTCTCTCAGCACTTTCCCAGACGCTGGCGAGTATGTGAATGACCTTGAAGGAGATCTAACTTTATTGTCAGCCTTCTGGTGTAAATTGCATAATGGTTTGGCAGTTTACTTAAATGTGAGCAGTGGAAATCATCCCTTTTGTGTGGGGATAAAGTTTGTATCAGGCATAACATGAAAGGGAAATAAACTAACTTTTAGGACATGTATTATATGTTCATGGAATTTAAATAAAAATTAGAAGTGAAGTAGTGCAATCATTCATTGCCATGAAAAGACTCAAAAGTAGATTTTGATGATCAGTTTTCTTCCCTCACATCTACAAAGTGGTTGGCATCTCTCAAATAAAGCTACAGTTAAGGCAATATTTTTCTTCCAGATGGCTAATTCCCTGAATCTTTAGATAAATGCTTCCAATGAAGAATAGGAGAATCAAAGAAGCCTGGACAGGATCTACTTGTTGTTCATATATATTATGTTACACAGAGATCATTTATAGTCATTCATTTATTCACCAAATATCAAACATTTAATTTTTATTACACTTATTTACCTATTCAGTGTGTGTGTGTGTGTGTGTGTGTGTGTGTGTGTGTGTGTGTGTGTGTGTTTGGAGGCACTGTCTTTACCTATTGACCCATCTTGCCAGCCCCTCAGCAAGCATTTATGGAGCAATATGGTTAGAATTCTAATACAGAAAAGATACAACCTATCTTTGAAGAAATCCAGGATAAAAACAATCTGATAATTCTGCTTATTTCATCACAAGTAACATAAGCACTGTGATGATTGTATGATGAGGATGCTGCAGAAGTATAAATGAGTCTTTTCATGGAAAGCATAGAAAAACATCATGGAGAAGGGAACATATGAATCAATTTTTAAGGAATCTTAAGATATCAATTGAACTTTTTAAAAACGGGGAGTGAGCATGTCAAGTTGATGGAAGGGGCTGCACAAAATGAAATATTATACAATGTACTGTGTTATAGGATGACAAAATGTTTAAGATATTGGAGGACCCATAGATTGCCGAGGCCTTCTCACTGACACCCACATTCAGGGGTTCTGGATCAGTTCTATGTTGGTTTTCCAGCTATCAGTCTGGGGTCCATGAGCTCCCCCTTGTTCAGCTCAGCAGTTTCTGTGGGTTTCACCAGCTTGGTCTTGACCCATTTGATCATCACTCCTCCCTCTCTGAAACTGGATTCCAAGAGTTCTGTTCAGTGTTTAGCTGTGGATGTCTGCTTCTGTTTCCCTCAGCTACTGGATGATGGCTCTAGGATGGCATATAAGGTAGTCATCAATCTCATTATCAGGGAAAGGCATTTAAGGTAGCCTCTCCACTACTGCTTAGATTGTTATTTGGTGTCATCCTTGTGGATCTCTGGACATTTCCCTAGTGCCAGATTTCTCTTTAAACCTATAATGGCTCCCTCTATTATGATATATCTTTTCTTCCCTGGACTCAATATTCCTGCTCCCTCATGTCCTCTTCTCCCCTCCTCTTCTCTCCATTCTTTTTTTTGTAAATGCATGCACACTTTCTATTTTATTAATGTTCACATGGAATACTTTATCATATTTTCTCTCAAAGACAGCAGAAAATAGTGATAAAGAAACAATTTGCATAGGCAGTTCCATCAAGACATTCTCACACTCCTCATTCATCCAGTCATGTAATCATAGAATCTAAATTTATAAGCATACAGCATATATGAAATAAGTGTATTTTATGTGGGTACACTTGACTGTATATATACACAATTTTGTATGGCTGGATTTAAAAGAGGTCTTGATTTTTAGTAAATTTATTATTTTTGTCAGGTAAAAGTTACAGCTACAAAGGCAATTACAAGCTTTCAATCTACGTACTCTTGCTTATAATTGTGCAGATAAGTTTGAATATGAAAGTCCTCATTATGCTTTTTACTTCTGATTTTATATTATCAAAAAAGTCAAAATATCAAATGTTAGCTGTCCAATAAAAAAATTAAGAAGCATCAGATTCAAATAGCATGGATGTTAATGCTGACTGCAGCCTGGTGAATCAATTGTTAACAGAATAGAGCAGCTTATGTCTTCTCTCCATTCTATTCCTCCTAGCTCCCTCTCCCCTCCCGCCATGCTTTCAATTTGCTCAGGAGATCTTGTCCCTTTCCCCTTCTCTGGGGGACCATGTATATCTCTTTTAGGGTCCTCCTTGTTTCCTAGCTTCTCTGGCGGTGTGGATTGCAGGCTGATAATCCTTTGCTCAATGTGTAAAATCCATACATGACTGAGTACATATCATGTTTGTCCTTTTGTGAATGGGTTACCTCACTAAGGATAGTTTCTTCTAGTTCTATTAATTTGCCTGCAGATTTCAAAATTCCATTGCTGTTTTCCACTGAGTAGTACCCCATTGTGTAAATGTACCACATTTTTTTCTATCCATTCTGCAGTTGAGGGGCATCTAGGTTGCTTCCAGGTTCTGGCTATTACAAATAATGCTGCTATGAATATAGTGGAACAGACATCTTTGTTGTATGAATGTGCATCTTTTGGGTATATGCATAAGAGTGGAATTTCTGGGTCTTGTGGTAAACTGATTCCCATTTTCCTGAGGAATCTCCATACTGATTTCCAAAGTGTTCCCCTTTCTCCACATCTTGAAAATATTTTGAGTTAGGAGGCATTAGAAGTAGGGACAGTTGTTTAGGGGCTTGATAAAGTAGTCTAAGCAAGTAAGTGGTAAGAAGTACTCAGTTCACCATTAGTCCAATTCAGAGAACTTAGTGACCAAGGAAATGTGTGGAAAGTGGGAATTAAGAGTCAATGTATCCGTATGATTTCAAGTACTTGAGATACCAAAAAAGATGTACTACTATTGTATATTGTCAGAAATCTTCACACAGAGGAACCGAGACATACAGATGATGTAATTTGTGGAAACCAAGATTTTAGAACTCTTATTGACTCATGTTTTTTTCTTAGAATCTTCTTGTAATTTTATCTTCTTCCTCTCTCTCCTTCCTTCCTTAATCCCATCTGTCTCCCTTTCTTCCTCTCTTCCTTTTTTTGAGATAAGGTGTCACGTAGCCTAATCTGACCTCAAATTCACTATGCAGCCAAGACTCACCGTGAACTTTTAAGTATCTTACTCCATCACTCTAATGCTGGAATTGTAGGCTCGTACCACCATGCGTAGCTTCCATTTTCCTACTTCCCCTTTCTGTTTTTGGGGGACACAGTGTTACTACATACTTCAGACTATCCTCAAACTCATGATCCTCATGCCTCAGATCCTAAGTGCTGAGAATATAGGTGTGTGCCACCATGCCTGGCTTAGAACTTCTCAGAAGGTTTAGATCTAAATCTCAACCTGGAGGTGTAACTTAGGAAATATGTATGATATTATATACATACTTCTTCTTGGATTTTTTACTTGAGCTATATATGTATGATAACCAGGCATATAATTAAGTAGTGATCCAGTTAAAGTGGAAAGAGTACTAGACTGGGAGTCAGATGGCATAGAGCTGGTCCCGCTTCTTTTGTTAAATGATTCCAAGAAGGGGTCAAGTATTCTCACTTCTAGTGTAATAATTAACATTTAATATTTGG
The DNA here is from genome assembly GCF_017639785.1 of Mesocricetus auratus. NCBI lineage: Eukaryota > Metazoa > Chordata > Mammalia > Rodentia > Cricetidae > Mesocricetus > Mesocricetus auratus. The sequence goes on from NW_024429188.1 coordinate 90,053,765, forward strand.
CTTTTCTGTATCTATGATTCATGCTGTAATTTGAAAGATATTCATCTACCAGGCTACTTATCCAGAAAACTATTTTTTTACTATAGCAGCATAAATGTTCAGGGGTTTGGGTGTTGGCAGGTCAGATTTTAGAGTTTTTTAAAAATCACTTTTCTTTCATATTTATATAATAATCTGCTTGTAACATTTCATTGCTACCTCCAGATTCAACCTCCTTTCTTCTTGGTATAGAAAAGCTATTTTGCACTGTGGTGGTTTGAAAGAAAATGGCTCCCAAAGTAAGTGGCACTATTAGGAGGTGTGGCTTTGTTGGAGGAAGCATGTCACTGTGAAGGCAGGCTTTGAGGGCTTAAATATGCTCAAGTCATGCCCAGCGTCTCAGTCCATTTTCTGTTGCCTGTCTATCAGGATGCATGACTCTCAGCTCCAGCACCAAATCTGTCTGCATGTCACCATGTCATACCATGATGATAATGGAACTAAACGTCTAAAACTGTAAGCCAATTAAATGTTTTTCCTTTATGTGAGTTGCAATGATCATGGTTTCTCTTCACAGCAATAGAAACCCTAATTTAGACAAGCACTAGAAGTTACTAAAAACAAATCTATGCTTTGTCTTCATTCTTGTGCTTTCTCAAATCAGCTGTTCTAGCCAGTAGAAGGGTAAAGAAAACTGAAACAGATATCAGTTATCTGATGGTTCCTTGCAGGTAAACACTTGGTTCCTCTTTTTTATGGTTCAAGAACATCTTTTTATTGTTGTATCAGTGATAGAATGGCACCAAATTTAAACCAAGTGCTTTTGATAAAGACAGCCCATTCTTTGGGTCTAGTTTTTACCAATGTATAGAAGAGAGACAGTGATGTGCATTTTCTTTTCATTGCTCCAAAGAGAAGTATTCAGTACATGGAGGAGATTATATAGATGAAGAAAAGTCTAAAACAGGGATAGTAAAATGAATTTTAATGTTATGTCACATCTGATTGCTTGATATTCATTATTCCTAGTTTGGTGTTCAAGAGCATCAGTTTGTGTCTAAGCTCAGTTGGAAAGAGTAACTGTTATGTGTATAGCGTAGATAATGGCAGAACACATCTTTTGTGCCTATATAGTAGGACAGATATCAGATTAGAACTCATCACTGAATTAATGAGCCTCTTTGGAGGTGTCTTTGGCTCAACCAAACAGAAAAGATAACTTGCATTGTCCTACTTGTTTATGTCCTCTACAAATTACAGTTTAATCAAACTATCCCACAGTGTTTTCTCCCCATGAATCAAGGGTATAAGAATTCTTTTTCCTTTATTGATTTCCAAGGATTCCATTGGGGACTTTAGAAGATTGAGCACATGGACTGTTAAATGCTGATTTTGGAATGATAATAAAAATCATTATTTTGATTGATATTGGCAACAAGATGGTAATTAAAATTAGCTGCAACTCTGGAGTGAGGTTAAAATATTTACAATCTCAACAGTGAAAGGAAAACTGAAATAATACTGTATTTTTATTTGACCACAGTGATATAAAGGTGGATAGCAACAGTAGTGAAAAACAAATAAAATACACAAATTAAAAAAAACTAGACAACAAATTTCAGAGTGACAATCGGGGTTAAGGAAAAAAATCAAAAAAGAAATTAAAAAATCATAGAATTAAATGAAAATGAAAACAGTAAATACAAATACCAAAATCTGTGGGACACAGTGAAGACAGTTCTAATAGGTACTTATATGGTGCAAAGTGCCTGCATAAAAAATTGATAGATCTCAAATTAATAATTTAGTGATGTACCTGAAGAAAGGCCTTGGAAAAATAAGAACAAATGAATCCCTAAAAATAGTAGATAGGAAGACAGAATTAAAATCAGGAATGATATTAATAAAACATAGATGAAAAACAATACAAAGAAGGAATGATGCAAAGAGCTAGTTCTTTATTTTCTTTGCAATTTTTCATATAATATATTTTTACTAATATTTCTTGAGATTATAATATAATATAGTTATAATATTTCTTCCTTCCTTTTCTTCTCTCCAAACCCTCCCATATACTCTTCTCTATTCTACTTCAGATTCATGGCCTCTTTTTTCACTAATTGTTATTGTGTGCATATATGTATTTAAATACATATTCCTAAATATAATCTGTTTAGTCTGTATGCTACTTGACATACAGTATAGTTTGATCATACTCTTTCTCCTCTCACAAATCCTTACTGATCCTCCCTAGTGTTTTGAAATGATAAACAAGATTGACAAACTTTACCAAATTAATCAAAAGAAGTAAATGGAAGACCCAAATTTAATAAAATTAGAAACAAAAGGGAAACATTATAATATTTAACAATGAAACTCAGAAAATCATAATAATCTACTTTAAAGTCTCTGCTTATTAAAAATACTTTTTTGATATCAGAACACAGAGACAGATTATATGGTGCCTATGAGATCTGAAGTTCAGTCCATGTGGAAAAATACATTTTCTAGATATCTATAAAAGTAGAGTTAATACAAAACTCTAATGATGTATACTATGTACACATAGAGTAGAGTTTACATATTATAATAATATAACTTCACAAGATTTTATAAACTGCAAACTGATTGGGACCATGAAAATCATCTGACTCAATTTATTCTAGAAAATAACCATGTGGTGGCTCACCATGCCTGGCCTTGGAGTGTTATGGTACTGTATAATTGAAACTAAAATTGGATTTGGCTTCAGGAGAATGGAGTTCTAATTCTGGATCTACTACAATATTGCCATGTGATCTTATGTTTAAAAAGATCTTTGTTTAAATTTATTTTAAAAAGTCCTTGAATGTAACCTTGAGAACATCATACATATATACAATGTATTATGAACATAGTCACTCCCTATCACCTTCTCTAATCCTTATATCACTTGCACAATCCTCTTCCTTCCTTCCTTCCTTCCTTCCTTCCTTCCTTCCTTCCTTCCTTCCTTCCTCCCTCCCTCCCTCCCTCCCTCCCTCCCTCTCTCTTTCTCTCTCTTTCTCTCTCTCTCTGTGTGCGTGTGTGAGCGTGTGTGTGTGTGTGTGTGTGTGTGTGTGTGTGTGTGTGTGTAAGTCTTGCTTGGGTAATCATTCCTCATAACTGTGTTTTATAAAAATTATAGAATATCATTTCCCACTGTCTACCATAGCATCTGCTGAACAGTAAGGGTTTTGAATGAGCAGCATATTGATTATATAAAAAATGCTTGACAAATGGACTTGGAAGTAATTTAGTCTAATTCATACCTAAGGCTTCCTTTAATACAATTTTCCTGATGAACATTAAAGTCAGTTCCAAACATTTTCACCTTTAGATTACTCTTTGCTTAAAAGGAAGAAAATTCATCCAATGGGAATAAGAATAAAAATGAAACAAGACATTATCATAGCTATCCTAAGGTGTCAAGCTAGAACTCTTGTCTGAGACGGTTGCCAGCGTTTTTCTTTGTACCTGTAGCTTTCCCCTGTGTACTCTGATGAGCTACCTACCCTGTAGTTTAATGTTTAGGTAGTTGTTAGGTCTAGCTTTCTCCATGGGCCCAAAAGTAGATTTGTGAATAATCTAGTTGCTGCAAATGTTAACTGCAACAGTTGACTGAACTTTTTCCTTTCCTTTTGTTTTTGAGTTAGTTTTTAAAGTTAAGATAACATGTTAATATTTTTATATACTTTGTTCCTATTCATCACTCTTATCTTTGCTTCCCTCTTGTTGGTCCCTTTCCTCCTGCTGAAGAGTCCCCTTTCTGCTTTCGTGTCACATTCATTCTAGGAGAAAACAGCATAGTGTGACTTATTTGGTTAACATAATGATCTCCAGTTACATTCATTGTCCCATAAATGTTATGATTTCCCATTTCTTTCTTTTATCTGTAGATGAACATTTAGGCTGTTTCCATTTCCTAACTATCGGAATGCAGATATGTAAGTATCTTTGCGGTATGTTGATATAAAGTCCTTTGTGTATATATACTCATGAGTGGAATGACTGACTCACATGGTACATCTATTTTTAGTTTTTTAAGGAACATCTACGCTGATTTGGGTAGTGGTCATACTAGTTCACATTCCTACCAGTGGTACATATGGTTCCTGTTTTCCCATATTCACACCTGCTTTCTCTATGTTACCCATTCTGACTGAGGCAGTGGGGGTGGGGTGGGTGTAAATCTCAAAGCAATTTTTATTTGTATTTCCCTGATGTTTAAGGACGTTGAACGATTAAGACAGATTTTTTTAGTATGCCAATTTTAATTTTTTCTTTTTTTATTTGAATTAGCAACAAGCTTGCTTCACATGTCTGATCTCAGCTCCCTCTCCCTCCCCTCCTCCCCTGCCTCCCCAGCCCCCCCTAGTCAGCCACCCAATCCTCACCCTGTTTCCCAGCGAGAGTAAGTCCCTCCATGGGGGATTTACAGAGTCTGTCATTTCCTTCAGGGCAGGGCCTAGACCCTCCCCCAAGAGTTCAGGCTGAGAGAGCATCCCTCCATGTGGGATGGGTACCCAAACTCCATTTGTATGCTAGGGATAAATACTGATCTACTACCCAAGGCCTCATAGTTTGCTTAGGACTCCTTACTGACACCCACATTCAGGGGGGGCTGGATCAGCCCCATGCTGGCCTCCCAGCCATCAGTCTGGGGTCTAAGAACTTCCCTTTGTTCAGGTCAGCTGTCTTGTTGGATTTCACCAGCACTGTCTTGACCACTTTGCTCATCAGTACTCCCTCTCTGTCACTGGATTCCAGGAGATCAGTTCAGTGTTTAGCTGTGGGTGTCTGCCTCTGTTTCAGTGACTGGCTGATGGTTCTGTTTCCCAGACTCTCTGGCAGTGGGATTGTATGCTGGCACTCCCCTGATCCGTGTCTAAAATCCATATATGAGTGAGTTCATGCCATGTTTGTTAAGACAGATTTTTAAAAGCCATTTCTATTTCTTCTTTTGAGATCTATTTACTTCATTATCCTATTTATTGATTGGAAGGTTTGTATTTATGTTTAAATTTAATGTTCTCTCTATATTGCATATTAACCCTTTGTCTGATAAGTCACTGAAAACCACTGGTGAATGCTTTCTTTGTTGTTCAGAAGCATTTCATTTTCATGTAATCAATTTTATAAACATTTCAAATCTCTAAAAAATTCCCCACTGTACCATGTGACTTAAATGGAATTCACTTGGACAACATATTTATTTTTGAATTTGGTATATTTTTCCATAAGAAGAGTGTGTTTTGCTTCTTCTGGAGTCTTCTTGCCTAAAACAGTCTTTTATTAAAAAAAATCAGATCTAGGAGGATATCTATACTCCAGCCACTCCAAGGTACTCCAAGATGTTCTGTGGATTGCAAAGGCAAATTAGAAACAAGATTGACTAAGAATTGCTCCAGTATACGAGATACTTGAAAACCAGAATTATGAAAGATACTTGAAAGCCTCATTATGGTAAAATAGTGGACCAAAGTCATGGTTCTACATGGGTTCTCCATCTAGTTGGCCAGGAGGTAGTGTCCTACTTATGGCAGAAGTCAACAGAACTGAAGTAAGAGAGAGAATGTAGGACACTTTCCATAGTGGATCCCTCTAGAAATGGAAAACTAACAGCAGGTATCACCATCAAAACAGCTTCGGCTTTCAAAGCTAGCCCTTTATCTCCTGCCCCAATAGTCTCTCCTCTCCCCCTCTCTTTGTGTTTTTACTAGAAGCAGAACAAATTTTGGCTCCATAGGATCCCAATTACCCTTGCCCCTAGCCTGAATATAGGTAGGCTGAGTTTTAGAAGTTCAGGGGTGTGGGAGCTTTAATACTAAAATTGTAATAGAGTCAAAGCTCTAATAATAATGATGACAACTTCAAATAAGTAATAATTCACAGGGCTGACCCAAAAGTTACCTTTGTTATGCAAAGTCTCAAAAATAAGTTTATTATGGAAACTGTTCAAATTTTCACAGTAATAGAGAAAAGTATAATGAACCTCCTTGTACCTTATCACCCAATTTTAACATTAATATAGTAGTAAGGCTTTTATCCATTCAAAGTTTAATTATTAGTTTTAAATGAAATTATCTATTTGCCCAGTTTTTAAACTATTCTAAAATATGATACCTACTTTCAATTTTAAAATGATTTGTCAGTTGCAAATAATTCCCAGATGTCTCAGTGCGATTCTGAGAAAACATTTAAGTAATTTTTTTATTTTTTAATTCTTATTTATTTATATGTAATTTTTAAATTTAAATTAGAAACAAGCTTGTTTCATTTCTCAGTCCCAGCTCCCTCTCCCTCCCCTTCTCCCTTGCTCCTCCACCAACTCCCCAGACCCCCACCCAATCCCCACACTGTTCCCCAGGGAGGGTGAGGTCCTCCATGGGGGACTGAGATAACATTTTTAGCAGCATTTTGAATCTAGTTTGAGTTTTTAAAATTGTAAATATAAGTAGATTTACATTTATTGAAAAATAATAAATCAGCATTAAGGGTAAACATTGTATTACATAAGGTAGATTTCCAATCCAAATTCTTAAGTATACGATGAATGTTCAAATGACGAGTTGTTTTTATTTAAAAGCAGCAATAGCACTGTTTTCTCAAGCTATGCCAACATTCTTCTGGCACACATTGACCTCTTTGTTATTGCCTCTAGATAATATCAATTATCAAAGAGATCTGATAAACATAAGGTAGAAGGAGCTTCCAGCCAGCCCTGGGTTTTCTGTAATGACTAAGGTCTTTCTATGGAGGCACAATCACTTAAGGCAATAATAGCAGGCTAGATCACAGGAAACCATCGGCTTGTTTTCTTCATGCAGAATCAAAGAGGAGTGTGAATGGGGCCTAAATGAGATGCTGATTATCCATTAGTCAGTCCTCCAGGAAAGAACTGAGTCATACTGTCCAAAGGGCATTAAATCAATCTGGATTGCTAGAGTGGATGATTCACATTCCAGCTGTTTGGATGAACAGCATTATTATTTTTATCATCCACCGGATTTATTATGCTTTGTGTAAAGCAGGACTAATGTGCTTGAAACCACTTGAAAGTGCTTGAAGTTTTCATAGTTTCTAAAATTTTATATTTGCCTGGCGTAAGTACTTGGTCTATCTGAGGCCTATCTCGGTGCTCCAAAGCAATTAACTTCTAGCCTGTAGAAGAGACAATGTGATCTCCTATTTTTAGCTTGATTACCATACTGGGATAAGGTAAGGCAGGAAAAAAAAAGAATTCTTTCAACTTATTGACTTTCTCTAAAATTTCAGTCACTTTCACTATCATAGGCTGCTGTATCACATTTCTAATAGAGTTAACTTTCTGAAGTCTGCATAGAGAATGAGAGAAACGTGGTATCCTCCATCTCTCTTGAAGGAAGGACTTCGAATTAATCATAACACTTGACTGAAAACCATCTACTAATCTCAATTGGGTGTGTGCTTTCCGCAGGACCAGGCTATGATGTGATGTGTAATTGGCATCTCTGGGGTCTGAGTTAGTGTGCTGCAAGTCAATTTAAGTGAGCACTTTCAAAACTGCTCTTTCTCTGATCCCAGTAAAAAAGAATCTGGAAGCATCTGTTCTGTGTGCATTGGCTCTTAAAGGGCCCTGTAATACTTTTGTTTTGTGGAGATAAATTATTTTCTCATGGCTCCCTATTCTCTCATCTTTCTCTTGGATTCTGGCTGAATTTGGAAGTAGGACAAGGGTATCAATAAGAGACATGTAGTTTCATTCTGTTTGAATGAGCAGGTCTTGAGATAAGAGCAGTTCAAAACTAGAATGCTTAAAAGGCTTTTCTCCCATTTGAGTTTGACTAGTAATAATTGTTGGTTTTGAAGCCATGTTTGAAAGAATCTATTTGTTCAGATCTCTTTGAGAGTTTTATCATTTCAATTTGGTACTATTCATCTCCTGAATTAGAAAGGTATTATTAAGTGTTTAGATCCAGGGGCCTCTTGTTTCAGGGACTACAAAGGGAGAGTGAAGAAGTATTGGTATGTAATGGCTTTGTGCCTTCAGTTTTTGTGTCAGAAATTCTCTTCTCATCCTCGTTTTCACTTTCTGGCAACCCCCCAAGGTTGGCTCAGGGCCACGGGAGGAGGATCAGGTCATGTTTCATCTCTGCACTCTTTCATTTATTCACTCCCAACACTGTCTGCTCCCCACAGGGCTTCCTCACCATCCAGGATGAACCGTCCTTTCTACTTCCATACCATGGTGTGCTCTGTGGCCTCTGAAAGACAAGAAACAGTTGGCAGCTAGGTGTGGTGGCACACACCTGTAATCTCAGCACCAGGGAAGCTGAGCAGGGGAGCATGAATTCAAGGCCACCTTGAGCAGTATACAAAGACTTTAAAAAAAGCAAGAGAAACAAAAAGGTACTGGAGAGACACTTTGGAATAACATTTGTTAATTTATATTCTACAATAAAGATCTCATGCCATCAGTGTATATTTTCTGGTGTGTGACCCATTCATAAGGTACGCCCCTAAAAGTAGACCTGCTCCTCTTAATTTTGGTTCTATCTTATTCTTTACTTAATTTATTTTATTTAACTAAGCAGGATGATTCAAAAAGAGAGCAAGACAATTCTTTTGTTTTGCTTTAGCTCCAAATTAGAGGTGGTAGTAGTTTTTAATGTGTCTGTGGAGGGTAGTGAGGGAATGACTTCACTGATCTCAAACGTGTTTTTTCCAGGGCTCTTATTAGAGTGGGATTTCCAGTGGTTGGGGAGGTGGGTCAGGTGGATCTTACAACTCTCAATTTGACTTCTCTTACAAGTTCTCACAAGTCTTACAGGGAGACCTGCTATTTCTACATTAGCCTAGCCTATCTTAGAAGCCCAGAATGTAGTTCCAATACTTCTGTCAACCACTTGTTGTGTCTTCAGCATTTTCCTTTTTCCGTAATTTGAGTATATGTCAAGTTAAGTAGTTGACATGCATTACATAGCTCACCCTCCCTGGATGTGTGGCTTGCTGGTTCTAAATTCATGAGTCTTCTTGTGTGCAATGGAGGGCATCACTGGCTGAATTCCTCTCAGGACTCACTCAGTAGATACTATCTGCTGTTTTTGCAGTGCTGGGAACTGAACCCAAGTGCAAGTTAGGTAAGTACTCTATAACTGAGCTATATCCTATTCACACAAATAGTAAGAACCAACAGAACGAATCAATTATTTCATGCCCTTAACTATAAACCTAGATTCCCAAATGAAAAGCAAATAGCTCAGCTTTGGAGGGAAGGGAGAAGTATTTGGGGTCTGATAGCGTTTATCAGATCGCTCACATGGAAATGAATTGGAGTTCAGAAGTCAATGTGTTTTCTCTTTGGTAATGAGTAGATTAGCCCCTGTGAAGACTTGAAAAAGAGTGTCTCTGTTTTTGAGACAAGTTCTCTTTACATAGCCCTGACTGTCCTGGAACTCACTATGTAGACCAAGTGCTGCGATTAGAAGAATGTGTCATTATGCCCATCTTTGACAATTGTCTTTATCCTGGGCATGGAAGAACAACAGCACTGTGGGAAGCTACTTACTCTGTAATAGTCATAGAAGTGGGGCTGGGCAATATTCAGAATTTGCAGCTCCTTTCTTCATGCTCCCACAATGCACTTTGATCAGCTTTTTCTACTACCTTGCGTTATTGGATGGGTATATTGCCTCATTTCCTTTTTGTTTTCTGTGAGCTCCTGGAGTTCCCAGAATAGAAGCAAGTGTCTCAGGAATTTGTGTAACTCTAGCACTCAGTAAGGTATTCCACGTGTCTCCTCTGAAAGCCCTATCCACGCTTCCTAGCCTTTTTGGAGCTTCTCTTTTGAGCATAGCACCCCTTTTCCTTTTTAGCAACCAGATAATTTCTTATGCTGCATTCTCGATGCCTGTATCTCTGACTTGTATCTGCTTCACAACCCTTTAGGCGTAAGGGCTTATCATTCTTTTATGCCACAGTGACTGACAGAGAGGCAGTTTAAAGTAAATATTTATCTGGTGGATGTACAGATGACATTCTGCTTGCAAAGATATGCCTGTATGGTAATTCCCTCATTTCTATTTTGTGAGGCTCTGAGAGAAGTATTTCCCCTAGCGTTTTGCTAAATATTTTGTCCATGACGTTTTCATCTTCATTATTTGTAAACTCACTGCCATACAGTGAGTTGGCAGAAGCCCCTAGGCAGAGATCAGTCAGACACATTCTCCAGAATTAAAACATGTCATTTTGAAATGGGAGAAAAATGCTAATATAGAACTGTTAGTTACTAAATCAGATTTAGTAGCATGCATGTGAGATTTCCCTCTTCTTCTGTGTACCCTGTTCACAGCAGTCTTTACACATCTGCCCGACTCTTGTGTGTCTTCAGCTTTTATGTTGGAAGATGCAGCAGCGGTACTTCTAACTACTTAGTACCCAGCAGTTTTTCTGTTGAGACTGCAGTGGCAATTCTCATTGACGACTGTAGATGCGTGGCATCATCAAATATATTCATAGACAGGTGTAGTGGCTTATGTTTGTAGTGCTTGCACTAGGGAGGCTAAGGCAGGAGGATTTCTGTGAGTTCTAGACCTATTGGGAATATATATATATATATATATGTATATATATATATATTTTCAGGTCAGTCAGTGTTACATACTAAGAACTGGTCTCAAAATAAAAGCAAACAAATTAAATGAAAAAATGCATAAAGAAAGAGAATAGTAGAATACATGGGGTGTAAATGGAGAAGGGGGAACTCTCTTCATGGAGAAAGGGAGCCAGCTCAATAAAAGCAGGCACTCTGGGATTTCTCACTGCTTTGTCTGAGTATAACTCCCCCCCTCCTATTGTTGCTTGCCAAGTTCCATTGCTAGTCTAACTCAAAAGGCATGGGTTTCTTTTTTCTTCTGTATCTCCCTTCTACTAGCTGCCAAGATTTACTGCTTGCCTGCCTGCTGTTCTTTCAAACTCTAATTAAATGGTCATTGAGCTTCTAAAACATAGAGGAGAACAGGGGAATAGAGAGTGGTGACAGTGAGATTCTAACCCAGGTCCACTGAAAGAGCAATCACTGCTCTTAACTGCCAAGTCATCTCTCCAGTCCCAAATTATTTTTCAATGTTAAAAGACAAGAGTATTTTAATTTGTTAGTGTATCCAACATCCATAAAAGCTATAAATTTTGAGCCAGGACTCGTAGGCACTGTGTGCATGTTACTCACAGACATACATGCAAACAAAACATATATACACATAAAATAACTGTGATTAAATCCCTAAAAATTATTTAGACATTATTTATCAGTAGCAATAATTTTAGATTAGTTATTTTTGGTATTGTTTGTCTACAGTGGAGGTGGTTATTTTTCTGGAAATTCTTTCTGTATTTCTTTCAATTAGTCTTCTGTCCCTTTTCCTTTAATGATCATTTCACAGTTCCTGTAGGATGCATATTGTTTGGCGTGATGCTTTTTCATTCTGGGCTTTCTGAAATTATTTTGATTTTTTCTCCCATTTTGTTCCTGTGAATAATTTCGAATGGCTAGTATTAATGATGAACGACTGTTCAGTTAACTCTTGGGTTGACAACCTTTAGGACATTTTCCATTTTGACACTTTGTCCTTCAGTTTTAGAGTTTCTGTCTCATTCTCTTCATATCGTTTCTCTTCCATTTTTGAGCGTTTTTGTACATGGATTGTTTGCTGACTTTGCTTTTTTATCCTTCTGTGTTCTCCAGCAGCTTCCTGGCTGCGTGAAGAAGATTATATTGAAGTTTTCATTTTATAGATTTTTTCGTTAGTGTCAGGGACCAGCGCTTCATTTTTTCCCTCTGGTGTGCCCATCATTTCTTGATTATGGCTATGCACTAGTACCTGCATGCTTGAAGACATGGCCACCTCTAACAGTATTTACAGATGGGTTTAGGCAGCATGCCCAGAGATTCTGGATGTACTATATGGTAGCATCAATCTTTCACAGGCTGGGCTGGCCCCTGGTCATCAGATGGGTCAAATGGTTCTCTGAGTCCACAGGTGTCTGGTATTTGACTTAGTTGTGGTGGTCTGGTATTGGGTACCACTGGAGTGGGTCTATCAACTGCGTATGGAGGTGGTGTGTCTAATAATTGTATTCAAAGAAGCTAGCATGAGTATAGGTTCATGGAGAGTGTTACATGGATGTGAAGCCTTAGTTCATAAGGCCATAGGAGTAGACTTTACTTTGGAGTTCACCAGGGTAAATTATTTGCAGACTTTGCTGTCTTTCCCATATCCTGAGCTGTCTATTCCTTCGGTGAGATAATTACTGAGATGGGATGACATGAGTTTTTCAGAGTTATCTGTCCTGACTTCTTCAGTGTGCCTGCTATTATTTGTTTCTAGTCAGGTTTTTAAAGCATTAACCTTGACTTTTTAAAAAAGATATTGTAGAGGTAATTTTGTCTAAGAAGACTGTCTAAATTGGTGTTTTTGAAGGGGAACAAGTTCTAGAAAGTCCTGTTCTATGATCTTGCTTTTCCATGGAATTCTTTTATGCTTTTACTAGGATACATGTATATATACACACAAGAGATAATGATGCTTTCACATGTTGACTGTCTAGTGACTTAGTGTATGCTTACTAACTAGAGCTCATTTTTCCTGGATTCATCATAAGATGAGGTTTTCCCACTAGAATTCCTTAAAAACAAGTTTCTGTTGAACTCTCCTGCCATATCTGTACTGTATGCAACAACAGACACAGCCTCACTTATCTGGTTGGAGATCCTAAGGCACTTGGATGACTTGCTATCTGTTAAGAAAAATATTATGCCTCTAATGGTCACGTTCTTAGACACTTCACTGTGTTGCTGTTCTGAGCAGTGCTTGAGAATAGTAGAACAGCAACCATTACAATGTTGTTACAGGGAAAGCATGCTTGGATGCATTCTCATTTGAGTCCTTCATAAACTTATTGATTATCCCAGTACTTGAGCTAATTTAGCTCTCTGGGTCTTGGCTTTCTCATCTTAAAAGGGAGCGATAGACTAGAGTAAATGAGTTCTGGAATCCCCTTTCCCCTCGCAATTCCAGGACTTTATACAAATTAGTACAAAGTCATTGTAATGCATAAAATATATCCATCCATAACCCTACATAAAGTAGCAGCAATGCTGTAAGCCAGAAGTATGGAAGACATGCTCATGATAATACTACACGATTCCAGACATATGTGTGTGGCCTTAGAAAAATTCACACAAAGTGTGTTTTACTCAAGTATTTATACCCCTGATCCCCTGATGTAATCCATAAAATATATATCTTTAGGGCTGGTGAGATGGCTCAGCAATTAAAAAGGGTTTGTTGCTTTTTCAGGGGACAGTTCAGAGTTCAGTTCTCAGCACCCACATAGTGACTTATAAGCCATTGGTAACTCTATTTTTTTATCATTTTTTATTTTAATTTTAAATAGCTTGTTTTACATGTCAATCCCAGTTCCCTCTCCCTCCCCTCCTCCCGCACTCCCCTTCCCCCCTCCCTCCCACCCTATTGCCAAATCCTTCCACATAGGGGATGTCTAGAGTCTATCATTTTACTCTTGGTAGGGTCAAGGCACTCCCCTAAGAGTCCAGGCTGAGAGAGCATCTCTCTTTGTGCTATAGGCACATGAAGACAGTTTGTATACCAGGGATAGACACTGATCCACAGCTCAGGGCCCCATAGGTTGCCCAGGCCTTCTCACTGACACTCACATTTGGGGGGTCCAGATCAGTCCCATGCTGGCCTCCCCACTGTCGGTCTGGGGTCCAAGAGCACTCCCCTGTTCAGATCAGCTGTCTCTGCTGGTTTTGCCAGCCCATTCTTTGCCAATTTGCTCATCACTCCTCTCTCTCTGTCACTGGGTTCCTTGGGTTCAGTTCAGTGCTTAGTTGTGTGTTTGCCTCTGCTTCCATCAGTCACAGGATGAAGGCTCCCGGATGGTTATAGACATCAAGTTCATTATCAGGAATGGGCATTCGAGGTGGTCCCTCCACTATTGCTTAGCTTGCCAATTGATGTTATACCTTTAGATCACTCGAGGTCACTCTGGTGCCTGATCTGTCTTCGATCCTATGATTCCCTCTTCCCCCTATTCTACCCCCACCCCCTCAACTTCCTGTTCCCCCATGACCAACTCCCTTCCTCTTTACCCCCTCTATTCTTCCCAGGTCCCACTCCCCCCACCCTCGCCGTGTTCCCCATCCATTCAGAGGATCTTGTCTCCATCCTTTTCTCTTGGGTACTATGCATATATGCATATCTTTTAGGTTCTTTCCTGTTTCCCAGACTCTCTATCTGTGGAAGTGCAGACTGGCCCTATCCTGATCCATATCTAGAATCCATATATGAGTGACTACATACCATGTTTGTCTTTTTGTGACTGGGTTACCTCACTCAGGATGGTTTCTTCCAGTGCTATCCATTTCCCTGCGAATTTCAAGATTCCATTGTTTTTTTCTGCTGAGTAATACTCCATTGTGTAAATGTACCACATTTCCTCTATCCACTCTTCAGTTGAGGGGCATCTAGGTTGCTTCCAGGTTCTGGCTATTACAAACAATGCTGCTATGAACATAGTGGAGCAGATGCCCTTGTTGTATGAACCTGCCTCATTTGGATAAATGCCTAAGAGTGGAATTGCTGGGTCTAGTGGTAGATTAATTCCCATTTTCCTGAGGAATCTCCATACTGATTTCCAAAGAGGCTGTATGAGTCGGCATTCCCACCAGCAATGGAGGAGTGTTCCTCTCTCTCCACATCCTCTCCAGCATAAATTGTCTTCGGTGTTTTTGATTCTAGCCATTCTGACAGGAGTAAGATGGTATCTCAGAGTTGTTTTGATTTGCATTTCCCTGATGGCTAAGGATGTTGAGCACTTTCTTAAGTGTCTCTTGGCCATTTTAGCCTCCTCTACTGAGAATTCTCTATTTAGCTCTGTACCCCACCTTTCAAGTGGATCCTTTGGTGTTTTGGAGACTTGTTTCTTGAGTTCTTTGTAAATTTTGGAGATTAGCCCTCTGTCAGATGTAGGGTTAGTGAATATCTTTTCCCATTCTGTGGCCTGCCTTTTTGTCTTTTTGACTGTGTCCTTTGCCTTACAGAAGCTTTTTCGTTTCAGAAGGTCCCATTTGTTAATTGTCGATCTCAGTGCCTGTGCCACTGGTGTTATATTTAGGAAGTGGTCTCCTGTACCAACTTGTTGAAGAGTATCTCCCACTTTCTCTTCTAAAAGTTTCAGTGTGGCTGGATGTATGTTGAGATCTTTGATCCATTTGGACTTAAGTTTTGTACAAGGTGATAAACATGGATCTATCTGCAGTCTTCTGCATACCAGTACCCAGTTATGCCAGCACCATTTGTTGAAGATGCTTTCTTTTTTCCACTGTACTAGGGATCTAACATTTTTCCAGTTCTCAGCACCCACATAGTGACTTATAAGCCATTGGTAACTCTAGTTACTAGGGATCTAACATTTTTCCTCTGGTCTCCTCAGATACCAGACATGCATGTGTTATAAATACATACATGTAAACAAAACCTAAAATAAAATAAATAAGTCTAAAAAATTTTTTCCTCAAAGAGGAGCACAACACCGGAAATGAAATTAAAATTGGACTTCACAGGCATAGGGGAGCAATTGTGTCTTGTAAAGATGTCTTGGGATGGATAATTTACTCAATGATATGTTTAGCTATGATTTTGTTAAGAGTAGGATAATAATTAAAATTGATAACAAAATAAATGCAAATGAATAGAAAGTTGATGTAAGGCTAAGTATAAATCAAAGAAAGCTACATATCTCCCCGAAAACCTCACACATGCATGTTCACACACAAACTGCCTATGGCTGTCTAGAACAATGCAGGAAAGTTTAAGGAAATATTATACACAGAGACATTACTTGGTATATTTATGTCAGGAATTCCCAAAGTTTGTTGCATAGTAGAATCACAGGGAAAAATTTTTTATATTCTTAATATTTACAGTGGACCTGTGCCAATTCCATCTGAGTGGCTAAGGGTGGGAGCCAAATATTTTTTAAGTCCCCTCGTGGATTGCAATGTGAAGCAGGATCTGGCAACTAGTGGTTTATCTGATCAATACAGAAATTACCATCATCCCTTGAAGCCTCCGAGGAAGCATAAATGGCAAGGAAGCCTTTACACCTGGGGTTATTTATTCAATCAATACCCGAGGTAAGATTCATGATTATTAGGATTCTTGAATCTTCCTTGCAATCATGGTCTTTGTTCTTCCTTGGGAAGCATCTCTGCATTATTTTAGCATCAGATTAGAAAGGGAAATTTCTGAAGAGAGGGAGAAGAATGATCCCCAGAGCTCTTTATGGGGGAAATCTCTGGGGTGGGGTAATGTTGACACAGTGTATTACAGCTGCACTGCAAAGCAACTACCTGGGCTGTGTGTTTGTTTAGGATGATGAATGCAGGTTGTGAGGGAAGATGAAAGCCTTCACTTGTTTGCACTGTGAGGGAGGAAGGAATGCGCGTTTCCTTTTCTTGTTAAGGTGACTTTCAGCAAAAGAGAGGGGACTGTGGGAGTTCACCAGTATCTGCAGTCTCTTTGCACCGTTTTCCATCCTGCATTCATTCAGATGTTTGTTACATTGAAATCGTGTTAGCTTGACTGCCTCTGAGTATTTGCCAACTGTAGTATGCATTTATGTATTATAATGTGATGGTATAATTTTTAAATACAATACTAAATGAATGAATAAGGCCAAATATTCATTTTTTCAAACATTTAATTTTTGTGACAAAGACATCTGAACTTGACTCTTAGTGACAGACACTGCAGTGTTCCTTATTCTGTTACTAGTTGCAGTGACAATAATGCAGTTTACCTGAAGATCTAATTCATGCTTCCTGTACGAGAGTTTTTATAGGTTTTGACTAACATCTTCCCATTTTCTGGTCTCCTTACCCTCAGAAACACAAAAATGTACCCTCTGCTTACCCCCCTTTTATTGAGGATAATTTTTTTCTCACATAATATATCCTGATTACAGTTTCTCTCCTCTCTATTCCTCTTAGGTATTCCCCATCTCTCCTCCCATCTGGATACACTCCCTTTCTGTTTCTAAGGGATAATAATACAATACAACACAATGCAATACAATATAGTACAATACAAGACAAGACAAAACAAAAACTAACACATTGGAACTGAACAAAACAAAACAAAAAATGGAAGAAAAAGAGTTCAAGGCACAAGAATTAGAGACCATCTCATTTACACACTCAAATACCAAAAGGTAATAATAATAACAAGGAATCCCATAAAAACACTAAACTTAAAGCCATAATATGCATGGAGAAGACCTGAGGCAGACCAGTACAGGTCCTGTGCATGTTCATCTGAGTTTTGAGTATGTTGATTTAAGGGGCCTTGTTCTCTTGGTGTCCTCCATTCATGCTGGTTCTTACACTGTTTTTGCCTTCTTTTCTATAAGGGTTCCCTCAGCTCTGATGAGGTGTTTGATGGAGACATTCCATTTAGAGCTGTGTGTTTCAAGTTCTTTCACTCTCTGTGTAATGTTTGACTGTGTGTCTCTGTCTTTGTTCCCATCATGAAGAAGCTTCTCTGATGATGGCTGAACAAGGCACTTGTCTATGAGTATGGCTTAATATCATTCGAAGTAATTTTAATATTTTTTATTTAAATTAGAAACAAGCTTGCTTCACATGTCCGATCTCAGCTCCCTTTCCCTCCCCTCTTTTCCCAGCCCCTCCAGCCGCCCCCCCCTGCCCCGAGTTCCCCACCCACTCCCTACTCTGTTCCCCAGGGAGGGTGGGGCCCTCCATGGGGGATCTCCAGAGTTTGTTATTTCATTCAGGGCAGGGCCTAGGCCTTCCCCAAGAGTTCAGGCTGAGAGAGCATCCCTCATTGTGGGATGGGCAGCCAAAGTCCATTTGTATGCCAGGGATATATACTGATCTACTACCCAAGGCCACATAGATTGCCCAGGCCTCCTCACTGACACCCATATTCAGGGGATCTGGATCAGTCCCATGCTGGACTCCCACCATCAGTCTGGGGGTCCAAGAACTCCTCTTGTTCAGGTCAACTGTTTCTGTGGGTTAAACTAGCCCAGTCTTGACCCCTTTGCTCATCAGTCCTCCCTCTCTGTCACTGGATTCCAGGAGTTCAGTTCCGTGTTTAGCTGTGGGTGTCTGCCTCTGCTTCCATCAGTCACTGGCTGAAGGTTCTGTTTCCCAGACTCTCTGGAAGTGGGTTTGTATACTGGCGCTCCCCTGATCCATGTGTAAAATCCATATATGAGTGAGTACATACCATGCTTGCCTTTTTGTGACTGGGTTACTGGCTGAGTAATATTCTATTGCGTAGATGTACCACATTTCTTTGCCATTCTTCTGTTGAAGGACATCTGGGATGTTTTCAATTTCTGGCTGTTATGAATAGGGCAGCAATGGATATGCACAAACATGGTATAGCTGGGTCTTGAGGTACATTGATTCCCGTCTTCCTAGGGAGCTGGCATGCTGATTTCTATAATGGTTGAAAAAATGTACCCTCTGTTTTAGAGTTCACTTTTTCTAGCTTCCATATACAAGTTAGAACTCATAGATCATGCCTTTCTTTCCTGCCTTATTTCAATTAGCACTTGCTTCTCTAAATTCACACCATGCTGTTGTCACAAGAGGCATACTTTTCTTCCATTTTAAAGGCTGAATAGTATTCTATTTTGTACATTTACATTTTTCTAATTCATCCTTTGATAGATACTTTGGTTGATGCTGTAATTGAATTTTGCAAACGGTACTTCAGTTAACTTCAGAGTTCAGGTGTCTCTTTGATATAATAATTTCATTGCCATAGAATGTATACACAAAGGGTGAATTTTTTTTTGGTTCATGATGATTGTTACCTCTACTGGGATCAAGTATTGTTTAAATCCAGTTTTATTTTTTACTGTCTAGTTGATCTTTAAAATATTGAATGTCATTCTCTGAACCCTACTCCTTATTTTTCTCCTTCCCTTTCTTTCTTATGTTTTTCATACTTCTCCTCTGATGCTACAGCTAATATGCTTCTATAGTTCCCCTACTACTGCCTCTTCTTCCTGTATCTCTTGGGGTATTTTTCCCTGACCTATAAATAAATGATGATCCTTTCAGGATAGATACAGTGTTATGCTCTGATATATTTGTTGAAAGCCTAGTTGGTATTCAATGTCTAATTATCCTGTTGTCTACTACATGTATTAGTGGGTTTAGAACAACACACAATAACTGTTATAAATCTTGAAGTCCCCATCAAAGAAGTGCACAATGAGAACCACTTTAGTATATATGGGTGGAGGTAGGGCGATCCACCAAATTTACTATAGATCAAGCAGTTGTAAAGGAGTAAGATCACAGAAGAGATGTTTCTTTTGCAGATATGTCAGTTTATCCCATCAGGTGACTGGAATTGGTCTCATGGCTCTGAGGAAGAAATGGTTGACACTAGAAATAAAGGAAAAAGAAAAACCCAAGTTGGTATACCTTTATGAGATACCTAAAGCAAATCCCAAAGTATCCTCTTAGCTCTCACACTGGGGCTTTCTTCACAGCTAGTAACAACTCCAGAGTATGGCATTGTATTTATTGGCTATTTGAGACTATACCAAGCTCAAAACTCAAGACGTCATATTTCCCATTGCTGTTATGAAGTTCATGATGGTTCTTTATCTTATTAAAAAGTCTTGATTTTTTTCAAGTTAGGAATTAATGACAGATTTTGTCAGGGAAATGTGTTCAGGAGTAGTGGTCTAGTTAGTACTTGTTTATTTGCAAATCTATGATGAGTAATAGTGGAGGAAAAGGGAAGATCCTAAGGCTACACTATTATAAGGGATTTCCACTTAATGTCAGAGATGGCAGAGCAGGCTGGTAGACAATGTGCCCAAAGCTCTGCTTTACAGCCTAGCTCAAAACACATCTCCAAGAAAGCCTTTTTTCCTATGTCTGTTCCATACTACCAACTTTGCCACTGGTTCTCCTGAATTAGAGTGATATATATAGACATCGTTTAACTCCTTTGAAAGCCTAGAGTCTTTATAGGGAATATCCAGCCCATTCTCTAATTTGAGACATTTATCACTGTGTCTCCAGGGAAGTGTTTGCGAAATCTTAACAGAACCACATAGATTTTAAATTAGTTTACAGAAATGGTATTCTGAGGGTGTATGCATGTGTCTTGTCTATTTATATATACCGATAACTTCCATTTTGTGCTCCTATTAGGGCTATAATGCTGAGTCAAGGTTGTAGACTAACAAGATATTTCTCTTTAGACAATTACATATATATATTTATTTAAATTAGAAACAATCTTATTTTACATACCAATCCCAGTTCCCTCTCCCTCCCATCCTCCCAATGACTCCCCCATCCCATCACCCATCCACTCCCCAGGGAGGATGAGGCCTTCTATGAGGGATCATTAAAATCTGTCAAGCCATTTGGGGCAGGGCCTAGGCCCTCCCCTGTGTATCTAGACTAATAGAGTGTCCCTTCATGGGAAATGGGCTCTTGAAGTCCATTTGTGCACTAGGGATACATCCTGGTTCCACTGCTAGAGGTCCCATAGATTGCCTAGTGCTCCTAACTGACACCCAATTCAGGGGGCCTGGTTTGGTCCTATATTGGTTCCCTAGCTGTCAGACTGGGGTCCATGAGTTCCCACTTTCTCAGGTCATGTGTTTCTGTGGATTTTCCCAGTCTGGTCTTGACCCCTTTGTTCCTCACTCCTCCCTCTCTGAAACTGGATCCCAGGAGTTTGGCTCAGTGATTGGCTGTGGATCTCTGCTTCTGCTTCCATCAGCTACTGGGTGAAGGCTCTGGGATGGCATTTAAGGTAGTCATCATTCTCATTACAGGGGATGGGCATTTAAGGTAGCCTCTCCACTATTGCTTAGGGTCTTAGCTGGGGTCGTCCTTGTGGATCTCTGGATATTTTCCTAGTGCCAGATTTCTCTTTAAACCTATAGTGGCTCCCTCTATTATGGTATCTCTTATTTTGCTCTCCTCTATTCCTCTCCCCACTCAATCTTCCTGATCCCTCATGTTCTCCTCCCACCTCCTCTTTCTCCTACTTCCCTCCCCCAACATGGTTCCAATCAGCTCTGGAGATCTTTTTCTTTTCCTCTTCTCTGGGGGACAATGTATGTCTCTCTTAGGGTCCTCCTTGTCTCCTAGTTTCTCTGGAGATGTGGATTGTAGGCTGTTAATCCTTTTCCCTATGTCTAGAATCCATATATGAGTGAGTACATACCATGTTTTAGATAATGTATTTTTAAAATGAAAAAAGAAATCATGGACCTGAATTCCACAGGACAGGAGAGAACAGCAATTTTCCTTCTTACCTTCACACCTGTGCTGATGGTTCACAAACATCCTCCCCATATAACACATGTACATATGTACACATATACACACTAAATAAATAAATGCAAAAAACCCTCAAATTCCTTGGAGTTGCTAAGAAGTTGTTAATTCTATTGACTAAATTAATATTTCTAATAGGAAGTTCTACGAGTTTTGGCCTAAGGATGATCTTTTAGGTATGATGAGCCTAGTGAAATGGTTCACACATTGCTGATGTTTCAAGTCTTGCAAAGACCAACCAGCTAATCAGCATACTACACACACCCCTTTTTTTGGTTTAACTAATCATTTTTATTGATTTGTCAAGGACATTCTTCCACAAAACTGTTCTTTCTCCCCGTGTCTGAGTACACCCCCCTCTAATATAGAACTTCAAAGGTTCTGTTGACTGTCAGATGAAATGAACTGAGCAATGCTTATAAGATTAGTAAGTCATGCTGCCAAAACCTGCATGGCTTTGCGAGTTGATCTAATTGGGGGTGATGGCGAATGAAGAAAGGACAGACACGCATAGAGACAAGCCATTATTGGGTAGACTGCATGTTTTGATGGAGGTGCACCACCAGCCTGGAAACTCAGTGTGTTTATTATATGAAGCTGAAAGAGGGGATAGGTTATCTAATGTCTGTAGGGAAAAGCATCAGGCTGTAGTCATGCAGGAGGGAGCTGTTGTTGATACTTCCTACATGTGATGTCAACACCCATGCTCTCCATGCTCTCCCAGGTGAAGGAAGGCCTTGCCATTTTCCTGAGCCTGATCCAGGAAAGGCCTTGGAATTCTCATGAATTCGAGGCATTGGGGTCCTTGACATGACCATGCTCATGTTAACAATACACATTGACTTGGGACTTCATCTGTTTCCCACAGCACAACTATGTTTGTAACTCTATAGGTAATTTTAGACGTAATTAAACCATGAGATCTCAGACCTACTCAATAGTTTAATTTAGTAGTAGTAGTAAAAGTGAACAGTCTTTTGGGAGGTGTTGGAGTTGTGGAACGTAGAGCTATATTGGAGTGGGATGCAGAAGTTATGCTTTTGAAGGTACATCTTTACCCAGGCCCCTTTCCTGATCTTCCCAGATGTAATGAATTGAGCAACTCAGCTACATATGCTCTTTATGGCTATTATATTTTCCCTCAGCTGGCAGACTGTGCACTGTAAACTCTGAAACTGTGAGCCTAATTAAATCTCTTCTCCCTTGAAATTGTTCCTCTTGGGTACCTTTCATAGCAACAGAAAGCATGACTACTATAAGAGGTCTTTCTTTGCACATGCCTCCCATCAATTTATTGGAAGCATGGGTGCAGTAAGTACTTCCATACCAGGCAGAATAGTTCCTGGGCTTAGTGCAGTTCTTTGAATAGTTAGTCCCTTGGTGTTTGACTTTTGTGCAGTATCATCATGACTTTAGATAATTGTCCATATAAATTGGACAATTGTACATATCTAGCTATTTAAGTATCTAGGAGTCCATCAAAACTCAATGTTCTGTAGATGGTAAGAGTTGTATCTACCATAACATAGTGAGGTTATTAATTAGAACAAGTATTAGTTTTCAGTTTCTTCTGCTCTGGCTCCAGATGTAGGGTAGAAAGCTGCACATTGACTGACTTTTCACCCTTTTCCCTCATCAGTCTCTTCTTTATGAAGTTTCTGTCTAAAGTAGATCATCAACATAATGTTATGATTTGAATATGAAATGTATCTCATAGGCCTGCATTTGATACAGTTGTCCCCAGCTAGAAGTATTATTTAAGAAGAGTGTGGATCTTTTCTGATATGAGACTGTGCTGGAGGATGGAATCCAATGGATTCCAGTAGGTGTCTTGTCGTTGGCGACTCCCTTTTTTGCTGTCTGCCTCCTGTGGCCCAAGAGTCAAACTTCTGTTCCTTGCTGTTATCACCACTGTGATCTGTGTTATAATGAACCCAGAAACATGAAGCCATGTCTCCTAGATTGAGCCCCTTAAAACCATGATAGAGAATATATTCTTTCCACATTCATATTGTTTTTGTCAGAGGGTTTTTCAGAGAGACAGAAGTCTGAATATATATTTCTATCTGAGAAGTGAGGCCATTTCTGCATGCTATTCTGATGCATGGTACCTCTTCCTTGAAAGTGTTTTGTGGGGGAAATTTGGAATGAGGGCAAGGAAAGCTTCTGAATTCATTTTTAAAAGTTTATTTATTATGCATACAGTGTTCTGCCTCTATGTCTGCCTATAGGCCAGAAGAGGGCACCAGATCTCATTATGGTTGATGGTGAGCCACTATATGGTTGCTGGGAATTGAGCTCAGACTTCTGGAAGAGCAGTCAGTGCTCTTATCCACTGAACCATCCCTCCAACCCAGAATTCCCTTTTTAAAATGGTATTTTTATTGTTTGATAATTTATACAATGTACTTTTGTATTTAAATTTATATTTTATGTGTATGGGTGCTTTGCTTGTACATGTGTCTGTATCTTACATGTGTGCAGAACCTCTGGAGGCCAGAAGGGAAGTCAGATTCACAAGGAACTGTAGGTATAATAATAGACTGTTTCAAATCTCCATGTGGGTTCTAGGAATTGAACCTGGGTTTCCTAGAAGAACAGCTAGTGTTCTTTTTTTTTATTTTCCAGTTTAAATTTAGATAAGAAACGAGGTTGCTTCACAAGTCAGTTCCAGGTCCCTCTCCCATTCCCTCCCCTCCTCCCATGCCCTCCCCCCATCCCCCCATTATCCCCTCATTCCCCCAGGGAGGGTGAGGCCCTCCATGGGGGTATCCATAGTCTGTCATTTCATATAGGGCAGGGCCTAGACCCTTCCCCAAGAGTTCAGGGTGAGAGTGCACCTCACATTGTTCTATGGCAGTCCAAAGTCTGTGTGTATACTTGGGATGGGTACTGATCTGCTGCCCAAGGCTCAATAGATTCCCTAGGCCTCCTCACTGACACCCAGATTCAGGGGGTCTTGATCAGTCCCATGCTGGATTCACAGGCTGATGCCTGGGATTCAAGAGTTAACCTTTGTCTGGTCAGCTGTTTCTGGGGGTTAAACCAGCCCAGTCTTAATCCCTTTGATCATCAGTCCTCCCTCTCTGTTACTGGCTTTCTTGAGTTCAGCTCAGTACTTAACCAAGGGAATCTGCCTCTTCTTCGATCAGCCACTAAATGAAGTTTCTGTTTCCCAGACTCTCTGGCCATAGGGTTGTAGGCTGGCACTTCCCAGATCTATGTCTAAAATCCATATATGAGAGAGTACATGCCATGTTTCTCTTTTTGTGACTGGGTTACCTCACTCAGGATGGTTTCTTCTAGTGTCATCCATTTGCCTGCGAATCTCATGATTCCATTATTTTTTTCTGCTGAATAGTACTCCATTGTGTAGATGCACCACATTTTCTCTATCCACTCTTTGGGTGAGGGACATCTAGGTTGCTTCCAAGTACTGGCTATTACAAATAAAGCTGCTATGAACATAGTGGAAAAGACATCCTTGTTGTATGAATGGGCATCTTTTGGATAT
The DNA here is from genome assembly GCF_017639785.1 of Mesocricetus auratus. NCBI lineage: Eukaryota > Metazoa > Chordata > Mammalia > Rodentia > Cricetidae > Mesocricetus > Mesocricetus auratus. Next base: position 90,078,691 of record NW_024429188.1, read on the forward strand.
ATGCATAAGAGTGGAGTTGCTGGGTCTTGTGGTAGGTTTATTCCCATTTTTCTGAGGAATCTCCATACTGATTTCCAAAGTGGCTGAACCAGTTGGCACTCCCACCAGCAATGAAGGAGTGTCCCCCTTTCACCACATCCTCTCCAGCATAAATTGTCATTGGTGTTTTTGATTTTAGCCATTCTGACAGGAGTGAGATGGTATCTCAGAGTTGTTTTGATTTGCATTTCCCGGATGGCTAAGGATGTTGAGCACTTTCTTAAGTGCCTCTCAGCCATTTTAGACTCCTCTATTGAAAACTCTCTATTTAGTTCTGCAGCTCACTTTTTAATAGGGTCCTTTGGTGTTTTGGAGACTTGCATCTTGAGTTCTTTGTAAATTTTGGAGATCAACCCTCTGTCAGATGTGGGATTAGTGAATATTTTTTTCCCATTCTGTGGGCTGCCTTTTTGTCTTGCTGGCTGTGTCCTTTGCCTTATAGAAGCTTCTCAGTTTCAGTAGGTCCCATTTATTAATTGTTGATCTCACTGTCTGTGCTATTGGTGTTATGTTCAGGAAGCTGTCTCCTGTACCAATTCCTTCAAGGGTACCACCCACTTTCTCTTCTAAGAGGTTCAGTGTGGCTGGATTTATATTGAGGTCTTTGATCCATTTGGACTTAAGTTTTGTGCATGGCGATAAACATGGATCGATCCGCATTCTTCTACATGCCAGTCTCCAGTTATGCCAGCACCATTTGTTGAAGATGCTTTCTTTATTCCATTGTATATTTTTAGCTTCTTTGTCAAAGATCAGATGTTCGTACGTGTGTGGGTTAATACCCGGGTTTTCGATTCGATTCCATTGGTCTACCTGTCTATTTTTGTGCCAATACCAAGCTGTTTTCAGGACTATAGCTCTATAATAGAGCTTGAGGTCAGGGATGGTGATGCCTCCGGACGTTGCCTTGTTGAACAGGGTTGTTTTGCCTATCCTGGGTCTTTTGTTTTTCCATACAAAATTGATTATTGTTCTTTCAAGGTCTGTGAAGAATTGTGCTGGGATTTTAATGGGGATTGCATTGAATCTGTAGATTGCTTTTGGCAGGATTGCCATTTTTACTACATTGATCCTACCTATCCAAGAGCATGGGAGATCTTTCCATTTTCTGAGGGCTTCTTTAATTTCTTTCTTTAAAGATTCAAAGTTCTTACGATACAGGTCTTTCACTTGTTTGGTTAGCGTTACCCCAATGTATTTTATGTTGTTTGTGGCAATTGTAAAGGGTGATGTTTCTCTGATTTCTCTTTCAGCCCTTTTATCATCTGTATATAGTAGGGCTACTGATTTTCTTGAGTTGATCTTGTAGCCTGCCACTTTGCTGAAGGTGTTAATCAGCTGTAAGAGTTCCCTGGTAGAGTTCTTTGGGTCATTGATGTAAACTATCACATCGTCTGCAAACAGTGAAAGTTTGACCTCTTCCTTCCCAATTTGTATCCCCTTGATCCCCCTTTGTTGTCGTATGGCAATAGCTAGAACTTCAAGTCCCATGTTGAAAAGGTATGGAGAGAGTGGACAGCCTTGTTTTGTTCCTGATTTTAGAGGAATTGCGTTGAGTTTCTGTCCATTTAGTTTGATGTTGGCTGTTGGTTTACTGTATATAGCTTTTATTATGTTTAAGTATGTCCCTGTTATCCCAGATCTCTCCAAGACCTTTATCATGAAGGGGTGTTGGATTTTGTCAAAGGCTTTTTCAGCGTCTAGTGAGATGATCATGTGATTTTTGTTTTTCAGCTTGTTTATATGGTGGATTACGTTGATGGATTTTCGTATGTTGAACCATCCCTGCATCCCTGGGATGAAACCTACTTGATCGTGGTGAATGATTGTTTTGATGTGTTCTTGGATCCTATTTGCCAGTATTTTATTGAGTATTTTTGCATCAATGTTCATGAGGGATATTGGTCTGAAGTTCTCTTTCTTAGTTGTATCTTTGTGTGGCTTGGGGATCAAGGTTATTGAAGCCTCATAGAAAGAGTTTGGCAAAGACCCTTCTGCTTCTATTGTGTGGAACACTTTGAGAAGAATTGGTATAAGCTGTTCTTTGAATTTCTGGTAGAATTCTGCACTGAGGCCATCTGGACCTGGACTTTTTTTGGTTGGGAGACTTTTGATGACAGCTTCTATTTCCAAAGGGGTTATAGGTCTATTTAAATTGTTTATCTGTTCTTGATTTAATTTTGGCAATTGATAGCTGTCCAGGAAGTCATCCATTTCCTTTAAATTTTCGAATTTTGTGGAGTACAGGTTTTCAAAGTATGACCTAATGATTCTCTGGATTTCCTCAGAGTCTGTTGTTATGTCCCCCTTTTCATTTCTGATTTTGTTAATTTGCGCGTTCACTCTCTGCTGTTTGGTAAGTTTGGACAAAGGTTGGTCTATCTTGTTGATTTTCTCAAAGAACCAACTCTTCGTTGCATTGATTCTTTGTATTGTTTTCCTGGTTTGTACTTTATTGATTTCAGCCCTCAATTTGATTATTTCCTGGCGTCTACTCCTCCTGGGGGAGTTTGCTTCTTTGTGTTCTAGAGCTTTCAGCTGTGATGTTAATTCTCTGGTATAACTGTTCTCCTGTTTCTTCATGTGAGCACTTAGTGCTATGAACTTCCCCAGTAGCACTGCTTTCAAAGTGTCCCATAGGTTTGGGTATGTTGTGTCTTCATTCTCATTGAATTCGAGGAAGTCTTTAATTTCTTTTTTTTATTTCCTCTTTGACCCAGGGATGGTGCAGTTGAGTATTATTCAATTTCCATGAGTTTGTAGATTTTCTGCAATTTGTGTTGTTGTTGAATTCTAATTTTAAAGCATGGTGGTCTGATAAGATGCATGGAGTTATTCCAATTTTTTTGTAGCTGCTGAGGTTTGATATGTTGCCAAGTATGTGGTCGATTTTTGAGAAGGTTCCATGTGGTGGTGAGAAGAAGGTATATTCTTTTTTATGTGGATGAAATGTTCTATAGATATCTGTTAATCCCAGTTGGGTCCTTACTTCTATTAGACCCTTTGCTTCTTTGTTGAGTTTCTGTCTGGTATTCCTGTCTAGTGGTGAGAGTGGTGTGTTGAAATCTCCTACTATAACTGTGTGGGACTTTAGATGAGATTTAAATTCTATTATGTTTCTTTAACGAATGTGGATGCCTTTGTATTTGGGGCATAGATGTTCAGGATAGACACTTCATCTTGGTGGGTTTCACCTGTGATGTGTATGTAATGACCTCCTTCATCTCTTTTGATTGATTTTATTTTAAAGTCTAGTTTGTTAGATATTAGGATTGCTACCCCTGCTTGTTTCTTGGGTCCATTTGATTGAAAAATTTTTTCCCAACCTTTAACTCTCAGGTAATGTCTGTCTTTGAGGGTGAGGTGTGTTTCTTGTATGCAGCAGAAGGAAGGGTTCTGTCTTTGAATCCATTCTGCTAGTCTGTGTCTTTTTATGGGTGAGCTAAGGCCATTAATATTGAGGGATATTAATGACCATTGATTGCTCATCCTTCTTCGATTTGCGATGGTTGTTATTGGTGGAATTATGTGTAGAATTTCACCCCTTTGTTCTTTTGGCTGTTGGTAGAGAGGGATTCTCTAATGCTTATGTTTTTCTGGTTGTAGTTAGCTTCCTTGGGTTGGAGTTTTCCTTCCAAAATTTTCTGTAGGGCTGGGTTAGTGGACACATATTGCTTGAATCTAGTTTTGTCATGGAATATCTTGTTTTCTCCGTCTATAGTGATTGAGAGCTGTGCCGGGTATAGTAGTCTGGGCTGGCATCCATGGTCTCTTAGTGTAGGTAGAATATCTATCCAGGACCTTCTGGCTTTCAGAGTTTCCATGGAGAAATCAGGTGTAATTCTGATAGGTCTGCCTTTATATGTTACTTGACCTTTTTCCTTAGCTGCTCGTAATATTCTTTCTTTATTCTGTATGTTTGGGGTCTTGATTATTATGTGGTGAGGGGATTTTTTTGTGGTCCACTCTATTTGGTGTTCTGTAGGCTTCTTGTACCTTCATTGGCATGTCTTTCTTAAGGTTGGGAAAGTTTTCTTCTATGATTTTGTTGAATATGCCTTCTGCCCCTTTGAGGTGGATTTCTTCTCCTTCTTCTATACCTATTATTCTTAGGTTTGGTCTTTTCATGGTGTCCCATATTTCCTGGATGTTTTGTGTTAAGGATTTGTTGGATTTAATGTTTTCTTTGGTTGATAAATCCATTTCTCCTAGTGTATCTTCAACACTTTAGATTCTCTCTTCCATCTCTTCTATTCTGTTGGTAATGCTTGTATTGGTAGTGCCTGACTGTTTGTCCAGCTTTTCTATTTTCTGCCTTTCTTCAGATTGTGTTTTTTTAAATGTCTCTATTTCAGTTTTCAACCCTTGCAGTGTTTGCATTGCTTCTTGCAATTTTCTGTTTATCTTTTCGTCCATTTGTTGCCTTTTATGAATTTTTTGGTTTGTTATTTCTTCCATTTCTTGTATTTTTTGGTTTGCTTTTCGTTCCATTTCTCACATTTTGTGCTGTGTTTCTTCTTCCATTTCCTGCCTTTTTTGGTTTGTTTCTTCTTCCATTTTTTTCATTTTTTTGCTTTGTTTTTTCTACCATTTCTTGCATTTTTTGCTTTGTTTCTTCTTCCATTTCCTGCCTTTTTTGGTATGTTTCTTCTTCCAATTCTTGCATTTTTTGCTTCATTTCTTCTTCCATTTCCTGCCTTTTTTGGTTTGTTTTTTCTTCCAATTCTTGCATTTTTTGGTTTGTTTTTTCTTCCATTTCTTGCATTTTTTGGTTTGTTTTTTCTTCCATTTCTTTGAGGGATTTTCCTATATCCTCTTTTAGGGCCTCTATCATTTTCATGAAAGTGCTTTTAAGGTCGTTCTCTTCTGTTCGTTCGCATTGGAATGTTGGGGTCTTGCTGGTGTGGAGTCTCTAGAATCTGGCGGTGTCATATTTGTTTTTCTGTTGCTGACTGTGTTTTTGTATTGTTTCTTTCCCATCTCTTCTTCTAGTGGGTGCAGAAAGAGCCCCTTACTGGTCTGGGGACCAGAGTTCCCTTTTGGTGGGTGCTAGCAAGTCCAATAATCTGGTGGTTCTTCTATTCCTTGTCCACATGCTGGTCCCGTGGGTGGAGAAGAAGAACAGGAATCTGGGGCGCTTAGCCTCCTTCCTGGTCCCCTGGACCCTATGCTGGGTCCTGTTGTACCTGATCCAGAACAGCTACTCCCCTGGTCTCCCTGGCTCCTCTGGTCTCCTGGTCTCGGTGGTGGGAGAGAAGACCTGGAGTCTGGGGTGCTTGGCTCCCGCCGGGATTGGGAGCTCTGTGCAGTTCCCAGGTGATCTGCAGGCACTGGAACACAGGCCGGGAAGCTGGCCTGTTTACCTGATGCTGCCTGAGGAACAGCTGCTTCCCTGGACTCCCAGCCTCCTCTGATTTCCTGTTCTTGTTGGTGGGAGAGAAGATCTGGAGTCTGGGGTGCTTGGCTCCCGCCGGGATTGGGAGCTCTGTGCAGTTCCCAGGCGATCTGCAGGCACTGGAACACAGGCCGGGAAGCCGGCCTGTTTACATGATGATGCCGGAGGAACAGCTGCCCAGCTAGTGTTCTTAATTGCCAAGCCATCTCTCCAATGTCCCATGTAATGTGTTTTTACACTTACACAGGTACAGTGCAGTGCTATCCTACAAATATAATTTAAAATGCGTTATTTTAACATTGATTTCACTAGCAAATTGTAACACAAAAAACAAGAAATGAACTTTTTGCTCCATGGAGGTCTCAGTGATGGAAATCATGCTCATCCACTCTCATTCCTAGATATGCAATCTTCCTCAGTCAGTAGGAGAGGGAGCCCCTATCTCTCCATTGCCACACCTACTTACAACCTCAAGGAAGCAGGAAGGCTAAAAATGGATTGAAGGAAGAGGCCAGCAAGTATGATAGTGCTGTTCACTGTAAGGGGAGGCGCAATCGCTCAGCACATTATGACTCCTCCCTTCCCATCCTGCTGTAGTCTTTTTCTTTGGTGTCACCACCTCTACCAAGAACTCCTAGACTAGCAGTTAAGATGTGGATACCTTTGCAGCCTGTCCCTCAAATGGCTTGTTTTCCAAATTGCAATCGAAGTTAGTGAAGTCTTCTTACCCATGCGCTCCCCCACATCCACCCTCAAGGCCAGCATTTGGTAAGGGAGAGTGGATATATAAATATTCAGTTTTTCTAGAGGGAAAATGTATAGTGGCCTTTGTTAATGTGGGCCTACTGTCCTAGAAATGCAGCTTTGAACATTTAATTACACATTCATATACTTAGTAGAATGGCATGGAAAACCAATGGCTCATGTTACTGCTGCTCATATAATATGCAGCCAAACACATGAAGGACTTTCCAGTTTCTCTATGAAATGTCCATTATTTTGTGATTTCTTGGATTTGCATTTCAGTAATGCCAGATTTTCTTTTGTTTTTCAGTACTACTTCCTTTTTAAAATTGAAAATACATTGTTTTCATACAATATATTCTGATCAGGGTTTCCACCCCCAACTCCTCCTGGAGCCTCCCTGCTTCCCCATCAACTCAAATCCACACCCTTTCTTTCTCTCTCTCATTAGAATACAAATAGGCATAAAAAAGGAACAAGTCCCTAGGAAATGGAGGCAGAGAGGGAAGGCAGACTCCTGCAAGCAGTCTGCTGCAGGGTGGGGAATGAGACTCAAAGGCAGATTTTCGTTTTCCTAGAGTTTGTTCTCTTTTTATTCCCACAGTGCATAGTTCATTTAAAAAGATGTTCTTTATGAAGATAATCCTGATCAATCGGGTTCTTCCCTTCCTCTATTGGCTGATTCTAACTCTGAAAATTCTCCATTAATTCTTTACAAATGAGCATGAGAACTTCCGATGGGCCATAAACAACCTTTCAGTGGATACCTCCCCAGAGAAAAGTGACTTGCCCTTCCATAATCCTAACCCTAAATTTAATCCTATTGCCAGAGTGGCCAATTCAGTATGTCTTGGGTGGAAGCTAAGAAATCCCAGGAAATGTGGTAGTGCTATTTATAAGACCAAGTCAAAATCTCTACATGTTCTTAGTAACATCATGTAGCTACCAGAATGGCTGCACCACCTATAAAATTTCCTTCAAAACTATTTACCAGAGAAAGACTATACAGTAGTTATCTAATACAATTCATATGTAGAAATGTAACTCTTTCCTCTGCTATCCTAAGAAATAAAAGAAATATTGACAAAGTTCTAATACTGTGTTTTATTCTAGTTAGGATCTTATTATGGGTACAGTATCAAATTGACAGTATGTTATGCTACATCATTTTGACACATTTACTCAAATCAAATTAGCAACACTTATTTGTTTATTTATTTTTCATTCATCAGCTGAGGCAGCAAAAGAGATGATTTATTGTGCATGGGTTACACTTGGCCACAACTGAGAACAGAAGTAGTTCAGAAAGCCACAGGTCCAAGGCAGAGGGCCAACAGGGACATTTTTGGTTGCATGAGAGGCAGTTTCTCTGAGAGAGTCTTGGCAATCAGATGGTGGTGAAGGTCCAGAACACTGAGATGAGTTATTGACTGTAACATGCAGTCCAACAGGCTCTACCAGTGTCCCAGTATTACACATTCCTTAGTTCTGCTTCAGCAGCCTCCATGGGTGTACAAACTAGTTTACTTGGACCTCTGCACCATCTTTCCTCTCTAGTGCTCCAGCCTCTGTTCTCACTTCACTCTTATGGCACTGGAATTTAAAGGAAGATGATACTAAGCTCTAGACCCAGACTTGCAATATTGTTATTTCCAAACATGTAGATTTATTGCTTATAAACATATGTAAAGATACTCAAACTCAAATAAATTAAAACTGTCTTGTGAGGATAAGAACTTCCAGTATTTACTATATGCTCATTATAGATTGTGTACTGAGCACACAAGTATTCAATTTTAATTTTGTTGAAAATCATTTAATTTCCAAAAGTATATGCTATGTGACATCAGCTTTGTTATTTTTCAGAGTTTATATTTTTGACAAAATGAAATATAATAAGTTGGACACAGCAATCAAACATGAGGAAATTATTCCCAAGGGCAGGCAAAAGAGTCACTTGTTCTCATGGTCAAGAATCCTATAAAATGCTAAGCTAGGTTTTCTGGGCAGCCTGCCTGTGATTGGCGTCTGCCATTGCTGTTTCCATCCTGACAGCAGGGGCCAAAGAACCCCAGCATCCTAGTCTCTTGCTCCACCCATGGGACTAGGTAAACCAGGGCCTGTTTCCGGAACGCCTTCCTGTGCTTGGGGTTGCAACTGTGGCTTCCATCCCGGCAGCAGGAGTCAACCCACCCCAGCATCCTCATCCATTTCTCAACCCACAGCACCATGAAGAGGAGATCTACCAGAGCATGGACTTGCCTGCACCCACTGGAAGTGAACCCTGGTCATGTACCCACCAGGAGAGGAAGAAACTCCTTCTGTACCCACTGGAAGAAGGGATGGGAAGGAGACAATATAAAAACATGCTCAACAGGAAAACAAATATGTCACTGCCAGAGTCTAGAGACTCTACTCCAGCAAGACTGGAACATTCAGCACAAATGAAGGAGAAGAGAATGACCTTAAAAATAACTTCATGAAAATGATAGAGGCCTTCAAAGATGATATGGGAAAATCCCTTAAAGAGTTAGAAGAAAAAAAATCAAACCAAAAAATCTAAAAAATGCAAGAAATGGAAGAAAAGACAAAGCAAAAATTTCAAGAAACAATTCAAACAATGCAAGGGCTGAGATCTGAAATAAACAATAAAAATAACACAGTCTGAGGGGATGCTGGAAATAGAAAAGCTGGGCAAATGGTCAAGTACTACAGATACAAGCATAACCAACAGAATACAAGAAATGGAAGAGAAAATCTCAGGTGTTAAAGACACACTAGGAGAAATAGATCCATCAACCAAAGAAAATCTTAAGTCCAACAAATCCCTAACACAAAATATCCAGGAAATATGGAACACCATGAAAAGAACAAACCTAAGAATAATAGGTATAGAGGAAGGTGAAGAAACAAACCTCAAAGAAAACTTTCCCAATGAAGGTACAAGAAGCTTACAGAACACCAAATAGAGTGGACCACCAAAAAATCCCCTTGACACATTATAATCAAGATCCCAAATATACAGAATAAAGAAAGAATATTAAGAGCACATAAGGAGACTTCCTATAATTCAATGAGAATGACGACACAACATACCCAAACTTATGGGACACTTGAAAGCAGTGCTAAGAGGAAAGTTCATAGGACTTATTACCCACACAAAGAAACTGGAGAATAGTCACACTAGAGAATTAACAGCACAACTGAAAGCTCTAGAACAAAAAGAAGTAAACTCACCCTGGAGTAGTAGACCCCAGAAAATAATCAAAATGAGGGCTGAACTAAATAAAGTAGAAACTAGGAAAATGATACAAACAATCAATGTAAGGAAGAGTTGGTTCTTTGAGAAAATCAACAAGATAGACAAGCCTTTATCCAAACTCACCAAATGGCAGAATGTGAACATGCAAATTAACAAAATCAGAAATGAAAAGGGGGATATAGCAACAGACACTGAGGAAATCCAGAGAATCATCAGGTCATACTTTTAAAACCTGTGCTCTACAAAATTCGACAGTTTAAAGGAAATGGACAACTTCCTGGATAGATATCACTTGCCAAAATAAAATCCAGAACAGATAAGCAATTTGAATAGACCTATAACACCTAAGGAAATACAAGCAATCATCAAAAGTCTCCCAACCAAAAAAGCCCAGGACCAGATGACTTCAGTGCAGAATTTTACCAGAAATTCAAAGAACAGCTTATCATCAAAGTATTCCATGCTATAGAAGCAGAAGGGTGTTTGCCAAACTCTTTCTACGAGGCTTCAATAACCTTGATTCCCAAGCCACAAAAACACAACTAAGAAAGAGAACTTCAGACCAATGTCCCTCATGAACATTGATAAAAAAATACTCAATAAAATACTGGCAAATAGGATCCAAGAACACATCAGAAAAATCATCCACCATGATCAAGTAGGCTTCATTCCAGGGATGCAGGGATGGTTCAACATACGAAAATCCATCAATGTAATCCACCATATAAACAAGCTGAGAAACAAAAACCACATGATCATCTCACTAGATGCTGAAAAAGCCTTTGACAAAATCCAACACCCCTTCATGATAAAGGTCTTGGAGAGAACTGGGATAACAGAAACATACCTAAACATAATAAAAGTTATATACAGCAAACCAACAGCCAACATCATACAGAATGGAGAGAAACTCAAGGTAATTTCTCTAAAATTAGGAAAAAGGCAAGGCTGTCCCCTCTCCCCATACCTCTTCAATATTGTACTTGAAGTCCTAGCTACAGCAATAAAACAACAAAAGGAGAAGAAGGGGATAAAAATTGAAAAGGAATAGTTCAAACTTTCACTACTTACAGATGATATGATAGTTTACATAAGTGATCCAAAAAACTCTACCAAGAAACATCTACAGCTGATAAATATTTTCAACAAAGTGGCAGGGTACAAGATCAACTCAAGAAAAAAATGCTGAAAAAGAAATCAGAGAAACATCACCCTTTACAATTGCCACAAATAACATAAAATACCTTGGAGTAACACTATCCAAACAAGTGAAAGGCTTCTATTGCAAGAACTTTGAGTCTTTAAAGGAAGAAATTAAAGAAGACATCAGTAAATGGAAAGATCTCCCATGCTCTTGGATAGGTAGGATCAATGTAGTAAAAATGGCAATCCTGCAAAAAGCAATCTATAGATTCAAATGCAATCCCTGTCAAAATACCAGCACAATTTTTCACAGACCTTGAAAGAACACTTCTCAACTTTATATGGCAAAACAAAAGACAACCCTGCTTAAGAAAGCAACGTCTGGAGTCATTACCATCCCTGACTTCAAGCTCTATTATAGAGCTATAGTCCTGAAAACAGCTTGGTATTGGCACAAAAATATACAGGTAGACCAATGGAATCCAATTGAACACCCTGTGATTAATCCACAAACCTATGAACAGCTGATTTTCAACAAAGAAGCTAGAATTATGCAATGGAAAAAAGATAGCATCTCCAACAAATTGTGCTGTCATAACTTGGTATTGGTATGTAGAAGACTGCAGATAGATCCATGTCTATCGCCAAGCTCAAAATTTAACTGCAAATGGATCAAAGACCTCAAGATAAATCCACCCACACTGAATCATTTAGAAGAGAAAGTGGGAGATATCCTTGAACAAATTGGTACAGGAGATGGCTTCCTGAACATAACACCAGTAGCTCAAACACTGAAATCGACAATTAATAAATGGGACATCCTTATACTGATAAGCTTCTATAAGGCAAAGGACACAGTCAGCAAGACAAAAAGGAAACCCACAGATTGGGAAAATATATTCACTAACCCCATATCTGACAGAGGACTGATATCCAAAATATACAAAGAACTCAAGAACCAAGTTTCCAAAACACCAAAGGATATAATTAAAATGTGGGGGATTTGAATTAAATTCTCAATAGAGGAATTAAAAAGGGCTGAGAGACACTTAAGAAAATGCTTAACATCTATAACGATAATCGAGGCTATATAGGGAAAAACAATATATTTATTTATCAGGGAGAGAGAGAGTCGCACATACCAGGAGTTAGAAGCGTGGCTGGCTTCCAGGAGAAAAGAGGGAGGCCCCTTTTCCTTTCACTACCTTTTATCTCTACCTTGACCCCGCCCTGTTGGGCGGGTAGCTTTGTGGGGTTCACTCCTACAATTTACCTTTTAGTCTAAATAGAAGATTTAAATTTGATACAAACTCAAACATATACAACATATATACATAGAGGGTGATAATTAAGTTATAATCTACTTATCCTAAACTAAACATATCCATTCCACCTAAATTATAAACTTATCCGAAAGGGATGCCTAAGTCTGAACACCTCCTTCCGGTTCCAACCCTAAATAATTGGAAATTACACTAACAGGGGTAAACTATCCTTTTATGTCAATAGTGGGGAGAGGGGACGTGGAATTGTCAAAGTTACTTCCTGCTGAAGTGGGACGATGACAATCATGGGGACCTGTGGGAAAAATTGTTAGTATAACAAGAGTCTTAAATAGGTCGTTTTGCAGGAGAGGCTTGACTGAAGTTCCGGATTAGATTTCTGATTTTGATTGAAGCTCTTGTCTGAAGCTCTGATCAGATTGTAGAAGATGTACTGGGAGTGCCAGCTTACAATCCCACTGCCAAACCTTTATGCAGGGACTGATCTAAGCAGAAGCAGATACCCACAGTTAAACACTGTACTGAACTTCTGGAACCCAGTGACAGAGAGGGAGGAGTGATGAGCAAAGGGGTCAAGACCGTGCTGGTGAAACCCACCGAGACAGCTTACCTGACAAGCGGGAGCTCTTGAACCCCAGATTGATGACTGAGAGGCCAGCATGGGACTGCTCCGGACACCCTGAATGTGGTGACAGTGAGGAGGCCTCGGCAATCTCTGGGGCCTTGGGTAGTAGATCAATATTTGTCATGGCATACCTACAAACTTTGGGAGCCCATTCCACACGGAGGGCTGCTCTTTCAGCCTGGACACAATGGGGGAGGTCCTAGGCCCTGCACTGAATGAAGTGACAGCCTGTTGAGATCCCCTTGAGGGCCTCACCCTCCCTGAGCAATGGTGTGGTGATTGTGTGCCGGTCTGGGTGGGTGGTGGAGGGGTAAGGGAGGAAGAGAGGGAGCTGGGATTGACATGTGAAGCAAGCTTGTTTCTGTTTTAAATAAAAATTATATTATAATTCTAAGCTAACAGCTACAATAAATACACAGAGCCCTGCAGGCCCTGTGCTTGTTGCTTCAGTCTCTGTGATCTCATATACACCTTGCTCAGTGAATTCAGAGGGTTTGTTCTCCTGGTTTCTCCTTTGGCTCTTATACTCTTTCTACCTCCTCTTGTGAGTGATTCCCTGAGCTCTGAGTGGAGGGATTTGATGGAGACCTCCAACATAAAGACTCTCTCTCTGCACAATGTTGAGCTGTGGTTCTCTGCATCTATTCCAATCTGCTGCTGGAGGAAGCATCTCTGATTATTACTAAGTAAGGTATTGATCTATGAGTATAGCAAAATATCATTAAGATTCATTTAATTGGTTTTTGACCAGTTGTGTTTGGTTTTACTCTCAATGTCTGGGCTATAATTAGACACTACAGTCTCTGCTTCCTTGTTACCCAAGTAGTGCTGGGTTTGGGTTCCTTCTTGTGGAGTAAGCCTTAAGTCAAACCACACATTGATTAACTATTGCCACAAGTTCTGTGCCATCAATCGCCATAGCATATTTTGTAAGATGGACTGACTGTATGTGGCTATGGTGATGTCTACGTTTCTCTTTTGGAGCCTGCAATCTTGGATTCCAAACTACAGAATGGTGTCTTCCATATCTAGGGTGGATCTTCCCACCCCAATCAATCTAATTGAGAAAATGTCTTGCAAAAATACCAATAGTTTTCCACAATGATTCTAAATCCTGTTAAATTGACAGTCAATATTAATCACCAGAATTATACCCCATATCAAATTATAATCCAAAGACTCCTTTTAAGTTTTTATTGCCATCCCTTGTCCCTGTTGCTTCATGGGTATTTCATAATGCAAAATATATTAGGTCCAAGATAATAAGCCTTTCTAATCTTTAATAGATTAAAAAAGTGTTTTAAACTTTTTACATGTTTAAAATTTTAATTAAAACTTTTAAATTTTAATTTTTAAATAAAAATTTCCAACTTAAAAATTTACTTATTATATTTCCTTGCTCCCCTGTTCTCCCTTCAAACCATATACCCCCCTTCTCTCTTTCAAATTCATGGTCTTTTTTTCATTAATCATTATTGTATATGAATATATATATATATATATATATATATATATATTTCTAAATGCAAGTTGCTCAGTCTGTTTAATGTTACCTGTATGTATGTTTTCAGGGCTGATCATTTGGATAAACCATTGGCATGCTTTTTCCAGGGAAGGACTATTCCTCTTGCTCCAAGCATTCCTCTATTGCCCATAGTTCTTTGTGCAGTGCTGAAGCCTTATGGGCCTTTCCCCATCTAGTCTGGCATGTCTATTGCTGTTGCCCTCATCAGATCATGTTTGGAAAGTCACACTAGTTGAGACTTTATGGCTGTAGCTTCTGACATTACAAGGTGAAACAATCTCAGTAATCTACTGATTCTTACAATCTTCCTGCTTCCTCTTCCTCATTGTTCTTTGAGTCTCAGGTGTTGTAAGCTTCACGGACGCTGTAACGATAAGCGACACTTACTGGAAGTAAAACTAAGTATTTATTGTAGAAATTACTCACAAGATACCAAACAAGTAACCCAGACGATACAAGCCGTTTCCTCTGCCGAGCCGGAAGCCGAACTCCAGGAAAAGAGACCGAGACTTCCTGTGTGCTGTCTTTTATACCTTCCCCAGTAACGCCCCCTAGCCATGCCCAAAAGTGGGCCTGGCTAGTGACGTAGTTCCGCCTATGTACGTATACGTCTTTACGTCCAGCCGTATAGGTCTTTAGTCCTGCCTAAAGTGGGTGTGGTTAGCGGTGTGGTAAACCGCCCTTTTATTACCTCATCTGTATGCGCCTCTAATAAGTCACATGTTTAATGGCGGCATCCAGACTTCGTCCTACAAGGTGTAGGAGTATTTTGTAGATGGAGCAGTTGGGACCAGTACCCACAACTCTGCATTTTGATTGCGTATGTGTGTGTTTTTGTTTTTGTTTTTTTCTGAGACAGTGTTTTTTTTATGTAGCTTTGTAGACCAGGCTGGCCTTGAACTCACAGATATCCATCTGCCTCTACCTCCTGAGTACTGGGATTTTTATAGTGTGTGTATACATGTGTGCATATACTTCTCTAGGGTACCAAATCTCTGAAATTTTGGATACAGTCATAAATCTATGAAGCAGATGAAGCTATGAATGATTTGCTTTGCTCTATTTGTTGATGAATACATCATCTGCCTCCTGAACAACCATTGAGATGGGTACCTGTCTTGGGTGTGTGTTTTATAGTGGTGTAGAGTCTCTTTTGGGACTCAGGCATTCTATAACTACATAATAAAAAAGTTAGATAGTTTCAATATCCATGTTACAGAATAAATACTTCTTTTCTATTAGATACAAATGGGGGCATAGCAAGGTAAGATAACATCAATGCAAGACTGAAACCCAGGAGGGCAAACAGCAAATTTTTTTCTTTTTTCCCCCAGATTATTTTGCTTAAATTAGAAACAATCTTATTTTACATATCAATCCCAGTTCCCTCTCCATCACATCCTCTCCTGACCCCCACCGACCCCCATCCCATCTCCCTTCTGCTCCCCAGGGAGGGCGAGGCCTTTCTTGTGGATCATCAAAGTCTGTCATATCATTTGGGGGAGAGCCATGTGTCTAGGCTGAGACAGTATCCCTCTATGGGGAATGGGCTCCCAATGTCCATTCATAAATTAGGAATAAATACTGATCCACTGCCAGAGGCCCCATAGTCTTCCCAGGCCCCCTAACTGCCACCCACATACAGGGAGCCTGGTTCAGTCCCATGCTGGCCTCTCAGCCATCAGTCTGGGCTTCAAGAGTTCCCCCTTTTTCAGGTCAGCTGTTTCTGTGGGTCTCTCCAGCCTGGTCTTGACCCCTTTGCTCATCACTCCTCTCTCTCTGCAAGTGGATTCCAGAAGTTCAGTTCAGTGTTTAGCTGTGGGTGTCTGCCTCTGCTTCCATCAACCACTGGAGGAAGGCTCTAGGATGGCATATAAGATAGTCATCAATCTCATTATCAGGGAAGGTAATTTCAGGTAGTCTTTTGACTATTAGTTGGGGTCATCCTTGTAGATCTCTGGACATATCAGTAGTGCCAGATTTCTCTTTAAACCTATAATGGCTCCCTCTATTATGGTATCTCTTTTCTTCTTCTCCTCTATTCTTCCCCCTACTCAATCTTCCTGCTCCCTCATGTCCTCCTCTCCCCTCCTCTTCTCCCCTTCTCTATCTCCTAACTCCCTCTCCCTTCTCCCTATGCTGTCAATTTGCTCAGGAGATCTTGTCCCTTTTCTTTTCTCCAGGGGACCCTGTATGTCTCTCTTATGGCGCAAACAGCAAATTTTGCAGCTACATGTCTGGCATTGGAAGCTCATCATGGAATCATATGGGCTCTGAAAGGTTTTGTTGGCCCCGCCCATCTAGCTCTGCTTCCTGAAGCATGCAGAGTCTTATCCTTGGCCTACTTCCACACTGTGTCTACAGCTTCTTTTTCTGACAGATGTCCTGTAGCCCTAACACATCCTACATACTTAGGCCTCACCACTTTCCAGGTACTCCAACCTTACCATATATTGCCTTGCTTCAGCAGTTCTCAGAGTTCTGAGTAAGACTCCATGACAGCCTCACGCTTGCATTTTTCATGCTTCTTTAACCATGTGGACAATGCACAGAATTTCTGCTGCTAGCATCAGATGGAACGTTGCCCCCTCATATCATAGCTGTTGTGGTCTCTGTGTGCTTTGGTCGCTGGATCTGCAAAATAACTTTCCTAGGCATTTGTTTTCCAACAAGGAACACTTCTACTTCCTGTGCTGTTCTTAATTCAGGCTTATTCATTTCAAATACATTTACATTGTCACAAATTGTAGGCTTTGTTCAGTCAGCCCTTGCCTTCAGGGTGCCCTTAATACTATCCCAAATGATGGGAGTAATGTCAGGTTTCTCCTCAATAAACAGGTATTTTGTTATCGCCTATATTCTTGCCCACAATTTTATTTTATTTTTAAAATTTTAACCTAGCATCCAAGGCATTCAATAGCATTAGTGCATTTTTGAATGAAGGGCACTTTAGTAGATTTTTCTCCACTTACCTTCCCACCCCTTTATTACCCCACTCTCTTAACGTCCCTCCAGTTTCCTTTCCTCCTTCATGTCATGTGTACTTTTCCTACCCTTTCCCCTTTTTTGTTTTTTAATGCCATTTTTAATTTTAGACACATAATCTCATTTTCCATATCAGTCCCCCTATTCCCTCACCCTCCCATCCCCCAATGCCCTTTTGACTCCCCCAACCCACTCCCAATCCACTCCCCAAGGATAGTGAGGCCCTCCACAGGAGATCATCAAAGTGTATCACATCATTTGGGGGAGGGCCTGGGCCCTCTGTCATGTATCTGGGCTGCAATAGTATCCCTCCATAAAAAATGGGCTACCAAAGTCCATTTATGCACTAAGGATAAACACTGGCTCCACTGTTAGAGATCCCATAGAGTGGCCAGGCCTCCTAACTGGCATTCACATTCACAGGGCTTGGTTCGGTCCACCTTTCCCTTTTTAAAATCACTCTTAGACAGTTTCCCTTCTTCCATCATGTCACATTTACACACAGTTTTATGTAATTTTATAAAATCTAGGGGCCATTAATGAGAGAGAACATATAGTTTTCTGAGATGAACTTAATTCACTTAACATGATTATTTCTAGTTGCATCAATTTTCTCGCAAACTACGTATCTCTGAGCAGGTCATAGCTGCCCTGCTAAATTGACTTTGGTTATTAAATAAGGGAAGAATAAATATGAAGAATAGGGAATTGGATGTGAGTATAGAGTATGAATATAAATTGGCCTATTTGCTGCTGGGAATTCCAGAGGTTAGGTTTTGGGTGTTAGCCACCCATTTGGGTAATTCTTCCTTGATGTCAAGCTGCAAATGCTGCTCTTAGCTCCAGGGTGACCTTTGGGAGGTGGGGCTACAGATGCTGGTACAGGCAGAAGTTGTGCTTCAAGTGAGTTCCAGATGCTCCTCACACATCTGGGTTGGCATGTTCAAATTGCCCAGGGCAATGATTTATGATGTTGGGTCACAGGTTACACTCCCTTTCAAGTTAGGTTTCAGCTGTTGGCTCTGGCCCTATCTTATTTTTCCTAGTAGCCCTTGTACCATTTGGATGGAAACGGAGACTATGTACCCCAGCAGATTCTGGTTCCAATCAAAGTTCCATCTGACTGAATATTGCATATTTCTGATTCATCTTCTTCCCTGCATGCTAGAGGCACACCGCTGGCCAATTTTCAGCACATATTCTCATGATGCTTCCTCCGCATTTCACCATATTGTGATTCACAGACAGTCTCAGCAGGACTCTTTTAAAAATGGCATGTCATAGCTGCTGCTGTCAAATCTAGTGCCTCAAAGAGATGGTTCTTTGGAGTCTTTTCTCCCTCTCCTCATGTTACCTGGCACCTTTTCCTTCCCTCCCTCTCTTCCTTCCCTCCTTCCCTCTCTTCCTTCCCTCCCTCCTTCCCTTCAGCATTTTCATAGTTTATGGAAAACAAGCTTCCTCTTGGTCCTTTCCCAACCCACCTCAACCCTGTTCTCCCTTATTTTTCTCAGCCACATATGTCTTGATACACCCAGAATGGAAAGCCAGCTGATGAAAGCCTACCATATGGCTGCAACCACATGGCTTGGCTTGTTTCACCCTTTACACTTAACCTGAGTTCTTGGTTTTGATTTTCATTTGGTTGTGTCCTGCTTGCTGTGTGGGACTCACTTGACTTTTAAAAAGGCTTTTGAAAATTTATTTCTTTTAGTTTTTGAGATTATAATATAATGCCTTTATTACCCCATTTCCTTTCTTCCCTCCAAAGCCTCCCACACAACCTTTCTTGCTCCCTTTCAAATTCATGGCCTGTTCTTTTCATTAATTTTTGTTAAACTGTTACATGCATGTGCACATGCACACACACATGCACACACACAGACACACATGCATACACAGACACACACACACTCCTAAATGCATAAGTACCACATGCTCAGTGTGTATGCTACTTGTATGTATGTTTGCAAGGCTGACCACTTGTTATTGGATAACTGACTGGTGTGTTCTTTCTTGAAGAAGACTGTTTTTCCATCTCTCAGCATTCTTGAGTTTCTTCTATGTTTTTTGAGTAGGATTGATGCTCCCTGAGCTGTACCCCCATCCACGTTAGCAGATATATTATTGTTGTCCGTGTTTAGCTCATGTGTAGGCAGTCATGTTGGTGAGACTTTATAGATGTAGTTGCTGTTATTACCAGGATACACGATCTCATAGCAAACTCCCTATTCTTCTGGCTCATAATCTTTTCACCCCCTTCCCCACAATGATCAAAGCCTTGGGTACAGGAGTTGTATATGTATCAGTTGTGACTGGGCTCCACAGCTCTGCATTTTGATTGACTGTGATTTTTGTAATGGTCTCTATCTGTAGCAAAGGGGAATTTTCTTAACGAGGAGACTTTTTTTCAATTTCCTGCTTTACTTTGGTATTAAAGTTAGTGTCATTCACTTCTTCAGATAACTGCTATCCTGCTTTACCCAGCTTCTTCCCTGGAGGTTATAGCTGGTCCCATGAGTCCTTTGATATCTTCTGAAAGTCTAAATGCTTCTTTTAAAATCCTTTTTGACTTTGTTGTCTAGGCTAACCTATAATTTATGGTTTCAAGTAGTCCTCCTGCTTCAACCTCCTAAGTAGCTGGGAATAATGGTACACACCACAGTACTTGGATAAAGCATGCCGTTTCATCTGGACCAGCACTCCTACTCCAACCTTTCAAAAATAATCATTAATTACTATGTTTCAGCTTTTACAAAACCCAACTCAAGATGGAGCAAAGATCTTAATGCAAGATCTGTAACTCTCAAACCACTAGAAAAAAGTTTAGGGAAAACACTTCATGGTATAAGCACAGGAACTTACTTTTTGGATATGACCTCCAATGCACAGGATACAATAACAAATATTGACAAATGTGATTAAAATCAAGCTAAAATTATTCTGTAATGCCAAAGAAATAATAAAGGAAAAGAAGAGACACCCCAAAGTATAAATTTTTCCCTCTATTCATCTAACTGATTATATATAGAATTAAAAAATTGACAAAATCAAGTCATCCAATTAAATGCAGACAGATGGCCTCAAAAGGCGCTTATTAAAAGAAGCATAGATGACCTACAAATAAATGAAAAAATGCACGATATAGCTAGACATCAGGAAATAAAAATCAAAACCATAGTAAGTTAACATGTAACCCTGTTGGAATGACTCTGATAAAAAAATAAAATAAGAAATGACAAAGAGAATGTAGAGAAAAATGAACTTTTATATACCAGGATTTAAATGAGTAGACATGTGCAACAATATGGAGGAGCCAAAAAAAACTGGAAATAAATCTACCATACAATCTTGCTATCTCACTTGATAGTCAAAATCAGTGCAAAGTCATACCTTCATAATCTTGATAATTGTGCAACTATTCACATAGATAAGATATAGAATTACACTAGTTGCCTGTTCTAATTTCATTATGCTGCTTGATAAAATATTCTGACTAAAACATCATAGAGGAAGAAAGGAAAGGGTTTATTTAGCTTATACTTCTAGGTCAGAGTCCACTACTGTGGGAATTCAAGGCAGATACTCAAGCACGAACTTGAAGCAGAAGCCATAGAGGTAATGCAGGTTCACTCAGGCTCATGCTAACCTAGCTCAGGACCACTTGCCCAGAGAAAATGCTACCCTAGTGAACTTGGTCCTCCTCCAAAACCAATCAAGATAACCACCTATATACTTGCCCACAGGAAAATCTGACCTGGGCAGTCCCACAGTTGAGACTCCCCCTTTAGGTGAATTTTCCTGTGTCAAGCTGCCAGTTAAAGCTAACTATGAGGGTGCCCATCAATAACTGAATGAATAGAGCCAGGTGTTGGTGGTGCAAGCCTTTAATCCCAGCACTCGGGAGGCAGAGGCAGGCGGATCTCTGTGAGTTCGAAGCTAGCCAGGTCTAAAGAGCAAGTTCCAGGACAGCCTCCAAAGCAATACAGAGAAACCCTGTCTTGAAAAACAAAAAAAATTTGAATGAATAAAAAATAATATGTATAAATAATGGCTTTTATTTATTTATTAAAGAGAGTGAAATTTGTGATTTTAACAAAATGTGTAGAACTGAGAGTCGTATTAAATAAAACAAACAAGACTGAGAAGCACAAGAACTACATCTTCTTTCTCACATGTATAAGGTATGAAATCCAAAATGAAAGTCAAGTAGCGGTTACTAGATGTTGAGTCAGGAATTAGAGGAGTGGGGGTTAGAAAAATGGAGGCTGGGTTTGTTTACCTCACGCTTTATGCAGGTGTTTAAATATCAAATTGAACACCGTTAATATGCACTTTTAATATGTTAATAAAGAAAATTTAATTCATCAATAATTTCACAAACAAAATTGAAATAAAATATCTATTTTCTAATAATTTAAGATAAAATATTTTCTAATTATTGGCAAATATAAAACCAATCATCTAATTTAGAAAATAATAAAAAGCCAAAGTACTCATATTTTTATTTGGTTATAAAGCTATAATGAATATGTTTTCAGGATAATACTAGTAAATAGTAGTAAGTAGATATAAGTATTTTCCCATAGGATATCCTGAATTGTAAGATACAGACATATGTATGTGCAGACATATCAGTCTATAATGTATATTTTCGCAAGTGACTCCAAACCCACTAAAATGAGGAGGAAAAGTGATGCTTTCATATTAACTGCATTTTAAATTTGTTTTTCATGTTTTTAACCCTGGTTTAAGGTTTCTGAAATTATTACCCACAATTGGATAGCACAATAAATATGACCCACACAATTTGTTACAACCTACATATTAATATGACATCTATAGAAGTGAGCACTACTCTAACTCTATATTTCACTGTGAGTTCAGAAATGGAGAAAGAAAATGCTCCTACATACTATCAACAGTGGTGATCCATTCAAACCGATAAACCCATTCTCCTGAAAAAATCATTACATTGTTAATTTTCAGAGGATAAGTGGTTATAATGGGCCAAAGTCTTATAGATATTTATAATATTAATGCATCTAAATATCACATACTGCTAAAGGTAGATATTATCATGGTGCTTATTTTTATCACTAGAGAAGCCAGGGTTCTGGAAGGTAGCATAACTTGACTAAAATATCACAAGTTGTTAGTAGGAAAGCCAGCAATTGAAGCATTTAGTCTGATTCCAAGTTTAGATATGATACCCAAGAGAAAAATCAACAGGAAAAGTAGGCAATCCATTGAGAGTGTAACCTCAAAAAATTCATTTTGTCATTTAAAACAATATGATTTGCAAGCAAATTTATTGAGGCAACATCTGAGCTCTTCTTAATCATTGCCATTTAACTCTAAAAGTTCTTCTCATAGACTGACAGTATTTGGTAAAGAATACACAGATTGTACAGATATATATCATTGTTCACTCAGTAGGATCACTTAATATGGACAACTCTAGGTGGCTCTATCCCTGGCTCTCTGTGTCTTCCATCTATTCCCAGCAGGTAGGAGTTAAGATACTGATAGCAAAAATCTATCATTTCATGTTGAAAGAAAAGGGGTTGGGGAAATCCTATGAACAGTAAAACAGTGATTGCTTTCCAGGAAAGTTGCAAACCACTTGCCCTTAGGATAACTTGGTGTGCTCATAAGCTCTACAAGTTATGACACCATTTAAGTAACTTTTGTAGCCTGAGAATGCAGTTTACTATTACTGACCTTAAAGCTAATAACTGTTTTTCTTCACTTTAATAAAAAACTACACTTCAGAATAGGTACAGGAGTTGTCTTCATTTACTAAAAGCATTCATTGGACGATACAGGCTCCCAATTTCAGTTTCTGTTTCTTTTATGATGTAAACATTGTATACTCATATCAGACATTCATGGGTACCATCCAAGGCAGAACCAGGTGAAAGGATTCAGGACACATTCTCTTCTATAAGTGTTATTGAAGCATATTGATCCTAAGCAAGGTTTGTCTCCTTCATAGACAAAAAGGACCACTCATTTCCAAGGAGGTTAATGTAGGGTGATATGACAGGTAGGAATGAATCTTCTGTACAATATCTAGTGATGACATATTCTTTATGTTTTATTTAACATGATTTTTATGATGCTGTATGAAAAATAGCTCATCAAAAATTACTCCATTGCTTAATATGACTATAATTGTCCCCTTTACTCCCATCTCTGTTATGATAGATAGGTGGATTCACTTCTCTTTATGACCAAAGATTGTACCCCAAAACTTACACAGATAGCCAACTCCTGAAAATTGTCCTTTGATCTTCATAACAAACCCCATTTCACAACATAACAAATAAATGCAAAAAGACCCATAACATACAGATCTTAGATTTTCCAAACTCATTTCCTCCTCACATATAAAATTCATTTATTCCATTAATGTACCGCCAAAACTCAAACTGGATTCAGCAACCAGTCAAAGTTCAAAACAAATCTAATTTTAATCTGTGTAAGATTTAAGATTCCATTCTTTCAGGGACAAATTCCTCTCTGGTTGTGAACCTGTGAAATCAAAGGTATGTATTTCACACATGACTAATGAGGAAAGCATAGGATAGGCATTCTATTTTAAAAGTAAAAACAAAGAAAGAACAAAGCATTAACTGATTCTATATATTATATGCCCAAAACCTAGCAGAGCAGACAACATTAAATATTAGGTTTTCAATCTCCTTGACTTCATACCCTGACTCTTGGACACAGTGGTATGAAAAGTGGGTCTAAGACTTTAGTGGGAACAGACTGTACAGAAACTTCCATTGGGTGATATCTTGTACTTGAAGCTCTCCCAGGCTGGTATTTCATACTGGTAATGTTTTGATCTCACGGCATGGTGATACAATGACATAACATGGTATTATGAAAGTAGAAAGGAAAGGATGAAACAGTAGGAAGAGGTCTAAAAGGAGGTGAGACAAGAGAGGGTAGTGGAACATATATGTCAAGAAAACAGTTAGGGACCATTTGGGGAGAAGAAAGAGACTATTAAGACAGGAACAAGGGGAGAGGGAATGGAGAGATAGTCAGGATAAGATATGTATGTATGAAAATGCCATAAAGAAACCCATTTTATGGATTCTATGAAAGTCTTAAGATCATTCAGAACACAGGTCAATTCCATGCACACAAATTATACAAAGATTAGATTTTTCTTGGTGGGTGGGTGTCTTTTGCTGTGGGTTTTAAAATGTTAATGCTCTAGCACAGGTCATTAAATATTATATACATCACCTAAGTATTTGATGAATAAATGAGTAAATATAATGACTGAATAAATGGTACAACTAAAAAAAGAAAAGAAACCCATTTTATATGCTAACCAATGAATTTAAGGATAGTTTAATTTACAACAATTCAGTTCTATTTATCTAGCAGAAGGTATACTATGAGTTATAAATAATCAAGAAAAGGGATGGAGTAGAAAATAATCTTAGTATTTTCCGTAATCAGCCATTAAAAGTACTGTTGGTGTTATTATTCTCAGCATAGTTCTAAATAAAGAAAAACATAGTGAATGCCACAAAGTTTAAAAGCACAACCAAAACTCATGATACTAATGACCAGGAAATTTTTAAAAAATATTTGAGATTATAATTTGACTAGAACATTTCTCCCTTCCCCTTTCTCCCTCAAAACCCTTCCATACAACGCTCTCTATTCTGGAAGCAGAAAAATCTTAACCCAAGAACAGAAGGAAGGACTGGTGAGATATCTCAGGGGTCAAAGGTGCTTGTTGATGGTCTGAATTTGATCCTGGAGAAACACATGGTAGAAGGAGAGAACAGAATCCCACATGTTGTTCACTGATCTACCACACATACACATTCATGCACACACACATACACATGTGTACACACACAAATATAATAAAAAATAAAAGTATAGTGACTAAAACATGAGGCAAATAATAGAATTATCTCACAGGGCCTTTAAAGTAGATCAGTATTTATCCCTGGCATACAAATGGACTTTGGGCACCCATCCAACATTGAGGGATGCACTGGACTCTTGGGGGAGGGTCTAGGCCCTGCCCTGGATAAAATGACAGACTATGGATACCCCCATGGAGGGCCTCACCCTCCCTGGGGAAATGAAGGGGTATTGGGGGGTTGGTGGGAGGGCGTAGGAGGAGGGGAGGGCTTGGGAGAGGGACCTGGGATTGACATATGAAGCAACCTTGTTTCTAATTTAAATTTAAACTTAAAAATGAAAATTTAAAAAAAGTCATAATGAGTCACTGAGCAATGATAAAAAAGCTAATGTAAATAAAATAGACAGCTCTGGAAAAGAAACAGGAAACAAGTAAAAACAACAAATTATAGATAAACATCAAATTTTAGAACTCAAAGTCACAACCAGATTGAAAAGCCAGAATAATAAAAGAAATGCCAGAATAAGGAATTAATGAATTTAGTACACTAGAAATTGAACAGGCTGAAAAACACAGAAAAGTAGTTGGAGGCTGTGGGACATAATAAGAGATGTTACATTTGTGTCATTGATGTCTCATTACGAGGGGGGAAAGAATACAGAGTTAAAGTAATGTTCAAAGACATAATGGCAGAAAAATTTTCACATTTGGCAAAAAGAAAAACAAAAGAAAACCCCAAAACAGCAACAACAAAAACCATGATCCTAAACTCAAGATGCTGACCAAATTTCTAGCAGAGCAGATACAAAGAACTTCATGCTGAGACACATAATAATCAACCTTGAAAATTCATGACAAACAAGCTTTCAAAAGCAGCAAGAGAGAAGTGGCACTTTACTTACAGGGGATGTTAGCTCAGATGACCACGTCTTTTCCATTATAAGCCCTGAAGGGCGGGAGGTGTATACTTTAGGGTGCTGCATGCAAAGTAATACAGACTATAAACATCCTTCAGCAATGTGCAGGGAGTAAGAGACCTTGGGACACTCAGATTTAAGAGCCAGAGAATAGAGCCAAGGAAACAGTGTCTTCCAGACACAACAGGGCTGAGGCACATATGCACTCACAGAGACTGTGACAGTGCTCACAGGACTTGCACAACTACAAGCCAGACAAAAGCCCAGCACTGAGAAGGGGAAGTGGACAGAAAGTTCCACCCCTAACCATGAAGCTATTCTCAATTGATGTCTGCTGAGAAAAAGAAACTCAGTTTTCTCAAATGGAGTGTCACTGAGTATATCAAGCACACTCAGGGCAGGGCCCATGCCCAGGACACAAATCACACACCATGCTTTTTGGGCGTTTTTGTTTTATTATTTTTGTCTTATTGAGTTTTTGCTTGTTTTGACCTTTGATTTTCAGTGTGTGTGTGTGTGTGTGTGTGTGTGTGTGTGTGTGTGTGTGTGAGAGAGAGAGAGAGAGAGAGAGAGAGAGAGAGAGAGAGAGAGAGAGAGAGAGAGAGAGAGAGAGAGGAAATATGTTGGAAGCTGGGTGGGTAGGGAAGTGGGGAGGATCTGGGAAGAGTTGAGGGAGACAAAAGAATATCATCAAAATATATTATATGCAAAATTAAAAATAAAAACAAAATATAAGTGTCCTTCAGGAAAAGGAAGAGAACTCTCACAAAGTGTCAAATGAAGGAAATTTTAGTGTTTGCCACCAGTAGAGCAGTCTTAAAAGAATGGCTAAAGAAATCTCAGAAAACAGCAAGAAAACTATAGAAGAAAGAACTTGACATATAAAAGGGAAGAAAGGAAGGGAGTCTAAAGGAGGAACTGTCTGGCCAGGGTGGCACCATTTCATGAGCTAGTCCCTAGACTGGATGAGAAGGACAAAACTGAGATGAGCACTAATTTACTGATTTCTGCCCTTGAGTGTGGATGCATGTAGTGTGACTAGCTGTTCAAGTTTCTACTGCTGTGATGGACCCTCAATGATGAACTTTAACCAGAATTTGTAAGCCAAGTAAACCAATTCTTTTAAAAATTTCTTTTCTCGGGCTATTTTATCATAGCAACAACAAATGAACTAAGACCCCTGCGATCACACACACACACACACACACACACACACACACACACACACACACACACACACACACGCAGACACACACAGATGCACGGATCTCAAAAATTTATGCCCATAAAATCAGAATTTAATTGGACCAGTCTATAGAACAACTTATTCTCCAGAGTATTTTGAAAACAGTAGAACAATCAGGCAGCAATTAGCAAGCCCAATAGCAGGGTAGGTTCAGGGAAAGAGATAAAGTGACCCCTGCCAAAACAATTTTTATTCCAGTTGCAAGTGGCTCTGTACATGCCAAGCAGCTTCCTCTGAGAAATATTAGAGGCTTCACACTGTGGGAAGCAAATACAATTCACTAAAATTATCCAGCTAGCTATCAAACAAATAAATGTGCAAATAAGTATAACAACCCCCTCAGGGGGAAGAAAAATACCAGTAACCAGAGTTGTTAGAACATATTATTCAAAATGTCTAGTTTTCAACAAAAATTTATAAGATATCCAAAATGTAGCCCACATATGTTGAAAAAAAGCAAGCCAGCAGAAACTGCCCATGAGAGCGAGCAAATGTAAAACTTAAGGGATAAAATACTTTTTAAAAAGATATTATATTCTTAACTTAGATCTTCCAGCTTTAAATATATGCTTTAAAATTATGTTCCAATAATCCTTTGAATATAATTAGAGTGTTTCAGCATCCCCCCTTTCATATTTAATTTATTAGTTTGTGTCTTCTTTGTCATTCTTTTGGTAAAATTGGCTACAATTTGCTATGATAATCTTGTTTATCTTTTTTAAACAACCAACTTTTAACGTAAAATAGTTTTTTTATCATTTTTTATTTTAATTTTAAATAGCTTGTTTTACATGTCAATCCCAGTTCCCTCTCCCTTCCCTCCTCCCACACTCCCCTTCCCCCCCTCCCTCCCACCCTATTGCCAAATCCTTCCACATAGGGGATATCTAGAGTCTGTCATTTTACTCTTGGTAGGGTCAAGGCACTCCCCTAAGAGTCCAGGCTGAGAGAGCATCTCTCTTTGTGCTATAGGCACATGAAGACAGTTTGTATACCAGGGATAGACACTGATCCACAGCTCAGGGCCCCATAGGTTGCCCAGGCCTTCTCACTGACACTCACATTTGGGGGGTCCAGATCAGTCCCATGCTGGCCTCCCCACTGTCGGTCTGGGGTCCAAGAGCACTCCCTGTTCAGATCAGCTGTCTCTGCTGGTTTTGCCAGCCCATTCTTTGCCAATTTGCTCATCACTCCTCTCTCTCTGTCACTGGGTTCCTTGGGTTCAGTTCAGTGCTTAGTTGTGTGTTTGCCTCTGCTTCCATCAGTCACAGGATGAAGGCTCCCGGATGGTTATAGACATCAAGTTCATTATCAGGAATGGGCATTCGAGGTGGTCCCTCCACTATTGCTTAGCTTGCCAATTGATGTTATACCTTTAGATCACTCGAGGTCACTCTGGTGCCTGATCTGTCTTCGATCCTATTCTTCCCCCTATTCTACCCCCACCCCCTCAACTTCCTGTTCCCCCATGACCAACTCCCTTCCTCTTTACCCCCTCTATTCTTCCCAGGTCCCACTCCCCCCCACCCCTTGCCGTGTTCCCCATCCATTCAGAGGATCTTGTCTCCATCCTCTTCTCTTGGGTACTATGCATATATGCATATCTTTTAGGTTCTTTCCTGTTTCCCAGACTCTCTATCTGTGGAAGTGCAGACTGGCACTATCCTGATCCATATCTAGAATCCATATATGAGTGAGTACATACCATGTTTGTCTTTTTGTGACTGGGTTACCTCACTCAGGATGGTTTCTTCCAGTGCTATCCATTTCCCTGAGAATTTCAAGATTCCATTGTTTTTTTCTGCTGAGTAATACTCCATTGTGTAAATGTACCACATTTTCTCTATCCACTCTTCAGTTGAGGGGCATCTAGGTTGCTTCCAGGTTCTGGCTATTACAAACAATGCTGCTATGAACATAGTGGAGCAGATGCCCTTGTTGTATGAACCTGCCTCATTTGGATAAATGCCTAAGAGTGGAATTGCTGGGTCTAGTGGTAGGTTAATTCCCATTTTCCTGAGGAATCTCCATACTGATTTCCAAAGAGGCTGTATGAGTCGGCATTCCCACCAGCAGTGGAGGAGTGTTCCTCTCTCTCCACATCCTCTCCAGCATAAATTGTCTTCGGTGTTTTTGATTCTAGCCATTCTGACAGGAGTAAGATGGTATCTCAGAGTTGTTTTGATTTGCATTTCCCTGATGACTAAGGATGTTGAGCACTTTCTTAAGTGTCTCTTAGCCATTTTAGCCTCCTCTACTGAGAATTCTCTATTTAGCTCTGTACCCCACCTTTCAAGTGGATCCTTTGGTGTTTTGGAGACTTGTTTCTTGAGTTCTTTGTAAATTTTGGAGATTAGCCCTCTGTCAGATGTAGGGTTAGTGAATATCTTTTCCCATTCTGTGGCCTGCCTTTTTGTCTTTTTGACTGTGTCCTTTGCCTTACAGAAGCTTTTTAGTTTCAGAAGGTCCCATTTGTTAATTGTCGATCTCAGTGCCTGTGCCACTGGTGTTATGTTTAGGAAGTGGTCTCCTGTACCAACTCGTTGAAGAGTATCTCCCACTTTCTCTTCTAAAAGTTTCAGTGTGGCTGGATGTATGTTGAGATCTTTGATCCATTTGGACTTAAGTTTTGTACAAGGCGATAAACATGGATCTATCTGCAGTCTTCTGCATACCAGTACCCAGTTATGCCAGCACCATTTGTTGAAGATGCTTTCTTTTTTCCACTGTACAGTTTTAGCTTCTTTGTCAAAAATCAGGTGTTCATAGGTGTGTGGGTTAAAATTAGGGCTTTCGATTCGGTTCCATTGGTCTACCTGCCTATTTTTTTGCCAATACCAAGCTGTTTTCAGGACAAATCAGAAAGGCTGAGAAAGAAATCAGAGAAACATCACCCTTTACAATAGACACAAACAGCATAAAATACCTTGGGGCAACTAACCAAACAAGTGAAAGACCTGTATTGCAAGAACTGAGTCTTAAAAGGAAGAAATTAAATAAGACACCAGAAAATGCTGGTAGAGTTCTCTGGGTCCCTTATGTAAACTATCATATCATCTGCAAATAGTGAAAGTTTGACCTCTTCCTTTCCAATTTTTATCCCCTTAATCTCCTTTTGTTTTGGTATTGCTCTAGTTAGAACTTAAGTACAGTATTGAAAAGATATGGAGAGTATGGACAGCCTTGTCTTGCTTCTGATTTTAGCAGAACCGTGTTGAGTTTCTGTCCATTTAGTTTGATATTAGCTGTTGGTTTGCTGTATATAGCTTTTATTATGTTCTTGCTATCCCAGATCTCTCCAGGACCTTTATCATGAAGAGTTGTTGGATTTTGTCAAAGGTTTTTTCAGCATCTAGTGAGATGATCATGTGGTTTTTGTTTCTCAGCTTGTTTATATGGTGAATTACATTGATGGATTTTCGTATGTTGAACCATCCTTGCATCCCTGGAATGAAACCTACTTGATCGTGGTGAATGATTGTTTTGATGTTTTCTTGGATCCTATTTGCCAGTATTTTATTGAGTACTTTTTGCATCAGTGTTCATGAGGGATATTGGTCTGAAGTTCTCTTTCTTAGTTGTGTCTTTGTTTGGCTTGGGGATCAAGGTTATTGAAGCTTCGTAAAAAGAGTTTGGCAAAGATCCTTCTGCGTCTATTGCGTGGACTATTTTGAGGACAATTGGTATAAACTCTTCTTTGAATTTCTGGTAGAATTCTGCACTGAGGCCATCTGACCCTGGGCTTTTTTTTGGTTGTGAGACTTTTGATGACTGCTTGTATTTCCATAGGGCTTGTAAATCTATTTAAGTTGTTTATCTGTTTTTGATTTAATTTTGGCAAGTGATATGGCTATTCAGGAAGTCATCCATTTCCTTTAAATTTTCAAATATTGTGGAGTACAGGTTTTAAAAGTATGATCTGATGATTCTCTGAATTTCCTTAGAGTCCATTGGTATGTCCCCCTTTTCATTTCTGATTTTGTTAATTTGCATGTTCATGCTCTGCTGTTTGGTAAATTTGGAGAAAGGTTTGTCTATCTTGTTGATTTTCTCAAAGAACCAACTCTTTGTTGCATTGATTCTTTGTATTGTTTTCCTAGTTTCTACTTTATTGATTTCAGCCCTCAATTTGATTATTTCCTGGCATCTACTCCTCCTGGGGGAGTTTGCTTCTTTGGAACACTTGATTTTTGACTAAGAAGCTAAAATTATACAAGGGAAAAAAAAGAAAGTATCTTCAACAAATGATGGGGAACACTCCTACACTGCTGGTGGCAGTGCCGACTTGTACAGCCACTTTGGAAATCATTATGGAATTTCCTCAGGAAAATGGGAATCAGTCTACCACAATACCCAGCAATTCCACTCTTAGGCATATATCCAAAAGATGCACATTCATACAACATGGATTTCTATTCCACTATGTTCATAGCAGCATTATTTGTAATAGCCAGAAACTGGAAGCAGCCTAGATGCCCCTCAACTGAAGAGTGGATAGAGAAAATGTGGTACATTTTCACAATGGAGTACTATTTAACAGAAAAAAAACAATGGAATCTTGAAATTTGCCGGCAAATGGAAGGCACTAGAAGAAACCATACTGAGTGAAGTAACCCAGTCACAAAAAGAGAAACATGGTATGTACTCACTCATTTACAGATTTTAGACATGAATCAGGTGAGTGCCAGCATACAATCCAATTGCCAGAGTGTCTAGGAAACAGAACCTTCATCTTGTGACTGATGAAAGCATAGGCAGATACTCACAGACAAACACTGAACTGAACTCCTGGAATCCAGTGTCAGAAAGAGAGAACTGATGGGCAAAGGATTTATGAGTGGGCTGGTTTAACCCACAGAAACAGCTGACCCAAACAAGGGGGAGCTCTTGGACTCCAGATTGATGGCTGTGTGGAAAGCATGGGACTGACCCAGGCGCCATGAATGTGGGTGTCAGTAAGGAGGCCTAGGTAATCTATGGGGTCTTTAGTAGTATTTATCCCTGGTGTACAAATAGACTTTGAGTGCCCATGCCACAATATGGGAGGCTCTCTCAGCCGGGACTCTTGGGGGCGGGCCTAGGCCCTGCCCTGGATGAAATGACAGTTACTGGAGATCCACCATGGAGTGCCTCACCCTCCTTGGTGATCAGAGTGGAGGTTGGGTGGGGGACTGGGGGACCTGGTGGAGGAGGGGGAAGAGGGGAGGGAGAGGGAACTGTGATTGACATGTGAAACAAGATTGTTTCTAACCAAAAAAATTTACATGCTAAAAAATAATAATTAATGACTAAAATTATAAGTCAATGTACTAATAACATCACATTTTAAAACTATAATAAAATAAGTTTTATGTAGCAAAAAAAATCCAGCCACACTGAACCTCTTAGAAGAGAAAATGGGAGGTACCCTGTAATGAATTGGTTCCAGAGACCGCTTCCTGAACATAACACCAATAGCACAGACAGTGAGGTCAACAATTAATACTTAAACTGAGATGTTTCTGTAAGGCAAGGACATAGTCAACAATTCAAAAAGGCACCACACAAAGTGGGAAAAGATATTCACCAACTCTACATCTGACAGAGGGCTGATCTCCAAAATTTACAAAGAACACACGAAGCAAGTCCCTAAAACACCAAAGCATCCTATTAAAAAGTGGGATACAGAACTAAATGGAGAATTCTTAATAGAGGAGTCTAAAATGGCTGAGAGACACTTAAGAAAGTGCTCAACATTCCTAGCAATCAGGGAAATGCAAATCAAAACAACACTTGGATACCATCTTACTCCTGTCAGAATGGCTAAAATCAAAAACTCCAGTGACAGTTTATACTGGAGAGGAAGTGGAGAAAGGGGAACACTCCTCCATTGCTGGTGGGAGTGCCAACTGGTTCAGCCACTTTGGAAATCAGTATGGAGATTCCTCAGGAAAATGGGAATCAGTCTACTACACGACCCATCCTGAACGAGGTAACCCAGTCACAAAAACACAAGCATGGTCTGTACTCTTTCATATTTGGATTTTAGACATGAATCAGTTGAGTGCCAGCCTACAATCCCACTGCCAGAGAGTCTGAGAAACAGAATTTTGTTCCAGCTACTGATGGAAGCAGAGGCAGACACCCACAGCTAAACTCTGAACTGAACACCTGGAACCCAGTGACAGAAAGGGAAGACTGATGAATAAAGGGGTCAAGACGGGCTTGTTTAACCCACAGAAACAGCTGACCTGAACAAGAGGGAGCTCTTGAACATCAGACTAATGACTAAGAGGCTAGCATGGGACTGATCCAGACTCCCTGACTGTATATGTCAGTGAGGAGGCCTAGGCAATCTCTGGGGCCTTGGGTAGTATATCAATATTTATTCCTGGAATACAAATGGGCTTTGGGTGCCCATCTCACAATGAGGGATGCTCTCTCAGCGTGGACTCTTGGGGGAGGGCCTAGGCCATGAAGGAAATGACAGAGTCTGGAGATCCCACATAGAGGGCTTCACCTGCCCTGGGGAATGGAGAGGGGATTGGGTGGGGGCTGGGGAGCCTGGTTGGGAGGGCGGAGAAGAGGGGAGGGAGAGGGAGCTGGGATTGAATGTGAAGTAAGCTTGTTTCTAATTTAAATAAAAAATATTAAAAAGAAATCCCCTTGATTTAAAGTGATTTATCAAAAACCCAACACCAAATTTCAACTCATAAAATACATTGCTAAGACGTTGTATGTATGCCTATAATAGACCCTAGTTGAAAATTAATGTTCCAAACCCAGTTTAGGGGTCTTTGCCTTCAGGAGTGGGCAGGGAGATTGCAGCTTCAAAAGCCAAAACGGCAGGTAAAACAGGAAAACAATACAAAACAAAATGATGATGTATGTTACTGATTTTCAGATGAAAATTATAGCAATTTTCTTGCAGGTCTTTCAGCAAATTGATAGCAGAGCTAGGGTTCAGACCCAGATATTGAGGTGGTGGCTTCTTCAGTGCTAGCTTAGGTCTCCATGGTTCTTACTTTACAGTTATCCTAAGCTCTCCATTTCCCAGTTGTGCTTTAATCCCTGCTACCTTCCTTTTTCTGGCCAGTTCTTTGCCTCCATGCCTCACTGGAAGACAATGAGATAATGTATGAAAGTGATAGAAGAAGACCTGACAAAAATTTATATGCTCAATAAATGGAATTTTACTATTGTATCTCATTTGAGCTTCATTGCCAAACTATAAAATTGATATCATTTCTCATTTTGCAGATGAGTAAATAGGTTTGAAATAGCTAAGAATTCCTATCAGAAGTTAACTCTTCCCATCTGTAATAAGACTAGTGGGATAGAAACTGTCTGAACCAAAAGATAAAGTTATAAGTTTCATAGCTAATTCTACTCTCTGTGATGCATATAAAAAGCAAAAGGGATTTCTGCAAAACTGTTTTCTTCCTCATATTAGCAGCTTTATCCACCAAACCCTTAGTTCACAGTGATTTTGAGAACAACTCTCTAAAGCCTCAAGACCCCAGGAAATACTTTGAAAAGTCATTGTGCTATAAACTAAGCTGCCTGTCATAGGAAAAAAGGAAAAATCAAAGCTTCATCTTTTCTTCCTCCAGCAAGGTTACAATCTTACTGCCTTAGCATGGTTGTTTCATTTATGTCTGAATTATGCCCTCTTTAAAAATATGCACACTGTAGTAGTTATTCCTGCCTGAACATCCTAATGAGATTGTCTCTAGGACAACGTAATCTTAATCCCTAGTGAATATGATATCATAATCATTAGCAAACACAAATGTAGTATGTATAATACCCACAGTATACTTCACAAGTTTCCTATGATATAAAAATCCATAGATATTTGAATTCTTTTTAAAAAGAATTATTTCATTTTTATTTTTATTCAAATGGATGTTTTGCTTCCTTGTTTGTACCACATGCACACAGTGTCTGCACAGACCAAAAGAGGGCCCTGGGTCCCCTGGAACTAGAAAGACAAACAGTTGTGAGCTGCCATCTGGGAGCTGGGAATTGAACCCAGGTCCTCTGGAAGAGCAGGCAGTGCTCCTAGCCACTAAGCCATTACCCCAGCCCCTGAATTCATTTTATAGAATGTCACAGTATATACATTTAATCTTTGTACATTTTTCTGTATACTTTAAATTATCTCAAGATCATTTCTGTGCCTACTACAATGTAAAGGTATATAAATTAATGTCATACCACAGTATTTATGGAATAATGGCAAAAATATCTGTACATGTTCAGTATGGTCCATATGGGCACATTTCTTCTTCTTTTCATTTTCCACTGATAGAGGTTAACGAGCACAGGGCTTTATAGCCTTGTTTATGCTAGGCAAGCACTGTAGCCCTGAGCAAATGCCCAGTTCAGACAAATAATTTTTCCAACGTTTTCTATATGTGATTGATGGACTCCATGAACATGGAACTTACAGATACTGATAGACAACCACATGTAGTGATGTTTCTTCCCCAAATAAGCCCCCTTTAAGTCTACAAAATATAAACTATAACCTTGGATGGAAATATAAGTCATAGTACTGGATAAAAAGATCCATAAAATATTTATTAAGATAGCAACCAGTAACCAGTCGTATATTATAGAACAGTTCTCTGAAACAAGAGCATACAAAACAAAGAGGTTTTTATTTCAATGTATTTTTGGAACTGTTATTTATGAACCAAATCTATGTTGTTCATTGAAAAACAATTTTTTTGGGGAATTTGTTACACTCAACTATGTAAGAACATAAAGGGAAAGAAATATAACCCATTGTAAATGCAAACACTTTTCAGCTCACTTCCTATAGTTTTCCTGTGTAGTGTTAGACAAGACCCTTGGGGCTACAAAAAGTTAAAGGAATTGACCCTGCCCAGAGATATTTTTTGGTTAACAGATGTGTCTAGGAGGTAAAAGAATACAATAAATGCCGGGCGTTGGTGGCGCACGCCTTTAATCCCAGCACTCGGGAGGCAGAGGCAGGCGGATCTCTGTGAGTTCGAGGCCAGCCTGGTCTACAAAGTGAGTTCCAGGACAGCCTGCAAAGCCACAGAGAAACCCTGTCTCGAAAAACAAAAAAAAAACAAAAAAAAGAATAAATAAATATGACAAGGTTGCTGATGAGGTCTATAGGAATTGGAGAGGCATAGAAATCCCTGTGGGCTGTTTGGTAAGGGAAGTCATCAAGAAAGAAACTAGACCAACATCAGGAATTAGGGAAGGGCTATTGTTCAGAGATGCATAGAGTCAAGATAGGGCATTTCATCCAAATGGCACAAAGTTATCAAAAGCCCAGCAGAGTCAAGAATGTGTAAGGCATTTGGAGAACAATGGTTTAGAATGATCTAAAATAGGAAGAATGACCACGAAAAGTCAGTATCATGGCTAATATGGATTTATGATATCCCATATTATGGAGCTTTTTGTGTGGGTACATTTGGGGGGTCAAAGGTCACCATCTGGTGTCTTCTTCAATCACCTTTCCTCATTCTTTTAAACTTATAATCTATTTATTTCTGCATTTATATGTTACTTCACATATATGAGGAACAAATGACAACTTTTGGCAATTAGTTCTCTCTTTTCACCACATGGTTCCTAGGGATCAAGCTTAGGTCATCAGATTTGGAGACATGCTCCTCCAGCCACTGGGTCATCTTGTCAGGACACCTACATTGCTGAAATTTACTAATTTGGCTAGAATGACTGGCCAGTAATCCCCAGGAATTATTCTGTATACATATCCCTGACCTAGGAGTTCAGACACATGTTTCCATGCCTGGCTTTTTAAGTAAGCACTAAGGATCTAAGCTCAGTTCCTCAAAATTAATTGGCAAGCTCTTTATGGACTGAGCAATATTCCCAACCCCCAATTATGCATATCTAAAAAGCATAACCAATCTCATAGAAACAGAGAGTAGCATGTGGTTAACAGAGGCTTGGACTCAGTGAGTGGGAGGGATGTTGTGTGAAGAATATAATATTTCAAAAGGTTTCTAATTAAGATTCTGAGTGTTCTTACTACACACAGTAAATATATAAGGTGAATTGTGTATGAATTAGCTCAGTTTAGCTGGTCAACAACATGTACTTCTATCAAAATCTCATGTTATTTACCACAAATATACATATATTTAATTGAAATTTAAAATCTAATTCAATACATCTTATGATTTTTAAATCACAAAATATAATAATGAAAGGAAGAAACCCACTTTCGTACCTAGTTTTGTATTCTTCAAGTAGAGAAGGCTCCCAATCTGGGTACGGTCTCAGGGACCACAGCTGGGATTTCTCATGGAATTCAGTGTTGCTGACTTGACTTTAAAGAAAATCTAGAGAAATTATTTAAGGGATTCTTTCTCTTTGATAAAACCCCTTTAGCCATAGTTTATTCTCAACATAACATTTCACCCATTTTAAAAAAGAATTACATAATTTCTCTACCATTTTAATTTTTAACATTTATTTTTTCTTTTTTGGGTTTTTATTTAAATTAGAAACATGCATGAGGGAACTGGGATGGACATGTAAAACAAGCGATTTAAAATTACAATAAAAAATGATAAAAAAGAAACATGCATGCTTCAAATGTCAATCCCAGCTCCCTCTCCTACCCATCCTCCCTTGTCCCTCGACCGGCACCCCCAGCCCAATCCCCACATAATTCCCCAGGGAGAGTGAGGCCCTCCTTGGGGGCATTCCAGAGTCTGTCATTTCATCCAGGGCAGGACCTAGGCCCTTCCCCCTGTGTCCAGGCTGACAGAGCATCCCTCCATGTGGAATAGGCCCCCAAAGTTCATTTGTACACCATGGTGAACACTAATCTACTCCCCAGAGATTTCTGAGGCCTCCGCACTGACACTACATTCATGGATTCTGGATCAGTCCCCTGTTGGCCTCTTAGCCATCAGTCTGGGGTTCAAGAGCTTCCCCTTGTCCAATTTTTGTGGGTTTCATCATCATGGTCTTGACCTCTTTGGTCATTACTCCTCCATCTCTGTCACTGGGTTCCAGGGGGTCAGTTCAGTGTTTAGCTGTGGGTGTCTGTCTCTGCTTCCATTAGTCACTCGATGAAGGTTCTAGGATGGCATATAAGGTAGTCATCAAACTTATCATCAGGTAGGGGCTATTAATGTAGTCTCTCCGCTATTGCTTAGATTGTAAATTGGTGTTATCCTTGTAGATCTCTAGAAATCCCACTAGTGTCAGCTCTCTCCTCAAAGCTATAATGACTCCAACTATTATGTTATTTCTCATCCTGCTCTCCTCTATTCTAACCCCAACCCAACCTTCCTGCTCCCCCCTATCTTCTTCTACCCTTCTCTTATCACCCTCTCTTTTTCCTGGTTCCCTCTACCCTCCCCCATGTTCCCAATCTGCTAAAGAGATCTTGCCTCATTCCACTTCTCTGGGGTATAATGCATATCTCTTGGAGACCTCCCTGTTTCCCAAAATCACTGCCCCTGGGACTGTAGGCTGACACGCCCGTGATCCATCTCTAAAATCCATGTATGAGTGAGTACATACCATGTTTGTCTTTTTGTGACTGGGTTACCTAACTCAGGATGGTTTCTTATAGTAGCATCCATTTACCTGCAAATTTCAAGATTCCATTGTTTTTTTTTTTCACTGAGTAGTACTCCATTGTGTAAATGTACCATATTTTCTCTATCCAATCTTCAGTTGAGGGGCATCTAGGTTGCTTCCAGGATCTAGCTATTACAAACAATGCTGCTATGAACATAGTGGAATAGATATGTTATCTGAATGGGGATCTTTTGGGCATGCCTAAGAGTGGAATTGCTGGATCTTGTGGTAGACTGATTCCCATTTTCATGAGGAATCTTCATACTGATTTCCAAAGTGGCTGTAGGAGTTGGCACTCCCACCAGCAGTGGAGGTGTGTTCCCCTTTCTCCAAAACCTCTCTAGCATAAGATGTCATTGATGTTTTTTTATTTTAGCTGTTCTGACAGGAATAAGATGATATCCAAGTGTTGTTTTGATTTGCATTTCCCTAATGGCTAAGGATGTTGAGCACTTAATTAAGTGTCTCTCAGCCATTATAGCTCCTATATTGAGAATTCTCTATTTCAGTCCCCCACTTTTTAATTGGGTCCTTTGGTGTTTTGGAAAGTAACTTCTTGAGTTCTTTGTGAATTTTGGAGATTAGCCCTCTGTCAGATGTGGGGTTAGTGAAGATCTTTACCCAATCGGTGGGTTGCCTTTTTGTCTTGCTGACTGTGTCCTTTGCCTTACAGAAGCTACTCAGTCTCAGGAGGTTCCATTTATTAGTTGTCTATCTCAGTGTACCTCTCCTTTCCCCCCCCTCCCATGCCCTCTCACCAAACACCCAATACCCTCTCATTTCCCCAGGGAGTGTAAGGCCCTCCATGGTGTTTCCATAGTCTGTCATTTCATCCAAGGGCAGGGCCTAGACCCTCCCCTAAGAGTCCAGGCTGAGAGAGTATTTCTCTTTGTTGAATAGGCACCCAAAG
Source organism: Mesocricetus auratus (assembly GCF_017639785.1). NCBI lineage: Eukaryota > Metazoa > Chordata > Mammalia > Rodentia > Cricetidae > Mesocricetus > Mesocricetus auratus. The sequence goes on from NW_024429188.1 coordinate 90,118,257, forward strand.
TCCATTTGTATGCCACGGATAAATACTGATCTACTACCCAAGTCCCAATAGATTGCCTAGGCCTCCTCACTGACACCTACATTCAGGGGGTCTGGATCAGTCCAATGCTGACCTCTCAGCCATCAGTCTGGGATTCAAGAGCTAACCCTTGTTAGGTCAGCTGTTTCTGGGGGTTAAACCAGCCCAGTCTTAACCCCTTTGGTCATCAGTCATCCCTCTGTGTCACTGGGTTCCTTGTGTTCAGTTCAGTGTTTAGCTGGGGGAGTCTGCCTCTACTTCTATCAGCCATTGAAGGAAGGTTTTGTTTCCCAGACTCTCTGGCCATGGGATTGTAGGCTGGCACCCCCCAGATCTATGTCTAAAACCATATATGAGTGAGTACATGCCATGTTTCTCTTTTTGTGACTGGTTTACCTTACTCAGGATGGTTTCTTCTAGTGCCATCCATTTGCCTGCAAATTTCAGGATTCCATTGTTTTTTTTTGTGCTGAATAGTACTCCATTGTGTAAATGTAACATATTTTCTCCATCCTATCTTCAGTTGAGGAGTATCTATGTTGCTTCCATGTTCTGGCTATTACAAATGCTGCTATGAACATAGTGAACAGATGTATTTTTTTGTATAAATGTGCATCTTTTGGGTATATGTCTACGAGTGGAATTGCTTGGTCTTGGGGTAGGCTTATTCCCATTTTCCTGAGGAATCTCTATACTGATTTCCAAAGTGGCTGTACAAGTTGGCACTCCCACCAGCAGTGGAGGTGTTCCTCTTTCTCCAAAACCTTTCCAGCATTGGTGTTTTTGATTTTAGCCACTCTGACAGGAGTAAGATGGTATCTCAGAGTTTTTTTTTGATTTGCATTTCCATGATGGCTAGGGATGTTGAGCACTTTCTTAAGTACCTCTCAGCCATTTTAGACTCCTCTTTTGAGAATTCTCTACTTAGTTCTGTAGCCCACTTCTTAATAGGATGCTTTGGTATTTTGGAGACTTGCTTCTTGATTTCTTTGTAAATTTTGGAGATCAGCCCTCTGTCAGATGCTGGGTTAGTGACTATCTTTTCCCATTCTGTGGGCTGCCTTTTTGTCTTGATGACTGTGTCCTTTTCCTTACAGAAGCTTCTCAGTTTGAGGAGGTCCTATGTATTAATTGTTGAATTCACTGTCTGTGCTACTGGTGTTATGTTCAGGAAGTGGTCTCCTGTACCAGTTCGTTCAAGGGTACCATCTACTTTCTCTTCTAAGAGGTTCAGTGTGGCTGGATTTATGTTTAGGTCCTTGATCCATTTGAATTTAAGTTTTGTGCATTACAATAGATGTGGATCTATCTGCATTTTTCTACATGCCAGCATGCAGTCATGCCAGCACCATTTGCTGAAGAAGCTTTCTTTTTGCCATTGCATATTTTTAGCTTCTTGTTGAAGATCAGATGTTCATACATGTATGGGTTAATATCAGGGTGTTCAATTCTATTCCATTGGTCTACCTGTTTTCCATATATAGTTGAGAATTGTTCTTTTAAGGTCTGTGAAGAATTTTGCTGGTATTTCAATGGACATTGCTTGCATCTGTATGTTGCTCTTTGCAGGATTGCCATTTTTACTACATTTATCCTACCTATTCAAGAGCATGGGAGATCTTTCTATTTACTGGTGTCTTCTTTAATTTCTTCCTTTAAAGACTCAAAGTTCTTGCAATAGAGGCCTTTCACTTGTTTGGTTAGGGCTACTCCAAGGTATTTTATGTTTTCTGTGGCAATTGTAAAGGATGATGTTTCTCTGATTTCTTTCTCAGTCCTTTTATCTTCTGTATATAATAGGACTACTGATTTTCATGAGTTGATCTTGTATCCTGCGACTTTGCTGAAAGTATTTGCCAGCTGTAGGAGTCCCCTGGTAGGTTTTTTTTGAATCACTTATGTAAACTATCATATCATCTGCAAATAGTGAAAGTTTTACCTCTTCCTTTCCAATTTTTATCCCCTTGACCTCCTTTTGTTGTGGTATTGCTCTAGTTAGAACTTCAAGTACAGTATTGAAAAGGTCTGGAGAGAGTGGACAGCCTTGTCTTGCTCCTGATTTTAGCAGAATTGTGTTGAATTTCTGTCCATTTAGTTTGATGTTAGCTGTTGGTTTGCTGTATATAGCTTTTATTATGTTCTTGCTATCCCAGATCTCTCCAGGACCTTTATCATGAAGAGTTGTTGGATTTTGTCCAAGGGTTTTTCAGCATCTAGAGAGATGATCATGTAATTTTTGTTTCTTAGTTTGTTTATATGGTGGATTACATTAATAGATTTTCGTATGTTGAATCATCCCTGCATCCCTGGGAGGAAGCCTACTTGATCATGGTGGAGGAGTTTTCTGATGTGTTCTTGGATCCGATTTGCCAGAATTTTAGCATCAATGTTCATGAGGGAAATTTGCCTGAAGTTCTCTTTCTTAGTTATGCCTTTGTGTGGCTTGTGTCTCAATGTTATTGAATCTTTGTAAAAAGAGTTTGGCAAACCCTTATGCTTCTATTGCATGGAAAATTTTGAGGAGAATTTGTGTAAATTGTTCTTTGAATTTCTGGTAGAATTCTGCACTTAGGCCATCTGGCCCTGGGCTTTTTTTTTCTTGGGAGACTTTTGATGACTGCTTCTATTTCCTTAGGGGTTTTAGGTCTATTTAAATTGCTTATCCATTTTTTATCTAGTTTGGCAGGTGATATCTATCCAGAAATTTGTCCATTTCCTTTAGATTTTGGAATTTTGTGGAGTACATGTTTCAAAGTATGACCTGATGATTCCCTGGCTTTCCTTAGTGTCCATTGTTATGTCCCCCTTTTCTTTTCTGATTTTGTTAATTTGCATGTTCACTCTCTGCTGTTTGGTGAGTTTGGATTAAGGTTTGTCTATCTTGTTGATTTTCTCAAAGAACCAACTCTTTGTTACATTGATTCTATGTATAGTTTCCCTTGTTTCTATTTTATTGAGGTCAGCCCTCAATTTGATTATTTCCTGGCATCTACTCCTCCTGGGTGAGTTTGCTTCTTTTTGTTCTAGATGTTTCAGTTGTGCTGTTAATTCTCTAGTATGACTACTCTCCAGTTTCTTTATATGGGCACTCAGTGCTATGAACTTCCTGCTTAGCACTGCTTTCAAAGTGTCCCATAAGTTTGGGCATGTTGTGTCTTCATTCTCATTGAATTCTAGGAAGCCTTTAATTTCTTTTTTTTTGTTTCTTCTTTGACCCAGGAGTGGTGCAATTGTGAATTATTCAATTTCCATGAGTGTGTAATTTTTCTGCCATTTTTTTGTTGATGAACTCTAAATTTAAAGCATGGTGGTCTGATAAGATACATGGGGGTATTACTATTTTTCTGTACCTGTTGCGGTTTGCTGTGTTTCCAAGTATGTGGTCAATTTTTGAGAAGGTTCCCTGTGGCTCTGAGAAGAATGTATATTCTTTTGTGTTCTGATGGAATATTCTGTAGATGTCTGTCAAACCCAATTGGGTCATAACTTCTATTAGTTCCTTTTTTTCTTTGTTAAATTTCTGTCTGGTAGTCCTGTCTAGTGGTGAGAGTTGGATGTTGAAGTCTTCCAGTATAAGTGTGTGAGGTTTTATGTGTGGTTTGAGTTTCAGTAATGTTTCTTCTATGAATGTGAATTCCTTTGTGTTTTGAGCATAAATGTTCAGAATTGAGACGTCATCTTGGTGGATTTTTCCTGTGATGAATAGGAAACGACCTCCTTCATCTCTTTTGATTGATTTCAGTTTAAAGTCTATTTTGTTAGATATTAGGATTGTTACCCCTGCTTTTTTCTTCGGTCCAGTTGATTGGAAAATCTTTTCCTAACTCTTTTTTTATTTGTTTATTTTTCAGTTTAAATTTAGGTAAGAAACAAGGTTGCTTCACAAGTCAGTTCCAGGTCCTTCTCCCTTTCCCTCCCCTCCTCCCGTGCCCTCCCCCCATCCCCCCCGTTATCCCCTCATTCCACCAGGGAGGGTGAGGCCCTCCATGGGGGTATCCATAGTCTGTCATTTCATATAGGGCAGGGCCTAGACCCTTCCCCAAGAGTTCAGGGTGAGAGTGCACCTCACATTGTTCTATGGGAGTCCAAAGTCCGTGTGTATACTTGGTATGGGTACTGATCTGCTGCCCAAGGCTCAATAGATTCCCTAGGCCTCCTCACTGACACCCAGATTCAGGGGGTCTTGATCAGTCCCATGCTGGATTCCCAGGCTGATGCCTGGGATTCAAGAGTTAACCTTTGTGAGGTCAGCAGTTTCTGGGGGTTAAACCAGCTCAGTCTTAATCCCTTTGGTCATCAGTCCTCCCTCTCTATTACTGGCTTTCCTGTGTTAAGCTCAGTACTTAACCAAGGGAGTCTGCCTCTTCTTTGATCAGCCACTAAATGAAGTTTCTGTTTCCCAGACTCTCTGGCCATGGGATTGTAGGCTGGCACTCCCCAGATCTATGTCTAAAATCCATATATGAGAGAGTACATGCCATGTTACTCTTTTTGTGACTGGGTTACCTCACTCAGGATGGTTTCTTCTAGTGTCATCCATTTGCCTGCTAATCTCAGGATTCCATTGTTTTTTTCTGCTGAATAGTACTCCATTGTGTAAATATACCACATTTTCTCTATCCACTCTTCAGTTGAGGGACATCTATGTTGCTTCCAAGTTCTGGCTATTACAAATAAAGCTGCTATGAACATAGTGGAACAGACATCTTTGTTGTATGAATGGGCATCTTTTGGATATATGCCTAAGAGTGGAGTTGTTGGGTCTTGTGGTAGGTTTATTCCCATTTTTCAGAGGAAGTTCCATACTGATTTCCAAAGTGGCTGAACCAGTTGGCACTCCCACCAGCAATGGAGGAGTGTCCCCCTTTCACCACATCCTCTCCAGCATAAATTGTCATTGGTGTTTTTGATTTTAGCCATTCTGACAGGAGTGAGATGGTATCTCAGAGTTGTTTTGATTTGCATTTCCCGGATGGCTAAGGATGTTGAGTACTTTCTCAAGTGCCTCTCAGCCGTTTTAGACTCCTCTATTGAAAACTCTCTATTTAGTTCTGCAACCCACTTTTTAATAGGGTCCTTTGGTGTTTTGGAGACTTGCTTCTTGAGTTCTTTGTAAATTTTGGAGATCAACCCTCTGTCAGATGTGGGATTAGTGAATATTTTTTCCCATTCTGTGGGCTGCCTTTTTGTCTTGCTGACTGTGTCCTTTGCCTTACAGAAGCTTCTCAGTTTCAGTAGGTCCCATTTATTAATTGTTGATTTCACTGTCTGTGCTACTGGTGTTATGTTCACGAAGCTGTCTCCTGTACCAATTCGTTCAAGGGTACCACCCACTTTCTCTTCTAAGAGGTTCAGTGTGGCTGGATTTGTGTTGAGGTCTTTGATCCATTTGGAGTTAAGTTTTGTGCATGGCGATAAACATGGATTGATCCGCATTCTTCTACATGCCAGCCTCCAGTTATGCCAGCACCATTTGTTGAAGATGCTTTCTTTATTCCATTGTATATTTTTAGCTTCTTTGTCAAAGATCAGATGTTCGTACGTGTGTGGGTTAAAATCCGGGTTTTCAATTCGATTCCATTGGTCTACCTGTCTATTTTTGTGCCAATACCAAGCTGTTTTCAGGACTATAGCTCTGTAATAGAGCTTGAGGTCAGGGATGGTGATGCCTCCGGACGTTGCCTTGTTGAACAGGGTTGTTTTGGCTATTCTGGGTCTTTTGTTTTTCCATGAAAAATTGATTATTGTTCTTTCAAGGTCTGTGAAGAATTGTGCTGGGATTTTAATGGGTTTTGCATTAAATCTGTAGATTGCTTTTGGCAGGATTGCCATTTTTACTACATTTTCTGAGGGCTTCTTAACTATGAGTTAACATCTGCTTTTGATTCTGAGGTGTGTTTCTTCTATGCAGCAGATGGATGGGTTCTGTCTTCAAATCCATTTTGTTATCCTGTGCCTTTTTATGGGTGAGTTAAGACCATTAATATAGAGGGATATTAACGACCTTTGATTACTCGTTCTTGTTTGTTTTGGAATGATTTTTCTTGGTGGAATTGTATGTGCATTTCCATCCCTTTTCTCTTTTGGCTGTTGGTAAATTGGGATTATCTATTACCTATGTTTTTCCGGTTGTAGTTAACTTCCTTGGATTGGAATTTTCCTTCCAGAACTTTCTGTAGGGCTGGGTTAGTGGATATGTATTGTTTAAATCTGTTTTTGTCATGGAATATCTTGTTTTCTCCATCTATATTGATTGAAAGCTTTGCTGGGTTAGTAGTCTGGGCTGGTATCCGTGGTCTCTTAGTGTTGATAGAATATATTTCAAGGACCTTCTGGCTTTCAGTGTTTCCATGGAGAAGTCAGGTGCAATTCTTATAGGTTTGCCTTTATATGTTATTTGACCTTTTTCCTTAGCTGTTCTAAGTATTCTTTCTTTTTATTCTGTATGCATGGGGTCTTGATTATTATGTGGTGAGGAGACTATTTTGTGGTCCACTCTATTTGGTGTTCTGCAAGCTTCTTGTACATTAATTGGCATGTCTTTCTATAGGTTGGGAACGTTTTCTTCTATGATTTTATTCAATATGTTTTCTGTCCCTTTGAGTTGGGTTTCTTCATTTTCTTCTATCCCTATTATTCCTAGGCTTGTTCGTTCCATGGTGTCCCATATTTCCTGGATATTTTGTGTTAGAGGGTTGTTGGACTTTTCTTTGTTCAATGAACCTATTTCTCTGCCCTCTGCCCTGAGTGTGGGTGGAAGTGGACCAGCTCTCTCTGCAGGCTCCTGTTCGCTTGGTCATCTGGCTGGGGGGTGAGTCAACCTGGCTGTGGTCCCCAGGCCAGGGGATCCGAGAGAGGGCAAGCAGGAGGCATTCGGGTCTAGGATGAGGACCTGGTGCTCACCTCTGCCCTCTGCCGTGATTGTGGGCAGAAGTGTATACCTATTATTCTTAAGATTAGTCTATTCACAGTGTTTCATATTTCCTGGATATTTTGTGTTAGGGATTTGTTGGACTTAAGATTTTATTTGGTGGATGTCTCTATTTCTCCTAGTGTATCTTCAACACCTGAGATCCTGTTTTCCATCTCTTGTATTCTGTTGGTTATGCTTGCATATGAAGTTAATGATAGTTTACTCAGGTTTTCTATTTCCAACATTCCCTCAGTCTGTGTTTTCTTTATTTTCTCTGTTTCAGTGTTCATAGCACTAAGGGCACACATGAAGAAACTGGAGAATAGTTACACTGGAGAATTAACAGCACAAAGGCCTCAACATAAATCCTGCCACACTGAACCTCTTAGAAGAGAAAGTGGCATGTACTCCTGAATGAACTGGTACAGGAGACTGCTTCCCGAACATAACACCAGTATCACAAACACTGAGATCAACAACTAATAAATCGGACCTCCTGAAACTGAGATGCTTCTCTAAGGCAAAGGACACAGTCAGCGAGACAAAAAGGCAGCCCACAGAATGGGAAAAGATATTCACTAACCCCACATCTGACAGAGAGCTGATTTCCAAAATTTACAAAGAATTCAAGAAGCAAGTCTCCAAAACACCAAAAGATCCAATTAAAAATTTGGGTACAGAACTAAATAGAGAATTCTCAGTAGAGGAGTCTAAAATGGCTGAGAGACACTTAAGGCAGTGCTCAACATCCCTAGCAATCATGGAAGTGCAAATCAAAACAACTCTGAGATATCATCTTACTCCTGTCAGAATGGCTAAAACCAAAAACACCAATTACAGTTTATGCTGGAGAGGATGTGGAGACAGGGGAACATTCTTCCAGTGCTGGTGGGAGTGCCGACTCATACAGTCACTTTGGAAATCAGTATGGAGATTCCTCAGAAAATGGGAGTCAGTGTACCACAAGATCCAGCAATTACACTTTTAGGAATATACTTAAAAGATGCACATTCATACACGAATGTCCTCTGTTCCACTATATTCAGAACAGCATTAATTGTATTAGCCAGAATCTGGAAGCAACCTAGATCGCAATCAACTGAAAAGTGGATAGAGAAAATATGTTACATTTACACAATGGAGTACTATTTAGTGGAACAAAATAATGGATGGCACTAGAAGAAACCATCCTGAGTGAGAAACCCAGTCACGAAAAAGATAAACATGGTATGTATGCTGTCATTTATGGATTTTAGATATAGATCATGGGAGTGCTACTGCCAGAGATTCTGGGAAATAGAACCTTCATCCAGAGACTGATGGAAGCAGAGGCAGGCAGCCACAGCTAAACACTGAGCTGAACCCCTGGAATCCAGTGATAGAAAGTGAGGACTGGTGAGCAAAGGGTCAATATTGGGCTGTTTTTTCCCACAGAAACAGCTGACCTGAACAAATGGGAGCTCTTGTACCCCAGACTGATGGCTGGGAGACAACATGGGACTGATCCAGATGTCCTGAATGTGGGTGTCAGTGAGGAGGCCTAGGCAATCTATGGGGCCTTGGGTAGTAGATCAATATTTATCCCTGGCATACAATTGAACTTCGGGTGCCTATCCCAAAATAAGGGGTGCTTTCTCAGCCTGGACTCTTGGGGGAGGGCGTAGGCTCTGCCCTGGATATAACAACAGACTCTGGATATCCCCCACGGAGGGCCTCACCCTCCCTTGGGATCAGAGTAGGGATTGGTACAGGTGCTGGGGTATCTGGCATGGGGGCGGGGGAGGAGAGGAGGGAGACCGACCTGGGATTGACATGTGAAGCAAGCTTGTTCCTAATTTAAATAAATAAAATAAAAAAAGAATATATCCAGGGACACTGTAGATGTTCAAAAAAATTCATTGAATGAGTTAAGGCCACGTGTTAGTTGTGTTACCTTGGATTTGTAACTCATTTCCCTCCTAGTATAGTGACGATTAAAATGAGAATGTTTATATCTTTCACACAATCTTAACTAGATGAAGTGGTCAGCAAATATTATCAAGGGTTTTAGTAACTTAATTTAAGCAACACTGTTCTACTTCTATAGAATGCTAAGCCATCTAGTAAGAAATATGTAGTTAGACCTGATCAAGTAATTATCAGAAATGCAACTACAGAAGCAACTTTCATTTCAGCTCCTTCTGCACTGTGAATGCTAATGAGTACGTATGGGTATAGTCCGAGAGACAGGTGTGACACACCAGAGGCTTAACCAGTATATGCTACTAGGCAGAAACTAGAATCTGTGTTTTTTTTCCAGACAAGACAAGGAAACCAAGTAATATGCACATTTTGTTTTACTTGTGAGGAATCAATCACATTACAAACTAAACTTAGATACCACCCTCCTAATCCATACACTCACTCTGATATGTATAATAGATGAATATTCTCATAAGTCCTTAAGAGTGAAGACAATCTGAATTAGAGTCAGTCTGCTCACCTAGAGCAATGGGAGACATAATTATCAGCATCATATGATTATTTCAGATACAACCATTTTTTTAAGTTTTATCTATTCCCTTTCACCTATAATCCTAGTGAATTGTCACAACTTGCCAGGACCCAAGCTGTTTTCATCAGCTATGCCTAGACTCCAGCCTGACTCTTTCTCACTTCACAGCTTGCAGAAGTGGGTCTTCCTTAAATGTGAGGAGAAAGTCTTTCACATTGTCATGTTGTCATATGCTTCTTTAACATTTATTAGAGTATAGTGTTCTATAATACTGACTATTCCTGTTACTTCTAATACTAAGTTATATCACTGTATATTATTGCATACTATTATTTAATTGCATATGCAACACCATACTAGGATATTATGTTTTGATACAGAGTCTTGCTAAATAGCCTCGCCTGACCACAAACTCATGACACTCCAAATGCTGAGATTAGAAGGATGTACCTCATCCTTATCTCACACTAAGAACTCACTGTTCTTAATTATTATGAAAAACATTGTTGGATTGGTTTTTATGGAAGGAAAAATTTATTGATTCAAGTAAACTGTTTATTTAGCCACCAAGAAAAGAAAAGTGATACATTTTTATGGATTATGTACTCACTTTTGCTTCAGCTCTTCCACAACTTCCAGAAAGGTACACATACAGCTTCCCATCATAGTTCTTCACTTTGGTGGCCAAAGAAGGGCTTGTCTGTGTGGTGCACCAAGGCAGCCAGGTTATCAATATCAGTATGGGTCCAATTAGTTGAAATAATTGACACAGTAATGTTAAACACATACACACACACACACACACACACACACACTCCTTAGGGTTGAGATATAGTATGAAAAGGAGAGTTTCTCCCACCTCTGTTTCTGTATCTACATGCCACAGTACCAGAGCTTCGATCCAGGCATTGATTGAGAAGAAATAGCCTTGGATAACTTGGTGGACAAACATTTTCTTTGGTTTCCTACTCATAAAACTTGCCAGACAACCACTCTTTGAACATTTCCAGAGACCTATTCTTGCTTGCTGGGCTTCATTGATTGGGTCATTTTACAATAACTAACCACAAATCCACCTAAGAGGGGGAGTGGCCAGAGGAAGCTTTTGTATATGAGATGCTACCCATAGTACAGGAGCAGAACACTACTGAAGCTACTTATCCTATGGAACACATTTGAACTAGGAAGCATGAACCTTTACTTCTTCTCATGCTTCTTTTGTACCCTCTGACAAAAGAAGCATTATAATGGCAAGAGAAGGAAATCTATTTAAAGCACCCAGATTCAATCTCACAATGGCATAAGACCAAGCTGCAAAATAACTCCCAATTTGCTGTGTCATATTTGTTACGTCTGATCCTGAACAGCCTCTGTTCCTCCTATTCCTAGATCCTAACAAATGGGGTGGCTTTTCTAATCCAAGTCAATATATGATATACTTGTTCTTCTAATTTTAATTTGTGCTTATTCTAGGTAGTATAAACATTAAGAAAAACTGAGAAATTAATTGCTTTCATAGAAAAAATTCAAAATAATCCGTGTACCTGTGAGAGACAAACCACATTTAACCTCTAATATACTCGTCGGGAAAAAAACACATCTCTTTCCCTATAACATATATAGCACATGTGTGTATGTGTAATTTCTTTTTTAAATTGTTATTTATTTAACTTAGAAATAAGCTTGCTTCACATGTCAATCCCAGCTCCCTTTCCACCCCCTCCTCCCCTGCTCCCTACCAACCCACTAACCCCCCACCCAGTCCTCACTCTGCACCCCAGGGAGTGTGAGGCCCTCCATGGGAGATCTCCAAAGTCTGTCATATCATCCAGGGCAGGGCCTAGGCCCTCTTTCATGTATCCAGGCTGAGAGAGCATCCCTCTATGTGGAATAGGCTCCCGAAGTCCATTTGGATGCCAGGGATAAAAACTGACCTAGTACTTGAGGTTGCAAAGAATGTCAAGGCCTCCTCACTGACACCCACATTCAGGGGGTCTGGATTAGTCCTATGCTGGCTTCTCAGCTGTCAGTCTGGGGTCCATGAGCTCCCCCTTGTTCAGGTCAGCTGTCCTGTAGGTTTCCCCAGCCTGGTCTTGACCCCTTTGCTCATCACTTCTCCCTCTCTGCCACTGGGTTCCAGGAGTTCAGTTCAGTGTTTAGCTGTGGGTGTCTGCCTCATCTTCCATCAGTCGCTGGATGAAGGTTCTAGGATGGCTCATCTATCTTATTACCGGGGAAGGGCATTTAAGGTAGCCTCTCAACCACTGCTTAGACTGCCAGTTGGTATCATCCTTGTAGATCTCTGGAAATCTCAATAGTGCCAGATCACTCATCAAACCTATAATGACTCCCTCTATTATGGTATCTCTCATCCTGCTCTCCTCTATTCTTCCCCCGACTCAATCTTCATGCTCCCCCATGTCCTCCTCTCCCCTCCTCTTCTCCCCTTGTCTTTCTCCCAGCTCCCTCTCCCTTCTCCCAATGCTCCCAATCCTCTCAGGAGAGCCTGTCCTATTCCCTTTCTCCAGAGTACCATGAAAATCTCTCTTAGGGTCCTCCTTGTTTCCCAGACTCTCTGACTGTGGGATTGTAGGCTGGCACTCCCCTGTTCATGCCTAAAATCCCTAAATGAGTGAGTTCATACCATGCTTGTCTTTTTGTGACTGGAATACCTCACTCAGGAAGGTTTCTTCTAGTGCCATCCATTTACCTGCAAATTCAAGATTCCATTGTTTTTTCCACTGAATAGTACTCCATTGTGTAAATGTACCACATTTTTCTCTATCCACTCTGCAGTTGAGGGGCATCTAGGTTGCTTCTAGGTTCTGGCTATTACAAATAATGCTGCTATGAACATAGTGAAACAGAAGTCCTTGTTGTATGAATGTGCATCTTTTGGGTATATGCCTAAGAATGAAATTGCTGGGGTCTTGTGGTAGACTGATTCCCATTTTCCAAAATGGCTGTAGGAGTTGGCACTCCCACCATCAGTGGAGGAGTGTTCCCCTGTCTCCACATCCTCTCCAGTATAAACTGTCATTGGTGTTTTTGATTTTAGACATTCTGAGAAGAGTGAGATGGTATTGATTTTCATTTCCCTGATGGCTAAGGATGTTGAACACTTTCTCAAGTTGGTCTGCCATTTTAGACTCCCCTATTGAGAATTCCCTATTTATTTCTGTACCCCAGTTTTTTTAGAATCTTGTATATTTATTTACAGTTTGTTGATTTATACTTTCAAACCCGCTCGATTGTTTATCATCACAAAGTTATAATTTTAAAATTATTTTAATTTTAAATAGCTTGTTTTATATCAATCCCAGTTCCCTCTCCCTCCCCTCCTTCCACATCCCCCCACCATCCCCCCTCCCTCTCACCCTATTAAATGGATTTTGTCAAAGGTTTTTTCTGTATCAGTGAGATGATCATGCTGGTTTTCTTTTGCAGTTTGTTTATATGGTGAATTACATCAATAGATTTTTTGTATGCTGAACCATCTTTGCATCCCTGGGATGAAGCCTACTTGATTATGGTGGATGATTTTTCTGATGTGTTCTTGGATTCCTTTTGCCAGTAGTTTGTTGAGTATTTTTGCACCGTTTTTCATGGGTGATATTGGTCTGTAGTTCTCTTTCTTAGTTGTGTCTTCGTGTGGCTTGGGTACCGAGGTAATTGTAGCCTGGTAAAAAGAGTGTGGCAATGACTCGTCTGCTTCTATTGTGTAACACTTTGAGGAGTGTTCATATTAGGTGTTCTTTGAATTTCTCTTAGAATATTGCACTGAAGCCATCTGGGTCTGGGCTTTATTTTTTGGTTGGGAATCTTTTGATGAGTGCTTCTATTTCATTAGGGGCTATAGGTGTGTTTAAATTGCTTATCTGTTCTTGAGCATGTGTACTATCTATGCAGTCATATATGCAAACACGCACAAATAAATACCCATTTGTCCACAAGCAGCTCTGAGTTCTCCCATGCACTTATACAGGTATAATATTGATATAGATGTGAACATGTTTTGATAGAGAATAATTTTTTCCAGTGTGGAAGGTAAATTAATTTACATATGAAGTTGAGGGCTGGTAGAAAAATACAGCGGAGGTTATAAAAACTGTTTGAGAGAAACACAACTTTGACATCAAGGACCTTTCAATTAAACCAAGAACATCAACCAAAGACTCTATTGGATACTCAGGAAATCCTCTCATTTTTAATAACTTGCAGGATAGAATATTAGCTGACATAGACTCTATCCATAGTTGGGATTACAATCATTATATATTTTAACAATATTTTTTATTCTTTCAGAATTTCATACACAGGGTTTTCAACCTATTTACCCTCCCCTAACTCATCCCATATCACCCACCTCTACCTTCCTTTTTCTTTTTCTTTCCCCAGTCATATGCAGTTTGCATATGAATACCATTCTCAACATTCTTTTGACTTGATAATGGTGAAAGTTTGATATATCTTCTGTAAGAAAATAAAGAAAGCATTTTGGCTATACCCTACTTGTAAATCCTTAGTCCTTAGCAATATGGCAGTATTTCACAGAGGTTAAGAGCAGAGTTTGACAAACTATATCCCACAACCTATTTGTCACCAGACACTGACTCTGTAAATAAGGATTATTGGGACACATTCACACCCATTCTAAGATATGTTGCATATAACTTCTTTTATAAGATAGCAACAAATTGTAACAGCCAATTGTAACAGAGACTATATATATAGCTTGTAAAGTAGAGAACATTTAGTATCTCACCCTTTTATAGGAAATATTGACAGTATCTGCTCAAGAACATGGAATTTGTAGTTAAGCTATCTGTAGTACAATTCCAGGTACAGGGCTAATGGGATGGCTCAGTGAGTAAAGACATGCAAGCCTGATGACCTGAGTCATCCTTTGTCCTCCAATCCATGCTGTGGCCTGCTAAAACCGGCATGCTCTCAACTCCCCTCTCTCCCCATCTCTCTCACACACTAGTAATAAACAACAATAAATTAAAAAATAGATCATGATAAATTTCCAGCTCCACAGCTGATGGTGTGCCTTAATCTAGTCATTTCAAGTCTCCGAAGTTGTTTCCTCATTTTTATAAAATAGAAAAACCTGTACCTACTCCATAGACGTATTATAAGTATTAAATTACATGTAACACATTTATGACTATTACAGAATTAAAGCCTAATGGATGCATAGTATTGTTACCTTTTAGTAAGCATGATGCCTATCAATAAAACAATCATGAAAGCAATCACAAATAGTGAATTTTGGTCCAGCACCATATGCTGAAGGGGTTGGCCTAATCAATTGTATCTTTCTTTTATTTTTTTCTGCACAAAATAGAGGTTTAGAGGAACAGAAAATCAGGCTATTTATATAAAAATGCAACTGTGCCATCCCTTTCCCTTAGGAGAAGCTGTAACATAGGAGGCTGAATCCCTCACCCATTTACTTGGCAAAGCCAAAGAGAGAAAGGCAAAAAGGGTTCGAAAGAAACCTAATTCCAGACATAAATACATAATATGCTTGAGTACATACAAGCTGCTAACATTTCGCTAATCTCTTATCACAGTTCCATTTCTGCATCAGTGAAGAGTCTTTTTGTGCCAGCAACATTAATACACCAAAGGTATGGCATCCACCTTTACCTACTAATTCATTTCAAGTCAGCAAAGAAATGATAAGCAATGCCAAACAAATATGGAAGTTTGATTTGGCTTCAAATATAAATTAATTTACTCAGTTTTCTTTTTTGCATTTTTAATTAAAATTTTCTTTTATTTTAAATACCAACCATAGTTTCCTCTCCCTCCTCTCTTCCTGTTCCCTTCTCCTACCTCCTGTCTATTCCTTCCATCCACTCCTATATTCAGAATGGATTAGGCCTCCCATGAAAATCAGCAAAGCATGGCATATCAAAATTGAGGCAGGACCAAGCTCTTCCTCATGCATCAAGGCTGGGCGAGGCATCCCACCATAGGGAGTAGGTTTCAAAAAGACAGCTCATGTGCCAGGGATTTTCTTTAAAATTAGCATGCTCATTTTACTTAATATTTTGAGTACTATAGAGGTATAAGGAAGGTTTCACTCATTTGCTTTAAAAAACAAATTCAGGAAACCTAGAGATGAAATTGTTCCTATAATAGATATGTTGATCAGCTGAGCAGAAGTAAACAAGAGTTTTGTTCTCTTCCCTTTGGCAGTGTGTTAAGAGATCCTATTCTTCCCTGTAGCAGTGTGATACAGTGGGATGCTGTTTGTAGTGGTTAGTCTCTCCACAAAGTTATGCTCATAGTTTGCTTGTGGGGTTCCAGATCCAAAAATTTGTAAATAAATTGTATTTCCCATTCACCCTTCATTGTGGTTGACCCTTCATCTTTCCTATACTGTTTGTGCAATTTATTTTCCATGAGAAAACACATAGAAAAACTTCTTATTTTACAATAGTAAATTCATATTTTTATGTCTCCTTTGACTGTCATATCTAACCCTTTTCTTCTCTGGAATGTGGGGATATACCTTTAGGATTCTTCAGGCTCAATAATAGGTGATACAATGAGCTCTATTTCCTAAACTCTATACTTAGATAACAATCTGTTTTCCCGGTATCCAGGAAAAATATGATCTTATGTTATATTAAAGCATCTGTAAGATATATCATGTGCACCCAGAGGGCATTCTCAAAACAGTGTTACAGGCTAGAGACAATCACGCCAAAGCAAAAAGAAAATTAAGCAGGATCAACGTTAAATTCTGAGTTCTGTGTCCAGTGTTTGGGGCCTTTAATGGCACTGACCGCCACAGGTGTGTACTTACATGGGGTGGGATATAGACCTGCGGATAGCCTGGCAGTCCTCTTTTGGGGTTCTGGTGGGGTCTCTGAGAGAGCTCATACTGCATGCTCATAGCACTGACACTGGGATATCGGTTTCTCATGTAAGTGATTTTCTCTTCAATAAAATTATCTTACTTCATCCCAGTCCCGTGTACAGTAATTTGTACTGCCACATTTGCACTCCCCATTAGCCTCTTTTATTCCACTTCCCTCTTCACTATGATCACAGTCCCTTTGTACTTTAATGTCCTTTCAACTTTCTAGCCAGTCTTCTTTTCCTCGATTCACAGGAGAGAAAATGTATCACAGTTGAATTTCTGAGTCTGGCTTATTTCCCCTAATCTCCAGCTACATCCATTTCTATGCATCGAAAGTGTTCCTTCTTCCTTAAGGTTGAATGATAATCCTCTCTCTCTCCCTCTCTTCCCACCTCTCCCTTTCCCCTTTCCTCTCCCTGCTCTCTCTGTGTTATTTTCTTTATTTACCAATTGATGGGAATCCGGGCTGACTTGTAACTTGGCTGTCATAAGCAGTGCTGTGAAGAGCACAGGTAGGATGCTTGGTATGTTTTGAAGATGAACTATCCTCCACAGCCCATATACTGTAGGCTGGATCCCCAGTTTGTGGCACTATTATGGGAGGTTGTGGAAAGTTAGGAGGTAGGGCATATATGGAAGCAGTAGTCACTAAAAGCAAGTTCTTGAGGTATCTTGTCTATGCTCTCCTCCCTCTTTCCCTCTTTTTTGAATTTTTGGCTGTCATGATATGACTTGCACTGCCCTGCCAGGCCCTCCCAGCCATGATGGATTGAAACCTGAGGTCAGATAATCTATCATTTCTTAATTTATGGATAACAGTGAGTCAAAGCATTATGGTTTCTTAAACACCTGGAAAAAGTGAAAATGGGTTATATACCAAATAACAGGCTGAAGAGATGGCTCAGTGGTTAAGAGCACTATCTGCTCTTGCTGAGCTCCCAGATTCAATTTCCAGGACCCACATGGCAGCTCACAACCATCTGCACCTCAAGTTCTAAAGGATCTGACTCCTTCTGACCTTCACTGGCACTGTAGACATAGTGCATAGACACCCATATGTGGGCAAAACACTCATACACATAAAATAAAAATGCAAGAGAATAGAAAGGATATTAAAACTCTGTTGTTTCCTTGTTTGCAAAGGCAGATACTATAAATGCTTCTCAATTTAGGAGGGAATAATCCCTCCACTCATAAAACAAGACAAAGCGCCCTGGAAGAAATCGAAAGAGTAATTAAAAGTGCATTGAATGGACTCAACATACACAGTGCACTGTAGTATTTCTTGTTTACCATGCTTATCCCATGGCTGCCTGAGACCTGTGGCTCTCTGCCAGGGCTCAGCATGGAGAAAGCACAATATCACAACTCGCTAGCCCAGGTAAACATCAAAATTCAGAATATGCGTTTCACTGACTATGCATCAAATTTGTACCATTGTAAAGCCGAGAAACTGAAGTCAAGCCATAGCAAATCAGAGACTATCTGTAATAGTCTCAGTATCATAGAGTTGTTGGGGCTAGAAAAATGTCAATTTTTAAACAGGCATAAAATCAAAGGCATTCAGCACACCGTTTTGTCCTTGAATTTCTGTATTTTCCCACACCCATGGCTAATTTGCTCACAAAGACTGCAATATTCAAACAAAATGGAGACAAGCACCTGTGTCAGTTAAGAAATAATACCACGTTAATCCCAAGTAGACAATTTAGAGCTCTTTAAAATTACTTGTTATAATGAAGAAGCTGTCCACCCAATCTGTTATCGCCTTTCAACGTGTTCACAGTGGAATCTCTTTGGTGCTTCCTGAAGCTTTGAAATGTTTTTCTTTTTAAATTATCAGAAAGTATAACAGATTTCCTTAGGGAGTTTTCTAGTAGACTTTGATTTGTTTAATCCTCCCTGACTACTGCTCCTTACCCATCTGGTTGCGCCCCTCCTTGTATCCTGAGTATTTACCTTTCATGTCCCACATATTCTGTTATATCTTCTGCACCTTTCTTCCTTAACCTCATTTTCCCTGTTTCATGCTCGTTTTTATAGTTTCCTGTCCTATACCCATATTAACTGTCTCACTAACACACGTATATAAAAATAGAAAGTAGGATCCTCATATAAGAGAGAACATGAAGTATTTGTCTTTCTGAACAAGAGTCATTTCATTTAATAATTACCAGATCTATCCATTTTCCTGAAATTGTAGTAATTTACTTTCATTTATATTTGACTAGTGTTGCATAGTATATATGTGTCATAAAACATTATTCAGTCATTAGTTGATGGACAGATAGGCTCTTTCCATGTTCTGGCTATTGTGAATAGAGTGACAACAAACATGGATGAGTAAGTATCTCTGCAGTAGGCTATAGAGGTCTTTTAGTATGTATCCTGAAGTGGTATTGCTGGACTTTATGGCAGTTCTATTTGTAGGTTTTTAAGAATCTCTCACACTGATTTCCATATTGGCTGTAATAGTTCATACTCTTCCAACACTAGATAAGGGTGCCTCCTTCCCCACATGCTTGACAGAAATTGCCATTTATTTTCTTGATGAAAGACATTCTGACAAAGGTGAGATGGAATCTCAGAGTAATTCTAATTTGGCTCATTTATTGATAGACAGTTTTGTATTTCTTTGGGGGTTTAATTTTTATAGCTCTTCCTATATTCTAGATATTTGCATCTTATATAAAGATAAGCTGGAAAAATATTATCCTTGTTATGCTGTTTCGTTTGCTGTGCATAAGTCTTTTACTTTCATTATATCCCTTGAGTCAATTCTTGGGAGACATTTTCAGTACGAGTAGGTTTGTATTCAAAAGTCCTCAACTATACCTATATCTCGATGTGTTCCTCTGTATTTTTTCTCTAGATGCTTCATCACTCCAGGCTCGTTTTAAATGTGTTCACAGAAGTGTATGTGCATGTGTGTGCATGAGTGTGTGTGTGTGTGTGTGTGTGTATGTGTATGAATACATGTTCTTATGTGCAGTCATGCATGCATGTATGTTAATGACAAAGATAACCTTGAATGTTGTAGTTTGAATATTTCCCATAGGCTCTCATATTTGAAAGCAGTTGGTTGAACTGTTTGGGTAGGATTAGGAAGTCTGGCCTCATTGGAGGAGATGTGTCAATGGGGGTGGGCTTTGAGGTTTCAAGTTCCACACCATTCCCAATGAACATTCCTCTCTCTGTCTTTGTCTCTGTCTCTGTCTCTCTCTGTCTGTCTTGCACTTATGGGTTAGATGTAAACTCTCAGTTACTGCCCCAGAGCCATGTCTGCCTGCCTGTTCCCATGTTCTTTATTACCCTCTGAAACTGTGAACCCTCAAATTAAGTGCTTTCTTTTATAAGTTGTCTTGGTTGTGGAGTTTTGTCACAGCAATAGAAAATTAAAACAGGTGTAATACCGAGAAATGTCCTCTACTTCTTTTGAGACAAAGTCTATCCCTGGCCTTGTGTTCTCCAATTAATGTAGACTGGCTTGCCAGAAAGCTCCAGAATCTTCCTGTTTTCTTTTACTCAGTGCTGGGATTATGTGTATGCATAGCCCTGGCTCTGGTTTTCTTTGGTAGTCTACTTCATCAGTTATGAGCATCATTATGCCACCATATTAATGGTCACCATTGCTTTGTACTTTTGACATCTTGATTTTGATATAGCCTGATGTTGTTCTACTCTGATCATACCTATTTTGGGTGTAAATGCTGCCCATGCTTGTGTGTCCATTTCTTTCTCTAGATTTAGAGGATTCTTAGCTATCACTTTATTATATAGGTTGAATGGATTTAATGTGTGTGTGTGTGTGTGTGTGTCAGTGAGTGTGTATTGTCTTGATCTCATTTACTCCAGAGTTTTGTTCTATTAGGTCTTATTTGTTTTCTGTTGTGTTTTGTTATTTAACTGGTCGATTATTTCCAGAATATCTACATGGTATTTTTCAGCATCTCAGCTTCCTTGCTGAATTGTTGATCTATGTTTTTTAATTTTTCTTCCTAGTTGGTGATTATTTCATTGTCTTTGGCAAACTTCTTGTATAGGACCTGAATTTACTTAGTAAGTTTCATGTCTGTATCTTTAATTGAATTCTGTATTTGTTTATTTGAGTGCGGTATGTAATTGTTGATCCCTTTTAAAGTAGGCATCTGAAATGTTTATCTTGCATCTCAGCTCTCTTCTTATCTTTCTGTTCCAGTATTGAGAAGTTGTCACCTTTTGGAGGTGTCATAGTGGAATGCTGTTTCATGGCTTTTTTTGTATTTGTTTGTTGTGTTATGTGCATCTGTTGGGACGCATGTGTCCTCTGATTTTTAGTTTTTCAAGGGGAAAGCCAGCTGCAGTAACAACTGTGATTGTTTGGCAGCAGTCTTAGTGTTAGCTACAGGAGAAAGAGATTGTTCACTTAACTTTTTACTCCCTATTGAGTTCAGAGACAGCAGCAGTAAGATACTCTGGTTGGGGAAAGCATAGTTTACAGTCTTAAAAAAGGGCAAAATGTGTCAGTGTTTAAGTTAGTGAAGTGAGGAAGCAATGTAAAAGGGGAAGAGGTAAGGAAGGAAAGTATGTGGGTTAGATGGATGTAAAACAGCAGAGAAAATATTCAATATTAGATTAAGAGAAAAAGACAGACATAAACTTTTCTCCAACAAGATACAGTTTAAAACCCAACAATTGAACTTATAAAGTACAAATGTATGTATATTAAAACAACTTAAAATATAAATACACATTTATGTAATAAAATCAAATAAAATAATAAATATACCGCATAATATCCTGGCTACTACTACCTCAATGGTTGTTCTGAAGGTAAAGATCTACTTTTCTGGGTAAAAAATTTTAATTTATTTTTTTACATTCCAATCTCAGTTCTCCCTCCTTTTTCTCTTCCCCCTCTCTCTCCTTCCCCCATCCCACTTTCCATCTGCTGCTCAGAGAGGGTAAGACCTCCCTTAGGATGTCACCTAAGTCAGTCCTATCACCTCATTGAGGCAGGACACCCCGCTCCCTGCCATGTCTAGACTGAGCAAGGTATCTCTCCACATAGAATGGGCTCCACAAAGTCAGTTTATGCATTAGAGTTGGTTTCACTGTCAGTGGCTTCATATATTGCCCAAGCCACACCCCTCTCACCTGTGTTCAGGGGTCCTAGATCAGTACTATGCTGGTTCCCCATTTGGCAAGGCAGAGTCAGTGATCTCTTCCTAGCTCTGGTCAGGAGATTTTGTGGGTTTCCCCATCATGGTCTTGACTCCTTTGTTCATATTATGACTCATCCCTCACTTCATTTGTACTCTTGGTAAAGATTTTAATGAAGCATTTATGAGCCTATCTGCTTTAAAGGGCCATCCTATATTCTACCCGATGCTTCAGATATTTCATGGTCTAGGACAAATACATGTGCATGCACTCCCCCTACACCCCCCCACACAAACAACTCTGCCATTTTCATACTGCATTTTTATCTATAGTCACTTGTCAGCTCGGTTTTTCCCAGCTGTATTTCTAGTTTTTGTAGCAAGCTGAAATATCTCCATCTGAGTACTTTTCTATACACAAAAGTATCTCCCTTGCAGGCCTCCCCACTGTCGCTGGTCTTTCGTTTGAGCACCCGTATTCACACTCTCCTCATCTCTATTAGAGTTTTGGACATGACTTAATGTCTTCCAAATGTCTGTCTTGCTTTCCAGAGCATGGACTAGATAGAACAAGCCATGAATCACAAATATGTTTGAATTCCAATCCTCTACCATTATTCCAGACATATAGCTATCAGGGAATGATTAATGAATTGATGAATGACTATAGAAGGAGAACTTATCTTACAACTTCAAGTGGAGAGCTGAGCCTGTCTTGATGTGGCAACATACTTGTATGGACTTGACATTTATGCCATGCCAACTCCTGTAAAGTGAGTATTAGTGGAACTGTTAAGAGTTATGAAGCAAA
Source organism: Mesocricetus auratus (assembly GCF_017639785.1). Classification (NCBI taxonomy): domain Eukaryota; kingdom Metazoa; phylum Chordata; class Mammalia; order Rodentia; family Cricetidae; genus Mesocricetus; species Mesocricetus auratus. The sequence goes on from NW_024429188.1 coordinate 90,140,514, forward strand.
AATGATTGAACAGAGACAGAAAGGAGACACAGGAAGTAATACTGAGTAAAAAAATAGAGGAAACTATGGATCTAGCCTTGTTGGAGAAACCAGTGTACTATTCACAGGATTTCTATCATATCCCCTTGTTCTGTTCCTCTGACCTTGCTCAACACTATGTCCTTCACTTTCTTCAAGTGTTAGGCTTTTGTCAGATTATGAGTACATTATAACAAAAACTATGCATAGAAAACAGTTTTCCTCTACTATTGTCCTCAGTTAGAATGTGCTTTCCATCTTTGGAGTGCAAGTTCTCCATCCTCTGTGAAGACGGTCATGAGAAAAGACTATCTATGTCATGTCTTCTGACTCATTATCTGAGTTACCATATTACAGGGTAAAGACAGAGATAGTTTTTCTTATGCTTATTTTCAATCCAATACCTACAATGAACATACTTGTGGTTGAACAAATTTGGTTGGTTACTCAATTCAGTAAGGGAGAATCAACTTAACAAAGCCAAATAAAACTACAAGTTAAATATCTTTTCTTCCTTGTAAAAATTTAGATTTATTTATTTAGTATTAATGTGTAAGAGTATGTGTACATGGTATCAGGTTCCCTGGAGCTGGGCTTACAGATTGTTGTGAACCACCATCTGGGTTCTGGAAACTGAACCCAAGTCTTCTGAAATAGCAAAAAGTGCTCTTAACATCTGAGCCATCTCTCCAGTGTCCATAAGTCTTTATTTGAGATTGCATCTCACTATATTGCCCTGTAAATTCTTAAATTCCTTGGCTCAAATATTCCAACAATGAGCTTTAGTGCAGCATCCCTATCTGGCCTTCCTTTTATTGTCAATTATTATTTGTGTAAACAATTATACCTTATCTAAATTTAAGCTTTGTGCCAGCAAAATGACTCAGTGGATAAAGCCTTGACAGCCCAAGTTCAATCCTCATAAATCACATAAAGATAGAAGAAGAGAACCTATTCCACAAAGTTGCCCTCTAGTCCTGCATGCACACTGTGGCACATACATTCTTGCACAGATCAACACATACATATCATACATATAAAATAGCAATAAATAAGTTTTTAAAATTTAAAATACATATAAAATTTTACTGTTTTTCACTATTGTTAAAGGTATTGCTCAGAAGTTAAATATCTTAAATATTTCAGTTCCACCAACCCATCCCCCTGAAGTGACTGGGCATAAACTCCACTGGGGAATAAGCATATAATTCTGCATTTTTGTAAGAAATGATTTCTTAAGAATCATATCATGGCATCTACTGAAGTTATAAAATTCCTTCATAGTTTCCTTCAAAAAATTCAAGGATAAGAAATATTTCTTACTGATGCAATAATGTATATGCATAGCATATCACAATATAATAAGTGTTTTCTGTCTATTATCTGATATACAGAATGAGCTTTCTTTCAGTCTTTGGAGGCATAAACTAGTAACTGTGGGAGGTTGCACATCTCGGAATGAGAGTGGATGATCATGGTTTCCATGACTGAGACCTCCACAGGGCAAAAAGTTCATTTCTTGGTTTTTGTGTTACAGTTTTCTAGTGATATAAATGTACAAATACTGCCTTTAAAATTATGTATTTAGGATAATATTTCTTCATACCTGCCTGTGATTTGGGTCTGCCACTGCTGCTTCCATCCTGGCAGCGGGAGCCAACACACCCCAGCATCCTAGTCTCCTGCTCCACTCATGGAACTAGGTAAACCAAGGCCTGGCCTGTTTCCAGGCTGCCTGCCTGTGGTTGGGGTCTGCCATTGTGATTCAATCCCGGTAGTGGTAACCAACACACACCCCAGCTTCCTTGTCTCCTGCTCCACCCACGGGACCAGGAAGAGGATAGCTACCAGAGCATTAGACTTGCCTGCACCCACTGGAAGTGAACCCTGGTCATGTACTCACCAGGAGAGGAAGAAGCTCCTTCTGTACCCATTGGAAGAAGGGATTGGAAAGAGACAATATAAAAACACACTCAACAACTGGAAAACAAATATGTCACTGCCAGAGTCTAGAGACTCTACACCAGCAAGACTCAAACACTCCAATGCAAACGAAGGAGAGTAGAATGACCTTAAAAACAACTTCATGAAAATGATAGAGGCCCTCAAAGATGATATGGGAAAAATCCCTTACAGAGTTAAAAGAAAAAACAACCCAAAAAATGCAAGAAATGGAAGAAAAAATTCAGGTACTACAGATGCGAGCATAACCAACAGAATACAAGAGATGGAAGAGAGAATCTCAGGTGTTGAAGATAAACTAGGAGAAGCAGGTTCATTGACCAAAGAAAATCTTAAGTCCAACAAATCCCTAACACAAAATATCCAGGAAATATGGGACACCATGAAAAGACCAAACTTAAGAATAATAGGTATAGAAGAAGGTGAAGAAACCCACCTCAAAGGGGCAGAAAACATATTCAACAAAATCCTAGAAGTAAACTTTCCCAACCTAAAGAAAGGCATGGCAATGAAGGTACAAGAAGCTTTCAGAACACCAAATAGAGTGGACCAGAAAAAAGGTCACCTCAACACTATAATCAAGACCCCAAACATACACAATAAAGAAAGAATATTAAGAGCAGCTAAGGAAAAAGACCAAGTAACATATAAAGGAAAACCTACCAGAATTACACCTGACTTCTCCATGGAATCTCTGAAAACCAGAAGGTCCTGGATAGATATTCTACCAACACTACGAGACCACGGATGCCAACCTATACTACTATACCCAACAAAGCTTTCATCACTACAGATGAAAAAAAAAGCAAGATATTCCATGACAAAGCCAGATTTAAGCAATACATATCCTCTGACCCGGCCCTACAGAAAGTTCTGGAAGGAAAACTCCAACCCAAGGAAGTTAACTACAACCAGAAAAACAGTCATAGAAAATCCAACTTTACCAACAGCCAAAAGAAAAAAAGGGGTGGAAATCCACATACAATTGCACCAACAACAACCATTCCAAAACAAATAAGAATGAGCAATCAATGGTCATTACTATCCCTTAATATTAATGGTCTTAACTTGCCCATAAAGAGACACAGGCTAACGGAATTGATTCAAAGTCCAAATCCATCCTTCTGCTGCATACAAGAAACACACCACAGCTTCAAAGCCAAATGTTACCTCAGAGTCAAGTGTTAGGAAAAGATTTTCCAATCAAATGGACCTAAGAAACAAGCAGGGGTAGGAATCCTAATATATAACAAATTAGACTTTAAACTAAAATCAATAAAAAGATATGAAGGATGTCATTTCATACTCATCACAGGAGAAATTAACCAAGATGAAGTCTCAATTCTGAACACCTATGCCCCAAATACAAAGCCATCCACATTCATAAAAGAAACATTACTAAAACTCAAATCACATATAAAACCTCACACACTTATATTGGGAGACTTCAACACCCAACTCTCATCACTTGACAGGACTACCAGACAGAAGCTTAACAAGGAAACAAAGGAACTAATAGAAGTTATGACCCAATTGTGTCTAACAGACATCTATAGAACATTCCATACGAATATACTTTCTTCTCAGCACAACACAGAACCTTCTCAAAAAATGGACCATATACTTGGCAACAGAGCAAACCTAAACAGATACAAAAAAATGTGAATAACTGCCTGTAACTTATCAGACCACCATGCTTTAAAAGTAGAACTCAACAACAACACAAATTGCAGAAAACCTACAAACTCAAGGAAATAAAATAATTGCACAATTGCACCATTCCTGGGTCAAAGAAGAAATAAGAAAAGAAATTAAAGACTTCCTAGAATTCCAAAAGAATGAAGAAACAATATACCCAAACTTTGAAAGCAGTGCTAAGAGGAACGTTCATCGCAACAAGTGCCCAATGAAGAAATTGGAGAATAGTCACACTAGATAATTAACAGCACAACTGAAAGCTCTTGAACAAAAAGAAGCAAACTCACCCTAGAGGAGTAGCTGCCAGGAAAAAAATCAACCGAGGCCTGAAATCAATAAGGTAGAAACTAGGAAAATGATACAAAGCATCAATGTAACAAAGAGTTGGTTCTTTGAGAAAATCAACAAGATAGACAAACCTATATCCAAACTTACCATAAGGCAGAGTATGAACATGCAATTTAACAAAATCAGAAATGAAAAGGGGGACATAACAATGGATAGTGAGCAAATCCAGAGAATATTTAGGTTATACTTTGAAAACCTGTACTCCACAAAATTCAAAAATTTAAAGGAAATGGACAATTTTCTGGATAGCAATAATTTACCAAAATTAAATCAAGAACAGATAAGCAATTTAAATTGACCTATAATACCTAATGAAATAGAAGCAGTCATCAAAAGTCTCCCAACCATGGACCTCCTGAAACTGAGAAGCTTCTGTGAGGCAAAGGACACAGTCAACAAGACAAAAAGGCACCCTACATATTGGGAAAAGATATTCACTAACCCCACATCTGACACAGGGCTAATCTCCAAAATATACAAAGAACTCAAGAAGCAAGTCTCCAAAACACCAAAGGATCCAATTAAAAAGTGGGGTACAGCCGGGTGGTGGTGGTGCACGCCTTTAACCCCAGCACTCGGGAGGCAGAGACAGGAGGATCTCTGTGAGTTTGAGGCTGGGCTGGACCGACAGCTTCCAAAACAATACAGAGAAACCCTGTATTGTAAAACCAAAAAAAAGTGGGGTACAGAACGAAATAAAGAATTCTCAGTAGAGGAGTCTAAAATGGCTGAGAGACACTTGTGAAAGTGCTCAACATCCCTAGCCATCCAGAAAATGCAAATCAAAACAACTCTGAGATACCATCTTACTCTTGTCAGAATGGCTAAAATCAAAAATTCCAGTGACAGTTTATGCTGGAGAGGATGTGGAGAAGGGGGAATACCCTTTCACTGCTGGTGGTAGTTCCAACTTGTACAGCCACTTTTGGAAATCAGTATGGAGATTCCTCAGGAAAACGAGAATCAGTCTACCACAAGAACCAGCAATTCCATTCTTAGGCATATACCTAAAAGATGCACATTCATACAACAAGGACGTACTATGTTCATAGCAGCATTATTTGTAATAGCCAGAACCTGGAAGCAACCTAGATGTCCCTCAACTGAAGCGTGGATGGAGAAAATGTGGTACATTTACACAATGGAGTACTATTTAGTGGAAAAAAAACAATGGAATCTTGAAATTTTCAGGCAAATAGATGGTACTAGAAGAAACCATTCTGAGTGAGGTAACCCAGTCACAAAAAGAGAAACATGATATGTACTTACTCAAATATGGATTTTAGACGTGAAGCAGGGGAGTGCCAGTCTACAATCCCAGTGCCAGTGAGTCTCTGAGACAGAACTTTCATCCAGAGACTGATGAAAGCAGAGGCAGACACCCACAGCCAAACTCCTGGAATCCAGTGACAAAAAGGGAGAACTGATGATCAAGGGAGTTAAGGCTGGGCTGGTTTAACCCACAGAAAGAGTTGACCTGAACAAGGGGGAACTCTTGGACCCCAGATTGTTGGCTGTGTGGAAAGCATGGGACTGAACCAGACCCCCTGAATGTGGGTGTCAGTAAGGAGGCCTAAGTAATCTATGGGGCCTTGGGTAGTATTTATCCCTGGCATACAAATAGTCTGTGAGTGCCCATCCCACAAAGAGGGATGGTATGTCTGCCTGGACTCTTGTGTGAGGGTCTAGGCCCTGCCCTGAATGAAATGACAGACTCTGGAGATCGACCAGAGAATAACCTGTTCTTTAAATTTCTGGTAGAATTCTGCACTGAAGCCATCAGGCCCTTGGCTTTTTTTGGTTGGGAGACTTTTTATGACTGCTTCTATTTCCTTAGGTGTTATAGGACTAGTTAAATTGCTTATCTGTTCGGGATTTTATTTTGGTAAGTGATATTTATCCAGAAAATTGTCCATTTCGTTTAAATATTCAAATTTTGTAGAGTACAGCTTTTCAAAATATGACCTAATGATTCTCTGGATTTTCTCAGTGTCAGTTGTTATGTCTCCCTTTTCATTTCTGATTTTGTTAATTTGCATGTTCATACTCTGCCTTTTGGTAAGTTTGGATAAAGGTTGTCTATCTTGCAGATTTTCTTGAACAATTCTTTGTTACATTGATTCTTTGTATTGTTTTCCTGGTTTCTACTTTATTGATTTTAGCCCTCAATTTAATTATTTCCTGGTGTCTGCTCCTTTGGGGTGAGTTTGCTTCCTTTCATTCTAGAGCTTTCAGTTGTGTTGTTAATTCTCTATTGTGACTATTTTCCAGTTTCATTATGTGGGCACTTAGGGCTATGAACTTTCCTCTTAGCACTGCTTTCAAAGAGTCGCATAAGTTTAGGTATGTTGTGTCTTCATTCTCATTGAATTCTAGGTAGTCTTTGATTTTATTTTTTATTTCTTCTTTGACCCTGGAGTGGTTGCAATAGTGTATTATTCCATTTCCATGAGTTACAGGGTTTCTGCGGTTTGTGTTATTGTTGAATTCTAACGTTAAGGCATGATGGTCTAATAACATACACGGAGATATTCCAATTTTTTTGTACCTGTTGTGGTTTGCTATGTTGCCAAGTATGTGGTTGATTTTTGAGAAGGTTCCGTGTGGAGCTGAGAAGAAGGTATATTCTTTTTTTTTTTTGCCTTAAAGTCTGTTTTATTTATCTGTTACGATTTCTAGTCCCATTCCATTTTTCTTCAAAGGACATAATTATAGCATGAATAATATAAACCTAGAGACAGATATGGGAGCTAAAGTTGAAGATCAGAAAAGCAAAATAGCCAAGTCACTGGAGAGCTCTTACCTCTACCAAGACTGGAGCAATCCTGTGCTCAACATGGCTGAAGGCTAATTGCCTAAGACTGAATGTCAAGTCTGAGACCCTGCTTCTGTCTTTTTTTTATCATTTTTTATTTTAACTTTAAATAGCTTGTTTTACATGTCAATCCCAGTTCCCTCTCCCTCCCCTCCTCCCGCACTCCCCTTCCCCCCCTCCCTCCCACCCTATTGCCAAATCCTTCCACATAGGGGATATCTAGAGTCTGTCATTTTACTCTTGGTAGGGTCAAGGCACTCCCCTAAGAGTCCAGGCTGAGAGAGCATCTCTCTTTGTGCTATAGGCACATGAAGACAGTTTGTATACCAGGGATAGACACTGATCCACAGCTCAGGGCCCCATAGGTTGCCCAGGCCTTCTCACTGACACTCACATTTGGGGGGGTCCAGATCAGTCCCATGCTGGCCTCCCCACTGTCGGTCTGGGGTCCAAGAGCACTCCCCTGTTCAGATCAGCTGTTTCTGCTGGTTTTGCCAGCCCATTCTTTGCCAATTTGCTCATCACTCCTCTCTCTCTGTCACTGGGTTCCTTGGGTTCAGTTCAGTGCTTAGTTGTGTGTTTGCCTCTGCTTCCATCAGTCACAGGATGAAGGCTCCCGGATGGTTATAGACATCAAGTTCATTATCAGGAATGGGCATTCGAGGTGGTCCCTCCACTATTGCTTAGCTTGCCAATTGATATTATACCTTTAGATCACTCGAGGTCACTCTGGTGCCTGATCTGTCTTCGATCCTATGATTCCCTCTTCCCCCTATTCTACCCCCACCCCCTCAACTTCCTGTTCCCCCATGACCAACTCCCTTCCTCTGGGGTGGGGGGGGAGTGGGACCTGGGAAGAATAGAGGGGGTATATTCTTTTGTTTTTGGATGGAGTGTTCTATAGATGTCTGTTAAACCCAACTGTGTCATAACATCCATTAGGTCCTTCGTATCTTTGTTAAGTTTCTGTCTTGTAGCCCTGTCTAGTGGTAAGAGTGGGGTGTTCATGTCTCCCCCTGCAAGTGTGTGAGTTTTTATATGTGCTTTGAGTTTTAGTAATTTTTCTTTTACGAACGTGGATGGCTTTGTATTTGGGGCATAGATATTCAGAACTGAGACTTCATCTTGGTTATTTTCTTCTGTGATGAATATGAAATGACCTCCTTCATCTCTTTTGATTGATTTTAGTTTAAAGTCTAATTGGTTAGATATTAGTATTGCTATCCCCACTTGTTTCTTGGGTCCATTTGATTGGAATATCTTTTCCCAACCGTTTACTTTGAAATAACATCTGTCTTTGAAGCTGAGGTGTGTTTCTTGTATGTAGTAGAAGGATGGATTCTGTCTTGGAATCCATTCTGTTAACCTGTGTCTTTTATAGGCGAGTTAAGACTATTAATATTGAGGGAAATTAATGACCATTGATAGCTCATTCTTGTTTTGGAATGTTGTTGTTGTTGGACTTGTATGTGGATTTCTACCACTTTTTCTTTTGCCTGTTGGTAAAGTGGGATCATCTATTTCCTATGTTTTTCTGGTAGTAGTTAACTTCCTTAGGTTGTACTTTTCCTTCCAGAATTTTCTGTAGGTCTGGGTTAGTCGATATGTATTGTTTAAATCTGGTTTTTGTCATGAAATACCTTGTTTTCTCCATCTATATTGATTGAAAGCTTTGCTGGACATAGCAGTTTTGGCTGGCATCTGTGGACTCTTAATGTTGGTAGACTATCTATCCAGAACCTTCTGGCTTTCATAGTTTCCATGGAGAAATCAGGTGTAATTCTGATAGGTTTACCTTTATATGTAACTTTGCTTTTTTTCCCTAGCTGCTCTTAATATTTTTTCTTTATTCTGTATGTTTGGGGTCTTGGTTATTATGTGTTGAGGGGATTTTTTTGGGTCCACTTTATTTGGTGTTCTGTAGGCTTCTTGTACCTTCATTGGCATGCCTTTCTTTAGGTTGGGAAAGTTTTCTTCTATGATTTTGTTGAATATGTGTCCTGCCCCTTTGAGGTGGTTTTCTTCACCTTCTTCTATGCCTATTATTCTTAAGTTTGGTCTTTTCATGGTATCCCATATTTCCTGCATGTTTTGTGTTAAGGATTTGTTGGACTTAAAGTTTTCTTTGGTTGATGAATCTAATTCTCCTAGTTTATCTTCAACACCTGAGATTCTCTCTTCCATCTCTTGTATTCTGTTGGTTATGGTCATATCTGTAGTACCTGACCGTTTTCCCAGCTTTTCTGTTTCCAGCATTCCTTCAGACTTTGTGTTTTTTTATTGTTTCTTTTTCAGATTTCAGCCCTTGCACTGTTTGAATTGTTTCTTGCAATTTTTGTTTTGTCTTTTGCTCCATTTCTTTCATTCTTTGGATTTTTTCTTCCATCTCTTTAAGGGATTTTCTCATATTCTCTTTGAGGGCCTCTATCATTTCCATGAAGTTGTTTTTTATGTCATTCTCTTCTAGTTTATTTGTGATGGGGTGTTCCAGTCTTGTTCATGTAGGGTCTCTGGACTCTGGCGGTGTCATATTGGTTTCTCTATTGCTCTTTGTGTTTTTATATTTTCTACTTCTCATCCGTTCTTGCAGTGGGTTCCAGAGGGTGCCTCTTCCTCTACTCATGGGTGTGGGACCAGGGTTCCCTTCTGTTGGGTGTCAGCAAGTCCATTGTTCTGGTAGCTCTCCACTTCCTGGTCTCATGGGTGGAAAAATGGACTAGGATACTGGGATGCTTTGGATCCCACTGGGATGGATCAGAGCCCCAGTGGTATGCCCCAGACATAGGAGTGAAGTCTGAAGACAGGCCCTGATAGTCTTTTTCACATGGATAGAGCAGGAGACTAGAATGCCTGGGTGAGCTTGCTCCTGCCTCTGGGATGGAAGCAGCTATGGCAGTCCCCGAGCTCAGGCAGCCAGTCTAGTCCTAGTTCTGTGGGTGGAGAAGGAATCTATGGTACCTTGGCTCCTGCCACCTCTGCCGGGATGGAAGCCTCAGTGTCAGAGCCTAGGCCCAGGCCCAGGCTGGCAGTCTGGAAATGGGCCCTGGTTTACCTGGACCCATGGGTGGGGCAGTAGACTAGGGATCTTTGGCAGTGGTAGATCCCAAGCACAGGCAGCCAGTCTAGTCCTAGTTCCATGGGTGGAGTAGGGAACTATGGTACCTTGGCTCCTGCCACCTCTGGACCCATGGGTGGGGCAGGAGACTGGGGAGTGTTGGCTCCTGCCGCTGGGCTGGAAGACGAAGCTGTAGACCCCAAGCACAGGCAGCCAGTCTAGTCCTAGTTTTGCCCAACTCTTTTTACAAGGCTGCAGTCACCTTGGTAGCCAAGCCACACAAAGACACAGCTAAAAATAAGAACTGAGGGCCAATATCCCTTATGAACATTGATGCAAAAATACTCAATAAAATACTGGCAAATCAAATCTAAGAACACATCAGAAAAATCATCCAGCACGATCAAGTAGGCTTCATCCCAGGGATGCAGGGATGGTTCAACATATGAGAATCCATTATTATAATTCACCACATGAACAATCTGAAAAAATGATCATGTCACTCGATGCTGAAAATGTCTTTGACAAAATCCAATACCCTTTCATGATAAAGGTCTTGAGGGAGATCAGGGATAAAAGAAATGTACCTAAACATAATAAAAGCAATATACAGCAAACCAACAGCCAACATCAAACTAAAGTAGAGAAACTCATTGTGATTCCTTTAAAATCAGGAACAAGACAAGGCTGTCCCCTCTCTCCATACCTCTTCAATATTGTACTTGAATTTCTAGATAGAGCAATAAGACAACAAAAGGAAATCAAGAGGATACAAATTGGAAAGGAAGAAGTTAAACTTTCACTATTTGAAGATGATATGATAGTTTACATAAGCGACCTGAAAAACTCTACCAGAGGACTACTACAGCTGGTAAACACCTTCAGCAAATGTCAGGTTAGAAGATCAACCCAAAATAACAGTAGCTCTACTATATGTGGACACTCAAGTGGCTGAGAAAGAGAAGAGAGAAACAGCACCCTTTACAATAGACACAAACAACATAAAATATCTTTGGGTAACTCTAACCAAGTAAGGGAAAGACCTGTATAATAAGAATTTTGAGTCTTTAAAGAAAGAAATTAAAGAAGATACCAGAACATAGAAAGATCTCTGATGCTCTTCCATAGGTAGGTTCAATATAGTAAAAAAGGCAATCTTGCCACAATCTATTGATTCAGTGCAATCCCCATCAAAATACTGGCACAATTCTTCACAAATCTTGAAAGAACAATTCTCAACTTTATGTGGAAAAACAAAAGACTCAGGATAGCCAAAACAACTCTGTGCAATAAAGGAACGTCCCGAGGCATCACCACCCCTGACTTCAAGCTCTATTATACAGATGCAATCCTGAAAACTGCTTGGTATTGGCACAAATATAGACAGGTAGACCTATGGAATTGAAATGAAAACCCTGATATTAACCCATAGATCTAACAACACCTGATTTTTTGATAAAGAAGCTAAAAGTATACAATGGAAAAAAGAAAACTTCAAAAAATGGTGCTGGTATAACTGCATGCTGGCATGTAGAAGACTGCAGATAAAGCCATATCTATTGCCATGTATAAAACTTAAGTAGAAATGGATCACAGATCTCAACATAAATCCAGCCTCCGTGAACCTTTTAGAAGAGAAAGTGGGAGGTACCTTTGAATGAATTGGCACAGGAGACAGCTTCCTGAACATAACACCAGGAGCAAAGACACTAAGATTAAAGATTAATAAATGGGACCTCCTGAAACTGAGAAGCTTCTGTAAGGCAAAGGACACAGTCAACAAGACAAAATAGCAGCTCACAGAATGGAAAAGATCTTTATCAACTTCACATCTGACAGAGGACTGATCTCCAAAACTTACAACGAACTCAAGAAGCTAGTCTCTAAATTACCAAATAATCCAATTAAAATGTGGTGTACATGTAAAAGAAGCTTGTTGCTAATTTAAATGAAAAGGGAAAAATGTGGGTGCAGAACTAAATAGAAAATTCTCAGTAGAGGAATCCAAAATGGCTGTAAGACTCTTAAGACTGTACTCAACATCCTTAGTCATCAGGGAATTGCAAATCAAAACAACTCTGATATACCATGTGGCTCCTTTCAGATTGACTAAAATCAAAAACACCAATGACAGTTTATGCTGGAAAGGATGTGGAGAAAGTGCAACACTCCTCCATGTTGGTGAGAGTGCAAACTCATACTGCCACTTTGGAAATCAGTATGTTGTTTCCTCAGGAAAATGGGTATTAGTCTAGATCCAACAAATCCATTCTTAGACATATACCCACAAGATGCACATTCATACAATAAGGACATCTATTCAACTGTGTTCATAGCAGCATTATTTGTAGTAGCCAGAACCTGGAAGCAACCTAAGTGCCTCAACTGAAGAATGGATAAAGAAAATGTTGTACATTTACACAATGGAGTAGTACTCAGCAAAAAATAAAAAACAGAATCTTGAAATTCACTGGCAAATGAATGGAACTAGAAGAAACCATCACAAATAGACAAACATGGTATGTGCTCTTTCATATATGGATTTTAGACATACAGCAAAGGATTACCCGCCTACAATCCACACTTCTAGAGAAGTTAGGAAACAAGGAGTACCCTAAGAGAGATATACATGGTCCCCCAGAGAAGGGGAAAGGGACAAGATCTCCAGAGCAAATTGGGAGCATGGTGGGAGGGGAGAGGGAGCTAGGAGAAATAGAAGGGAGAAGAGGGGAGAAGAGGACATGAGGGAGCAGGAAGATTGAGTCCAGGGAAGAATAGAGGAGAGCAAGAAAAGATATACCATAATAGAGGGAGCCATTATAGGTTTAAAGAGAAATCTGGCACTAGGGGAATTTACAGAGATCTACAAGGATGACCCCAACTAATAATCTAAGCAATAGTGGAGAGGCTACCTTTAATGCCCTTCCCTGATAATGAGATTGATGACTGCCTTATATGCTATCCTAGACCCTTCATCCAGTAGCTGTTGGAAGCAGAAGCAGATACCCACAGCTAAACACTGAGCCAAATTCCTGGAATCCAGTTGCAGAGAGAAAGGATTGATGAGCAAAGGGGTCCAATCATGCTGGAGAAACCCACACACAGCTGATCTGAACAAGAGGGAGCTCATGGACCCCAGACTGATGCCTGGGAAACCAGCATAGGACCAACACAGACCCCCTGAAAATGGGTGTCAGTTAGGAGACTTGGGAAGTCTATGGCACCCTTGGCAATGGAACAGTATTCATACTTGGCAATGGAACAGCATTTATACCTAGTATACGAATGGACTTTGGGAGCCCAATCCCCACAGAGTGATACTCTCTCAGCCTAGACACATGGGGGAGGGACTAGGCACTGCCCCAAATGATGTGACCCTTTCTATGGAACAGAAGAGGGATGGGATGGGGGTTAGTTGGGGACATGGTAAAATGGGAGGGAGAGAGGACTGGGATTGATATATAAAATAAGACTGTTTCTAACTTAAATTAGAAAAGGAAAAAAACTACAGAAAGAAAAATACCAAGAATTCCAGCAAGCCAATCTACAAATGGTACTGGTATAGTTTTCAAAGGATGAAGTACAAATGGTCAATCAATATGAATACTATTCAACACCAATAGCAACCACAGTAGTGCAAATAAGAACTACATTGATGCTTCGTCTCTCCCCACTCAGAAATGTGGTCACTAACAAAACAAATGGCAGGAAATGCTGGTGAGCTTGAGTGGAAAGAGGAATCCCAGGTGGGAATGTGAATTAATGCATCCAAAGTGGAAATCAGTGTGGAGGTTTCAAACATGAAACCTAGATCTCCCATATGACTTAACCGTGCCACTCATGGATATTTATTCAAGGGCCTTTATAACTCAGTGTTATTTCAGCGATACTTGCAAATAGATGTTTATTGTAGAATTATTCATAGTAGCCATGCTATGGATTCATCAGAAGAAGATAGGTAAAAAATTCTATTGCATATATATATATACATATATATATATAATGCAATCTCTATTAAGCCACAAACAAAAATTAAGCTGTGTCATTTGGAAGAAAATGGATGCTACTGAAGATATTCATGGTAAGTGAATTAAGTCAGACTCGGAAAGACAAATTTTGTGGGTTTTCTTTCATTTGTGGAGCCTAGATTTTCTATAAGCACATAAAACATGTACATGTAACTTGAAAGTAAAAATGAAGCTATTTAGGGGAATAAAGGGGACTCACAGGGCTGGGTAGGTGAGAAAAAGAAAGGGGGAAAGAGTTATGGGGAAACATGGTCAAAGTGGGCAATGTACCTGCATGAAAATGTCCTTCTGAACGCCATTCCTGTGTATAGTGAATATATACTAGTAAAAGGCATGAAAGAGAAAGTGTTGTTAGATCTTTGCAACATAAAAATTCAAAATGACACACTGAGAAACATTAAGTCAAATAAAAGTAGGATACTATTTCCATCACATGCTTAATATCGTAAATACAATCTTGTCCCTCTCCATCTATTTATCGCACTGAATTGACTGAAGGCAGAGTATAAATCCTGGCAGTGAGGCAATATCTATTTCCATGTGGTGGGGAAAAAGCTCATTTTTTCAGAAGGAAATTATAATGCCATCTGAAAGACCAAGAAATTACTTGATAGCATCATTCCAATAATTCAAAGATAAGAAAAATATTATTGATACAATAATTTGCACGTATAACATTTCACAATGTGCCATTTGCACGCCATTATTCGATTTGGTTCTGAAAGCAACCTGGAGGTAACAAGTTAATCATTTCTGTAACTTCATGGATGATAAAACTGAGGTCTATACATAAGTAATCTCCTCTACAACACATCAGAGAATAGTTGTTAAGGCCATCTCTGGTTTGATATTATAATTCTACCTTGGATTTGCAGCCCTTGTGGGAATATTTTGGATTTAAGATTTTCTACATTATGTTATATATTTAAACCAATGCATTATCATATCACCATGTTTCAGTTTTGAAATGGCACCAGAGGGAGACAAAAATATTGAAATTTGTTTATGTCAATGAAAGGAAAATATTCCCTGCTTAAGTTGATAGGATTTAATGGTATTATCCTTCCTAAACATAATATGTGAAATCTTTTACTTGGTATGTTTTTCAAAAGCTAATTTTAGTGTTACAGTTTTTATAGGATGATATGAAATAGAAGTGGATTTCTTCATACATCTCAGACTCACATTTTGAATATTAATTATGCCTTGAATCAACAAAAGGTCTTGGTGTGTTGCTCCACAAGCACCCTAGCAACCTTTACAATTTAGTATCCATTACAGTTACCTACCTCTTCTGAGAACACTGCCTTCAATTTGTTTTAAAAATTATCTCTTTTATCACTATTTGGAAGTGTGAACTGAATTGGGCAAAATTCATTAGCTACCTTCTAGGGTATATTAGTTACTAACTCTTCAACAGTCCTGAAAGCATACATTTTTAGGTAGCTTTAAGTATGTTAAATCATCTGAATTATTACTGTCTTTGGGTGGGATGGGGGCTTTTTACAACTGCTGAAGTCTGAAGTCTGAGCCATATAATACTTTTAAAAATTACTATCTATCTGTCTATCTATCTATCTATCTATCTATGTATCTGTATCATCTACTGTGTGTGTTTGTATGGGTATGCACTCATGGAGGTCAGAGGACCCTGTTCTTTCTGTGGTACTCAAGTACCAAAATATACCCTTGCACTCTTAGCTATCATGTTCTCTCCAGTCTCTTTACTACACTTATTACCCTCTGCCAAGTTTTCCCTCAGAGGCAATCGGCTCATCAGTAAGTATATTGACTATGGAAACAGTCTCTTTCATATTTGTCATTTCTCTGACTGAATCATATCCGTTTGGGTGGCCATCTGCTGTAAGGGTTTGAGACAGTAGCCAAGAGGGTCAGAATGGTCAGCTCAACCTGGTAGGAGTTGATTGGGGTAGCTGGAAGTGGCGATGGGAAGGGTCAACGTTCTGGCATTGTAATGAATAAGAAGCCATTAGGGACCAGGGCCAGTATGTCACAGATTGTGAGATGTTAGAAGTCATAGGCCAAGAAAGTCTTGGAGAATGAGGAAGGTGAGTGGTCTGGTCTTGAAACCTGTAGCTTGAGGATGGGGAGGAGGACTTGGATGTTGGAACCCTATATAGGAAAGGGGCTGGGTATGGTGGTGATCCAAGATAGGGTACTGAAAGCTTGCAATTTCTGGATATTTGACTCCCCTTTAAATTTCCTCAATCTGATGCCCTCTACTGCACCTAGGACAATAACTATATCTCAAATTGACTTCACTATGGCAACTTATGATATAGTTCTTTATTGAGCTCCAGATGTCCTAGAAGCTGAATGTAATAGGTTGTTTCTGTAAATGTGAAGGCCAGGGCTGAGGACTATTCCTGTCCCTGGACTTGATGTTTGCATGATTCTTGTCCTGAACCTGGCCTTGGGCTGGCACTGTGGCTCAATCTGGACCCATATATGCCCAAAGATGCCTACTTGTTCCAGCACAAAGAATCAAGATAAAAGACTGCTGTGTCAGAGGATTCTGTGAAGATGGCAGTGCAGGTGGAAGAGAAAAGGACAGAGCTCTGTGTCAGAGGAGACTTTTGGGCTGATTACAGATATAAGAGGAAGGGAGTCCCTGAAACTGCCTAGAGTGCCAGGACCCAGAGCCTGGATGGTCCACAGACCAAGGATAGAACCAAATATAAATGGAGAAAACAATCAATGTAATGATGCATAATGATATTATGCTATATTCATAGATTTATGCCTAATCCAATTGTCATCAGAGAGGCTTAATCCAGCAACTGATGGAAAAAAATGCAGAGACCCACAGCCAAACATTAGGCCCAGTTCAGGGAATCTTGTGGAAGAGGGAGAGGAAGTATGGAAGGAACTAGAGGGGTCAAGAGCATCACAAGAAAACCCCCAGAATCAAGTAACTCAGACTCACAGGGACTCAGACTTTGAACCAACAACCAGAAAGCCCACACAGGACTAACCAAGGCCCTCTACACACACACACACACACACACACACACACACACACACACACACACACACACACACACACATATATGGCAGTTACGTAGCTTTGTCTACTTGCAAGACTCCTAACAGTGGGAACAGGGGCTATCTCTGAATCTTGGCTGGCTTCTGGGGCCCTATTCCTCTTAATGGATCTCCTTGTCCAGCCTTAACACATGGGGAGGTGCTTAGTCTTATTGCAACATGATATGCCATGTTTGGTTGATATCAATGGGAAGCCTGCCCTTTTCTGTACAGAAAGGGATGAGGGGGCTGAAGGGAGGTGGGAAAATTCGGTTAGGGTGTAAAATAAATAAATTTGACTAATAAAAATGATAAAATTAAGAAAAGATGGGGATCAAAGTGACCCACAGATACCTACTGAGGCCTAAGATGGTAGGCAGCAGCAGGAAGAGGGAAATGAGTTACACTGAATGTTGCAGGCAGGTAGCAAGGCTACAGCCTCCACTTAGGCAGCCTATTTGTGGAGCCCAGATGTTGACCTTAATCAGTGGTGGCTTCTGATAGGAAAATGGGGCCTATGGAATCTCTACCCAAAGACATACTGTGTCAGAATAAAAGCCAAATTCTACAATCACTTTTGTAGTCTTGAGAAAACATCTATTGCTGTCTACCTACCTGCTTGTTAGGAGATAGTCTCAGTGCAACTCACGAGCTCACACATGATGTCAGTGGGTCTTCAGAAGGGAACTTAACAGGAAAAGGAAGGGCAATGCGAATGGAAAGCACACATGAATGTTTTATAACACAGTGGTCCATGACTTTTTAAAGTGTCAAGATTCTTAGCAAATGGTCCCTCCAAATGATAAACTATTTCAAGAGCACTTGCTAGACAGAGAGTACTCAGAGTGTTGAGTAAACATTCAACTGCACTGTAGAATTTGTCTTTGACGCAAACAGGTATCTTCCCCACAAATTTCTGTCCCAGATATACAAATGCAACCTGATCCAAGAACTAAGTATTTCAAATACATAATGGGACATTACTCAGGGACATCTGTAATGAAAAAAAGACAGACATATTTTTAAAAAAGTATTTAACAGTCAATTGAAATATGATCCCCAGCTAAACTCCTATGTAACCCAAATATATGTATTATTTGTAATGATAAATAACTAGTTTTTACTTACTTCCCTTCTTTGTTAGGTAACATAGCTTATAACCTGAGCACAGTGGCCCCCATAATTTTGAAGCTCATCTTGCTTTAACATTTAGATGGAGTATAGCCCATATTACTTTTATTCACCTAAGGACACCCCACCCTCCTTGTCTCTCATTGCTCCCCTACAGTAGTACACAAACTTCAACAATAACACTTCTCCACACTAGAGCCCACCTGGAGGTCATCAGCTCCCATCACTGCCTATGTGGAGGTTTCCTCTGCGCAATAAAACTCTTTTTTTAAAAATATATGTAAATTAAAAACAATCTTCCTTCACATGTCAATCCCAGCTCCCTCTCCCTCCCCTAGCCCCCCCCGAACAACTCCCCTACCCAATCCAGCATGCAATCCCCACTCGACTCTCCAGGGAGGGTGAGGCCCTTCATGGGGATATCCAAAGTCTGTCATATCATTCCGGACAGGGCCTAGACCCTCCCCCATGTGTCCAGGCTGAGAGAGCATCCTTCCATGTGGAATGGGCTCCCAAAATCCATTTGTACTCTAGGGTTAAATCTAGTAGTCGAAGCCCCAAAGCTTGCCGTGGCCTCCTCATTGACACCCACGTTCAGGGGGTCTGGATCAGTCCCATGCTGGACTCTCAGTCATCAGTCTGGGGTCCATGAGCTCCCCCCTTGTTCAGGTCAACTGTTTGTGGGCTTCATCTGCCCGGTCATTACCCCTTTGCTCATCACTCCTCCCTCACTGCAACTGGGTTCCAGGAGTTCAGTTCAGTGTTTAGCTGTGGGTGTCTGCCTCTGCTTTCATGAAGGCTCTAGAATGGCATATAAGGTAGCCATCAATCTCATTATCAGGGAAGGGCATTTAAGGTAGTCTCTCCACTATTGCTTAGATTGTCAGTTGGTGCCATCCTCGTAGATCTCTGGAAATATCACTAGTGCCATCTCTCTTCTCAAACCTATAATGACTCCCTCTATTGTGGTATCTCTCATCCTGCTCTCCTCTATTCTTCCCCTGACTCAACCTTCCTGCTCCCCCAGGTCCTCCTCTTCCCTTCTTTTCTCCCCCTCATTTTACTCCAGCTCCCTGTCCCCTCCCCCTATGAGCTCAGTCCACTCAGGAAATCCTGTCTTATTTCCCTTCTCTGGGGCACCATGCATATCTCTCTTAGGGTCCTCCCTGATTCCCAGACTCTCTGCCAGTGGGATTGTAGGCTGGCATTCCCCTGCTTCACGTCTAAAATCCATGTGTGAGTGAGTACATATCATGCTTGTCTTTTTGTGACTGGGTTACTTCACTCTGGATAGTTTCTTCTAGTGTCATCCATTTGCCTGCAAATTTCAAGATTCCATTGTATTTTTCTTCTGAGTAGTACTCCATTGTGTAAATGTACCACATTTTCTCTATCCACTCTGCAGTTGAGGACCATCTAGGCTTCTTCCAGGTTCTGGCTATTACAAAGAATGCTGCTATGAACATAGTTTGTTTCACAGATGTCCTTGTTGTATGAATGCGCATCTTTTGGGTATATGCCTAGTAGAATTGCTGGATCTTGTGGTAGACTGATTCCCACTTTCCTGAGGAATCTCCATACTGATTTCTAAAGTGGCTGTATGAGATGGTACTCCCACCAACAGTGGAAGAGTGTTCCTTTTTCTCCTCATCCTCTCCAGAGTAAACTGTCCTTGGTGCTTTGATTTTATCCATTCTGACAGGAGTAAGATGGTGTCTCAGAGTTATTTGATTTGCATTTCCCTGATGGCTAAGGATGTTGAGTACTTTTTAAAGTGTCTCTCAGCCATTTTAGACTCCTCTATTGGGAATTCAATATTTAGATAAGTACCAAACTTTTTAATTATATTATTTGGTGTTTTGGAGACTTGCTTCTTGAGTTCTTGGTAAATTTTGGAGATCATCCCTCTGTCAGATGTCGGGTTATTGAATATCTTTTCCCATTCTGTGGGCTGCCTTTTTGTCTTGTTGACTCTGTCCTTTGCCTTACAGAAGCTTCTCAGTTTCAGGAGGTCCCATTTATTAGTTATCAATCTCAGTGTCTGTGCTACTGGTGTTATGTTCGGGAAGCAGTCTCCTGTACCAATTTATTCAAGACATTTCTCTTCTAAGAGATTCAGTGTGGCTGGATTTATGTTGAGGTCTTTGATCAATTTGGACTTAAGTTTTGTGCATGGTGATAAACATAGATCTACCTGCATTCTTCTACATGCCAGCATCCAGGTAAGCCAGCACCATTTGTTGAAGATGCTTTCTTTTTTCCATTGTATAATTTTAGCTTCCTTGCCAAAAATCAAGTGTTTTTAGGTGTGTGGGTTAATATCAGGGTTTTCAATTTGATTCCAATATCTGCATGTCTATTTTCATGCCAATATCAAGCTGTTTTTAGGGCTATAGCTCTATAATAGAGCTTGAAGTCAGGGATGGTGATGCCTCTGGAAGTTCCTTTATTATACAGGGTTGTTTTGGCTATCCTGGGTCTGTTGTTTTTCCATATGAAGTTGAGTATTGTTCTTTCAAGGTCTGTGAAAAATTGTGCTGGTATTTTGATGGGGATTGCACTGAGTCTGTAGACTGCTTTTGGCAAAATTGTCATTTTTACTTTGTTGATCCTACCTATCCAAGAGCATGGGAGATCTTTCCATTTTCTGGTATCTTCCTTCCTTCCTGATGGATTTTTCCTGTGATGAATATGTAATGACCTTCTTAATCTCTTTTGATTGATTTTAGTTTGAAGTCTAATTTGTTAAATACAAACTCTTAAGAACAGTTTGTGCCTCTGATAATACTTAGTACTGAATTGTCATTATTCTGTTTAACTTCCCTCCCATATTTCAGACTGACACAGAATATGCTTTGTTACATTGTATTTACTTTCAACACACTAAATAAAGGTCAGGAAAGCTTTGTAAAGAAGCTGAAAATCTGTCTGAATGTGTCTATGTGGTCTGCCCTGAAAACATACATACAAATAACATTATACAGACAAAATAGATTACAACCTATTTTGAATATAGGAATTTAGCAATACAGATTTCCATACATATGCATGTGACACTACTAATGAACAAATAGTACATGGATTTGAAAGAGAGATACAAGGGGTATATGTAAAGGTTTGGAGAGGGAATGGGAAAGTGGAAATGATACACTTATAATATCAAAAATAAAACAAATCTAAAAATGTAACAAATCTTCATTTGAAAAAGCAGCTTTCAGGGCTGGAGAGATGACTGAGTAGTTAACAGCATGTGCTACTCTTGTACAGGTCCTGCGTTCAGTTCCTGGTACCCATGTCTGGAGGCTCACAACAGCCTGTTAATCCAACTACAGGGGATCCCTCTGGCTTCTGTGGTCACTTGCATTCACATGCATATACCCATACACATACATTCATCCCTAACCATTATTTTTTTAAATAGTAAAACCCAGCTTTGTTAGCTTTAGAATAAATTTTCAATGCAGAGTTCTCAGTGTGAGAAGCACCTAAAGGGCAAGGGAAGTGCGTGATGTAACTTATGAGGTATACCTGGTAAAACACATTGGTTCAAATGAGGTTTTCTCCATGGGAATGAAAAGAGAATAAAATCTTGTCAAGTAAAAACTTAATGTTATCAAAAAGACAAAGGCAAAGGCAATGGATGGTTGCTTCTCATCCAATTGCTGTCAGTAAAACCAAGCAGTCATTGGTTATGTGAGAAATTGCTAAGAATGTAAAGGCACAATTAGATGTCCAGGACTGCATATCTGTTCAAGCAAAGGAAGCCAAATGACAAAGACAGTTGTCCTTTTGTTTATCATTGAAAATGCACTAGGTACTGACTAGACATTGAAAGGAAGCTCTTAGTGCTTGATGGGCTTGAGGAATAGCACAAAGAGAGAGAGTGTGGAAGAGATTTGGTTAACTTTTAGTGAACCTGTATGCGACTCTAAAGTGATCTTCCTCTTAGAAAGTGAGTCCATTAAGGAACTCTCTGTAGGTGCCCACATTTAACCCTGCTCTGTGTGTTCTTAGTGAAAACAGTGCCAGTAATGTAAAAAGTGTATAGGATGGTAAAAAGAGGCAGACTATGTCCATCATAGTGATCTGCCCTCTCATAGAGATTTTTGCCTTCTAACTCCCCCTTTTAGGGGTCCCCTGTTTCTTGTGGGTGGGATTAGAAAATCACTAGGGAGGTGAAGTCTTTTCATCCTAGTAACCTTTGATGAGTGTGGCTCTATGAATGAGAGAAGCTGATTTGTCATAGCGACCCTTCCATGGATAGAAAGTTTGTTTCTCAGCGGGTTAGGTTGTACATTTCCATGACAAAATATCTGATGGCAACAATTTAAGGTGAGGAGATATTGCCTTTGTATCTCTGTTTCAGAGGTTTCAGTCCATAGTCACTTGTCTCTGTCTTCATGGGGCAGAACATCAAGGCAGCTTGAGCAAGAACAGTTCATATTATGGTGGACAGGAAATGAAGGCTGAGATATAGACAAGTGCTAGTGACAAAATACTCCCTGGAAAACAAGCCCTTTAATGTGATTGGCCTGTCGACATGCCTGTGGTGATGTTTTATTGATAACTGATATAGGAGGGTCCAGTCCACTTTGGGCAGTACCATCCCTTGGCTGGAGCCCCAGGCTATATAAGAAGGCTAGCTGGGGAGAAAGTCAGAAAGCAGCATTCCTCTATGTTTTCCATTACTGCTCCTGCTTGGATTTCTCTCTTGACTTCCCTCAGTAATGGCATATCATCTGGAATTGAAATATGAAATAAACCCTTTCCTCCACCGAGTTGCTTTTGATCATGGTGTTTATCATACCGACAGAAAGCAAATTAGAACATGTACATGTCCAAGAACCAGTTAGTTTTCCTCTTCTAAACTAAGTAGTCTCTCCATCACACATATCATAGCACTCTGTGACTATATTTTAGAACGTCCCAACTTTTGTTAATTTTGCCCATGTGTCTGTCTCACCTTCCATAGACCTGAAACTAGGGAAACTCATACGATCACATTTGTGAGTGTTCACCTCTTACCATGATTCCAAGCCTGTAGCAAGCACTCAATATGTGTTCTGTGAGTGATGGAATGACTTGAGTTTGGGCTATTTGTTTCATGGCTTCGAATGGATAGCCCAACTCCTTGTTAATTAGGAAGGTAGATATGCCATTTGTGTGTATGATGTATTATTTTATCTCCCAATAAGCATTTTTCAAGTAAAACTCCAACAGATAATCCAGTTTTGTCCCAAAGGATTTTGATTTTTACCTTCCTTAGGATTACAGGCTGTATAAGATATTGAATATATAAGAATATAAGAAGTTGACTGAAAATATTACACAGCTGGTAAGCATAAAACTGTGACAGAAGACAAAACTCCAGGATACTATATGAGACAACATCAAATGAATTTACTCAATATCTTGTACTCCTCAATTGTCTGCATTTGAAATGCTAAATGGGGATGCTAAAGTAGAATTGAGTTCTCTCTATAAACTTTTAATTTTTTCAGAATTTCATATAGGTGTAGACTGTGTCTACCTCATTGCCACTACTCTCTTCCTTCTCCAGCTTCTTGCCAGAACCTCCCTACTGTCTTGGATTCATGATCTCTTCTTCTATAATTAACTATTGTTGAACTAAGAACATCTCTCTCTCCTTCCCTGTCCCCTCTATCTCTGCTTGATTAGAGCTGACTCCTTGAGATTGGATAACCATTCAGGGGAATTACCCCAGGAGAGAACTGATTTTTCCTCCACAGCAGCCATTGACTGCATGTAACTTCATCTAGGTGTGGAGCCTTGTGAGTTTTCCCTCACTTACCTTGGCATGTCAACTGATGTGGTCTGATGAATATTCTTAATTGGGAAGCATTAATGATTGAGTGACTATGCTCTCATGCTACTATATTGTTGAAATTCAACTTTAAGTGAGATGATATAGGGACGTGGTGGTGGGTATCCATAGGTGACTAGATAGAGCCAAAAGTGCCCCTATACTAAGATTCTGGGAAGATCTGTCACATCTGTCATGTCAGAGTATAGCAAGAAGTTAGCTATCTGAACTGAGATTATAATATGGTGATGTAGCTATTGTGTAGCAAGTGAATGGTTCTTCCCAGCATAGTAATGGAGAAAAAAAGGTAGAGAGGGAGAAAGATAAGGAAGAGGAAGGATGTGAGGGAGAAAAAGAGGAGTGTGAGAGCCAATTTTGGTTGTTAACTTGACTGCACATAGGATCAACTAAAACTTAAGTTTCTGGGCACTCCGGTGATGTATTTTCTTATTAGATTATTCGAAACAGGAAGACCCCACCCTAAATTTGAGCCACACTTTTTGGTAGCAGCCTACACAGAAGAACATGAAAGAAGGAAACTTTGCTTTTGGTCTCCTTGTTCTGACTTTCACAGGCAAGTCTGTCTATCCATCTTCTTCAGGATTCCAATTCAGACTGACTGTAGTAGCTCTCCAGGACTCCTCCAAACTCCAGTGCCAAATTTGAACTACTGTGTTACTCAGCCTCACAGACTGAACAAACACCAGATTCTTGGCCTTAAAACCATGAGATAGTCATTAGTGAACTACTTGGACTACATCCTATAAGCCAGTCTAACAGGTGCCAAATATAAAATAAATTAGTTCTGTTCCTTAAAAGAACCCTGACTACTACAAGGAGACAGTATGAAGAAAGAAAAATTAGTAAAAGGAGGAAAGGAAAGAAATGGGATGAGGGGTAGAGTTCAAGGAAATACTTTCAATACTGAAAGATCAACTACATTTAAAATATGATAACATTGGACTTAACCTTTAGTACACATGACTCCAGAGATACCCCTTTGTGTATATATCCAAAAACAATGAAATCATTATGCAAAACAGAATCTGTACTATTCATAACAGCCTGATTATAGTATCAACCAAAGTGTCTATCAAGGGATGAACTGAGAAAGAAAATATAAATGTACACAATGGAACAGCATTCAACCTTTAAAATGGAAGAAAAAATACCTCTTATAACAAATTGGATGGCTAATTGAAATAAGCCAGGAAAGATGGGTCCATTTTGTATGTTCTTTTTTAAAATTATTTTTTATTTAGGTTAGAAACAATCTTGTTTCACATGGCAATCCTAGCTCCTTCTCCCTCTTCTCCTCCCCTGTCTTCCCTAACAGGTCCTCCCCGTCCCCCACCCAATCTCCACTCTGATCCCCAAGGAGGATCTCCAGAGTCTGCCATTCCATCCAGGGCAGGGCCTAGGCCCTTCCCCATGAGTCCCTGCTGAGAGAGCCTCCCATATTGTGGCATGGGCACTCAAAGTCTATTTGTATGCTAGGGATAAATACTACCCAAGGCCCCATAGATTACCTAGGCCTCCTCACTGACACCCACATTCAGGGGGTCTGGGCCAGTCCATTTTGTATGTTCTAATGCATGTGTAGAAGATACAAAAAAGATATAAAAAGCAGAGACTTCATTTTTATATTTCTGGGGGTAAGGGAGCCAGAAAATGAGAAGGTAGTACTCAACACTATGAAAGCTCTCAAAGGAAGCATGAATTAGGTCTTCAGATGAACTACCATCACAGACCCTGCAACTAGTAAAGGAATAAGGAGCATCACAGTGTCTGCCTCCCAGAGTTAATTTCAGATGTTACACACACACACACACACACACACACACACACACACACACACACCAAAACACTCAAATATTAAATGTTTGAGATGATGGGCAATTACATTTATTCATTCATTCAATATTATAAACAAATATTACATCATAATCTTGTACACATAAATATGTATTATAATTTTCAAGTACAAAATTACAGTATTTCAATCTGACAAACATCTGAATGAACGCGGAATGGAAAATGGTTCAAAGAGACTGCAGATACTGCTGAACTCCCACAGTCTCCTCTCTTTTGCTGAAAGTCACCTTAATAAGAAAAGGAAACGTGCATTTCTTCCTCCCTCACAGTGCAAACAAGTGAAGCCTTTCATCTTCCCTCACAACCTGCATTCATCATCCTAAACAAACACACAGCCCAGGTAGTTGCTTTACAGTGCAGCTGTAATACACTGTGTCAACATTACCCCACCCCAGAGATTTCCCCCATAAAGAGCTCTGGGGATCATTCTTCTCCCTCTCTTCAGAAATTTCCCTTTCTAATCTGATGCTAAAATAATGCAGAGATGCTTCCCAAGGAAGAACAAAGACCATGATTGCAAGGAAGATTCAAGAATCCTAATAATCATGAATCTTACCTCGGGTATTGATTGAATAAATAACCCCAGGTGTAAAAGCTTGCTTGCCATTTATGCTTCCTCAGAGACTTTAGGGGATGATGGTGATTTCTGTATTGATCAGTTAAACCACTAGTTTCCAGATACTGCTTCATATTATAGTTCACCAGGGGACTTAAAAAATGTTTGGTTCCCACCTTTAGCCATTTGGATGGAATTGGCACAGGTCCACAGCAAATATTAGGAATTTAAAAAAATTCCCTGTGATTCTATTATGCAAGTTTGAGAGTTTCAGACATACTCAGTTGTCTGTGTATATTTGTTGAATTGTTTCTGCTTTGTTCTATACAGCCTTATGCAGTTTGTGTATGTGTGTATGTATGTTTGTGTGTATGTGTGTGTATTGGGTAGTTTTCTGGTAGATGTGTAGCATTCTTTGATTTAAAATTAGCCTTAGATCAATTTTCTATTTATTTGCATTTATTTTCATTATTACTTTTAGTTATTATCCCCCAACTAAAATGCCGCTAGACATAACTTTGAGTTAAAAACCTATCCCTAGACATTTTTATAAGACAAAATTGCTCCATCATGACCTGCGGAGATCGATTTTAATTTTCTTTTCAGTGTTATTCCCTTCTTTGAGGATGTGAATTTTGTGGACCACCTCTTGGATAGGAACTCTGCAAGAGAGCCCTCTTTTGAATGTATTCTCAGAGTCTTTGACTGTAGGAATATTCAGATTTCCTCAGCTAAGCTCAGGCTGCTACCTATCCTTCTCTTCCTTTATTAACCTTTGCTTTAATTTTGGTTTACATCAGAGATGCTAGTGCAAAGCAAGGTTGTGAATGAGTTTATGTGCTCATACAGTACAAGGACTTTGTGCAGATTCCTATACAAGTCTGGGATTTGGAGTAGGAAGTTATTTCAGAACTTATTACACTAGTGCATTCTTCCTTTCCAAATGAAAAAGCCAGGACCCAGGTAGATAAATGAGCTCAGTCATTAAGATACTAAGCTAAATTTTGTAGGGTGTAAGAATAGAAATCTCTCCAATATCCCTTTTCTGTAATAAATACTAGCTACTGTTTTCTCGCGTTGCTCTCAACTGCAATACAGGAAACTACATAGTAACATGGACATAATAATCAGAGTTCTGACAATCCAATACCCCCCACAAAAACACAGCTAGACATATCCGCGAGCAAAATACCCACCCACAGACATCTTTACAAAACACAATTGCTCCCTCATGACTTGTGAAGAGCAATTTTAATTTTATTTTCAGTGTTATGCCCTTCCTTGAGGATGTAGATTTTCATTGACTAGCTATTGCTCTCTATTCCCTGTTTTATCTATGTCTGCTTTAACCTGTATTTTCTTCCAGCTGCTACCTTTGGATAGAGATTACTTTTATTTTTTCTGTCTTCTAGAGATATAAAATTAGATTATTGATTTTGTGATATAGCTTCTCTTTTTATGTACTTATTTCAAGCCACAGCTATGGCTGCTTTCATGTCTATATTTTTTGCCATGCTGTTTCCATTTTTATTTTCATGAAACCATTGGCTGATTTTACTTGTGAGTTCTTTGGACCCACTGATTGCTTAAGTCATTTGACAGTCATTTCCAGCTCGTGCTTGGAACATAAAGTCATGGGTGGATGGGCTATTTGGAGGTGGAGCCTATATGGAGGAAGTATGCCTTGAAGAATGTTATCTAGTTCCTGCCTCCTTCTTTCTAATTTATTTTAGGTATTCCATGATTTGAGAAGCTTTTTTGAGTCATACCATTCTGTGAAGAAATTTCTGCCTTCCTATAGGAGTAGATGCATGGAGCCATCCAATTGTGAACTGAAATTGCCTAATGTGTTGTGCTAGTGGGGTTCAAAAGATTAGACTGATGATGGGGTACATAGGAATGCAGCAGACAGTAATGACTGTGCTCATGAGATTTCAGATCAGAAGGAAGACTCTATCAGGAATTTGCTATTCATGTTATATTATTGCCATTAATTTTCTACATTTGTCCATAGGTTGAGACTTTTTAGGAGACTGAATTTAAACACAATGAACTAATTTGTAGGGTGAATAAAAGTTCACAGCCTGCTAAGAAAAGCTGTAAGCATTTAGCAGAAGCAATTCAAGAAAGAGGTCACAGGACTGAGGTGGTGCCCTTTGGCGCTCTTATTATATCACCATATACCCAGAATTCTATGCGTGGAGATGCAGGATAAACTGCCCTGGTAGCTTTTGGTATTACTGCTTTGGTCCTTTCCTTCTTTTGTGCCACTGTTACTTTCTTTTGGATTTCTAATAGCTTGATCTGTACTCATCTCATAAGTGTATATTTTAGGAAGCTTCTAAAGCAGTATGTTTCCACACCTTGCCTTGCTTAGGCTTTCTTGATCAAGGTAGAGATTCTCCTATCCATCTTGGTCTCAATGGCTTCAGACAAAGAATCTTTTTGTTAAAATAATATGTATCAAATGTAGAGCCTTGTGTCTTTGTCAAGGACTCTGTCATTGAACTGCATCCTGAGACAGAGATCTTTTTGTAGAGGGGGATAGGACAAGGTCTTATTCTGTAGTCCAGGCCTGCCCAGCACATACTATTTATATCAGGATGACCTCTAATCTTCAATGATCCTCCTATCTCAGTTTGAGTGCTGGGATCATATGTGTGAGTCACCAAACTCTTCCAGATAAGTCTTTTTAAAAAATCATACTGCTAATCTATCTTTCAATAGGTTTATTTTAGCATATTCGTGTTTGAAGTCATTGTTTATATGGAAAGACTTATTTCTGTCATTTGGTCATTTTTTGACTGTTTCTCATGACAGCTGTTCCCTTAATCATTCCCATTTTGCCCTTGGTCATTCTTCCCTTTTATTCCAATTTGATGCCTTCCCCAGTTGCTATTCTGTGTATACACTAGCTTACTAATATTATATACTTGGAAGTACAACTAAGGAGGCAGTTGAGTCTACAGGTCTGAGAGAGGTTATGCCTGTAGAAAACATTGATAATACTTGGTGTCCAGATTATATTAAACTATGTGACCTGGTGGAGAAGAGTAGAAAATCCCGAGAGCATGATGGACGATTTTATATTTACTCATTACAACTGTTATTTGGGTATTAGCATTGATTCTCGCTGCTAAAGGCTTTCAGTTAAAAAAGTGTTTCCCATGTTTTCTAAGTAGGAAAACAAGACAAATCCTGTTACTTTATTTTATTTTTTAGCTGTAAGGTTCTCTTTTAATCTCTCCTTGATTATATCAATTCATTACTTACTCATTAGTTTCAAAAGCATTAATTTTCTTTCCAGCTTAAACTAATGACCTTCATTTTCCCACAGAGATCATCCATCTTTAGAAAAAGTAATAAATACTACTTTGTTTTTCTTGATTCTCCAAATGGGTCAGATAAGATCAAATATTTGTTGATGAACTCAAAGGCATACATATAAGCCACATAAGTGGCATATGTGAGCTATGTGTCATATTGGTCACAGCTTTTATGCTTGCTTTGACCAACTTTCTCTCAAAAGTGTATCTTTAACCATAATGAGGGGGAATGGGGATTATGCTTATGGAGAATCAACCCTATATTCATATTTTTTGAGAGAAGGCTGAGATTCTTATCTATGTATCTGAATAATGGTACATCCTAACCTTAAAATAGAGGAATTTGTGGGAGGCAGATGAATTATGAATATTAGTGCATTCCAATGATGAAAAATTTAAAATTATGTTATAATACAAGTTGATGGTATATAGTTTACAATTTGTCTCTTGTCTAATTGTCTAATTCTCATTATTTCTTCATGTAACCACTTTAATCCTTACTTCTATAGTTGCTTGACATCTGCAAAACAGAACTTTCACCAATTCTTGACATTGGAGACTTAGAAATTCCCAAAGTCTGGACTCTGCATTTTCTGTTGCATGGAGCAGAACTGAGCAAGTCAGAGGCACATCCCACCAGTGGCTCACACGCCTTTCTCAGTATACTTGTAAGACACCTTGCACAATGTGGGTGACATGACTCCTAAGATTTGTAAGCCTTCAGAAAGAATGTAGTTCTTGAACCATTTTCTCTGCCCTGATTTTTACTTCTACCTTATTTACAGAAGCTAGAAAACAAGTTAACTAAACTTCTATAAATTTCATTTCCTAATTGCCTCGCTATGGCAACCATATTGTTGCCCAGACATACACCGTATATAGTTCTTTTTGAGAACCTAAGCATTTGTTAAAGGAGCTTTTACAAGTTTTCTGTGAGATTTTTAAAGACTTTACCCATGCTATTTATTTTCAGGGGTAGAAGAAGGCTCAGTCTTGGTCTTAGACTCCTGGTTTAGCATGACAAGTAGACTAAAATACAGCTGTTCTTACCATTGTTTCACTGACAGTCTCTGAGAACTCAGTGAATCTTTGTAAGTGCAATGCTGTGTTTGATCCATATGTATACTTTTGTCATACCATCCACTGGACCTTCAGAAAACCATCCTGTTTCCACTGTACCTTTGAGAGCTCTTGCTTTATCTGATCAGGTAGGTATCTCCTGTGCCCCCTCTTCAAACTTCCTCAAAATATTGTGAAAACAAAAGGATCAGATCAGGATTTTTAACTAACATTAAAACCCACAACCCACTTGCTGCTTTATCATACTGGTAACTGATAGGCCACTCGCCAAATGTGCCTTCCCATAAAATCAATTACATTAAGTGGCACACAGTGTTCATTGGAAAAGGGTGCTGCCTTGAGCTTAGGGACAGCTGGAAGAAACTCTCATTGATGTTAAGGGATTGATTTGACATTGACTTCAAACCAAACTATGAGCCTGGTACTGTGCTGTGTATTTTCATAACTAAACTCAATTTTTCACAACCATCATGTGTGGTAAATATTGATATCTTAATTCCATAAGCTCAGAGAAGTAAAATGATTTGCTAAATATTTTGGAAAAATGTCATCTGTGAAAATGAATCTTCTATTGCTGCTCTTGCCTTGGGTCTTATGGGAACACCAAAGGTGTCCCAAAGAGTGTTTGGGTCAGATTCTCCTCTTTGAACTTGCAAAGAAATTAACTTCCTAGGAGTTCGTGAGAGGTGAATCATCTGTCTAGGGTGCCTCAGTGACTTCGGAAAGTGCAAGTGCTATTGTTGGGAAGGCCACTGTTCTGTCCCCTGGAGCAGTTCGAAGTCTCTGCTTGTATGTTCTCTAAATAACACACTGGTATTAGCCCACACTGAAACCACCTCCTCAGGACTCTGAAGTGCTGTGCAAACAGCTAGGAGAGAGCATTGTCTAAAGCCATATGAAAAGACTGGGATTTGTCTGGTGAACAAAAATTTTGCAATCATAACACCTTTTACTCCCACAGCAAGCAGAACTTTTTCTTTGTGAAGCAAGCAAGCAAACATTTTACTTTCAGAATAATGATGCTCTTTAAAGAGACAGTAACAGTGGTTTAGTTCTTGATTTCCTCTGTTTAATGCCATCAGAGGAAAAGGGCAGGCTTTCATGTGTATAGTCTTCAAAGTGATGAATTTCTTGTTACTTAAGTGGATACATGTGGGCCGTATTGACAAGCTAACAGACACAGCACTGCAAAGTAATGTCTATTTCATTTCCAAGATTAGAATCACCTTAGTGTTACAGAAAATGTAGGTTTTTAGATTCAACCATAGACTACTGCTTCAGAGTCTCTTGAATGGGAGGAGGCATAGAGCTTACACATAAGCATTTTAGATGCACCTTTGAAGATTTTTAGATCCATTAGTCTGAAAATAACTACAGTGCAAGGACCATCTCCATGAAAACATGAGTTAGATTATTTTTGTTATAGTGGCATTTGGTTAAAATGAATCCATCAACTACTTACATTCTGGGAGGGAGAGCCAAACTAAGAGTAACTTTTCTGTGGTGACTTTGTGTGTGAAAAAGAGTTGGAAATTACTTGTGGAAACTTATTCTTTAAAGGATTTGAAGGGAAAGTAGAAAAAGTCTGTGACGCTCTAGAAATCTTATGTAGGGTTGTCACATTTTAATACCATGTAGCTCAGGCCTCAAGTTTACAATCCTTTCAACTTAGCCTGCTGAGTACTAGAACTACAGGTAGGTACAACTGCTATAGAAAAGAGTCCTCTCTTCATAATGGCCACTACCATCTTAATCAGAGCAGCTATGACTACTTGCAAGAGACTCTTGGGATTTTCCCTGTTGATATTTCCCCAGAAAAATAAAAGAGGATGTGAGATCTAAGTTAGTCATTCCCTGGAAGCAACCTCTTGCAAGCTGTAGAGAATTCTGCCCAGTCCAAATTGCACATGACTTCATGGTCTAGAGATGCTAGAATATATAGAGGGGAGGAGGTCAACCGAAGTGGGGCACTCTGGCTACACAACTACTGTCATGGAAGTCATCATCCATGCTGAAATAAGACTTTGTGTATCTGTTTGTGGTCTCCCATATCCTGTCAAGACACTCCTCACCTATGCTGTCCAAATAAGCCAGGTGAATTCACTGGTTCACTAATGGCTCATCCATGGTGAGTAGATGTTTGCTTACATCTCTCTAGAAGAAGTTCACATAACACATCACCACACCCTGATAACTAAACTGACATAGCTGGTTGAGGCAGGCACAAATCTACATAGAGTTTCTCAGAGGAATTTACCAGTGCAACAGTCATAAAGTTTTAATCTCCTCTGTTCTTGGTAAAGGACATTTGCTTTTCTTATGATTTGAATTTAAACTCATGTCTAATTCAGGACTCAATGAAACTTGAAGGTGTAGCTTTGGAAAGATTTGGGTAGGCTAGAGGTTTAAGGTGGATCACTGGTAAGAAATCATCATAAGTGAGTTGAATTTCATCTCTGACTTTTCAATGTTTGAGTTAGTGCATTCAAGGCAAAATTTGAAATGGTGCCAAGAATATATCTTTAAATTTGTTTTTTAAAAATAACATGTGGTCTGAGTTTAACAACTTGACGTGTAGTATAGGACATATGTGTGAAAGCAGTAGTCAAGTAGTCATTCTATCCTTCCTATCCCTGATGCCTACACCTAAACTTAATTATTTCATATTTCTAAATGTATTTAATTTTTGTTTTGAACTTTGAAACATTATTTGCATTTTAATGTTTCTAACCAACTTTTCTAACTTAAATTATCCTGTTTCTCTTTAACTACATTTTGCCTCTGGGATTTTTTCCTTTCTTTATTCTATATATCCTTCTTTTTATATATCCGTGACTGGCTATGTGGCTGGGTGGCTGAACCCTGGCATCCTCCTCTCCTATTTTTCTCATTCCTTCCTCTCTTCCCTAGATTTCTTTCCTATTTATTCTCTGTGCCTGTCAGACTCACCTACTTCCTCTTTCCTCCCTAGCTACTGACCATTCAGCTCTTTATTAGGCTAAAGATGTTTTAGGCAGGCAAAGTAACACAACATAAAAGAATACAACACATCTTTGCATCATTGAACAAATATTCTACAGCATAAATGAATGTAGCACATCTTAAACTAATATTCCACAACAGCTTTCATTTTATGTTTACCTATTATAATCTACTATAGCAGTAGGTTCATTGTATAGGAAGACTCAGAGTCACTGATCAGTAAGTTGCTTATGAATCTTCTGTTGACCTGGCTCAATCTGAACAGGTTGTGAAGTCTGCTGAGATGGCTTACCTCCTTCTTTCTGATTAGTCTTTGGGATTTTGCATGTCTGGAAGTCATATTTGTCATGAAGCATGGAATTCTGGGTCTGAAAGTGGTTTGCCTCAGAATTTTGCAATTTTTTCTCCTCTCTTATATTCTAGTATTTCTGGCAAGAAGTGCTGTTATTTTCTTTCACAGTTCTTTGTATTTTTCATCTTCTTTCTCTTTGAAACTTTAAAATTCTTTCTATCCATTTGGGATTTTCTGAGGGTTCATGATGATGTGCCCTGCTGTGTGTTGCATTAATCATTGCTTGAGATTGTAAACCGGCAATGACATGGCCCTTCAATGGAGACATTCTAATTTGAATAATTTAATTTCTTCCCTTTATTTTCTCCTTCTCTTTTTACATATTATATGATGTATTTATTGTGTAACTGTTTTATATGTACCTTTAGAAAATATTTTAAGGGTAAATAGGATAACATGTAGAAACAAGGCCCTTACAATTACAGCAACAATTTGGTACTGTATTTCTTTTTTATTTTAATTTTTAAAATTAATTTTATATGCCAACCACAGTTCCATCTCCCTCCCCTCCTCCTACTCTCCCTACCTACTCTCAACCCACCTCCTATCCACTCCTCCCAAAGCATAAGGCCTCCTATAAGGAGTCAACAAATCCTAGCACATTAAGTTGTGGCAGGACCAAGCTCCTCTCTCACTGCTTCAAGGCTGAGCAAGGCATCACACCATAGGGAATGGTCTCCAAAAACCCATATCATACACCAGGGATAGATCCTGGTCCTACTGCCAAGGGCCCCACAAACAGACCAAGCTACACGATTGTCGTCCAAATGCAGAGGGCCTAGTGCAGTCCCATTCAGGATCCCCAGCTGCCAGTCTAGAGTCCCTGAGCTACCACAGGCTTGTGTCAGTTGTCTCTGTGGGTTTCTCAGTCATTATCTTGGACCCCCTTGCTCATATAAATCCCCCTCCCTTTCTTCTACTGGACTCCTATAGCTTGGCCTGGTACTTAGCTGTGGATATATACACATGCTTCTATCAGTTACTGAATGAAGGTTCTATGATGACAGTCAGGATAGTCACCCATCTGATTATCAGAGAAGGGCCATTCAGGCACCCTCTCCACTATTTCTAGGAGTCTTAGCTGGGATCATCCTTGTGGATTCCTGGGAATTACCTAGCACCAGTTTTCTCCCTAACCCTGTAATGGCTCCCTCTATCAAGGTACTCTCATTTTTCTCCCACTCCGTTCCTCCCCCAACTTCACCATCCCATCCCCTCATGTTCTCATTGTCTATCCCCACTCTACTGCCCCATACCTCTAGTTTACCCAGGAGATCTTAACTATTTCCCCTTCCTAGGGCAATTCATGTATCCCTGTTAGTGTCCTCCTTGTTTCCTAGCTTCTCTGGGATTGTTTATTTCCTCTGTCTATTAAAGCAATATCCATTGGCTGTACAAGTTCACACTCCCACTTGCAATGGAGGAATGTTCCCCTTGCTCCACATCCTCACCCTGTCACTTGTGTTATTGATTTTAGTCTTTCTGACAGGTACAAGATGGAAGGAATGTCAAAGTAGTTTTGATTTGTATTTCCCTAATGGGTAAGGATGTGGAACATTTATTTAAGTGTTTCTCAGCTATTTGAAATGCATAAGAGGAATTCAACAAAGTTCTTTCTGTTTCTGTTTTTGTATAATACTTTAAGGAGTATTGGCATTAACTCTTCTTTGAAAGTTTGGTCAAAAATCTGAGCTAAAACCATCTGACCTTGGACACTTTTTGGTTAGATTTTAATAGTTGCTTCTATTTCATTAGGAGTTATAGGTCTAAATTGATTATCTGATCTTGATTTGACTGGGACCTATTGAAACAATCATCCATTTCTTATAGATTTTTCAATTTGGTGGAGTACAGTCTTTTAAAGTATGTCCTTAAGATTCTGTGGATTTCTGAGGTGTCTGCTGTTATCTTTCCCTTTTCATTTCTGATTTGTTAATTTTGATATTCTCTCTCTGCCTTTTAATTAGTTATGATAAGGATTTATCTATCCTGTTGATTTTCTCAAAGAACCAACTCCTTGTTTCATTGATTCTTTGTGTTGTTCTCTTTGTTACTATTTTATTGATTTTATCCCTCAGTTTGATTATTTCTCTCTACTCTTCTTGGGAGTGCTTGCTTCTTTTTGTTCTAGACTTTTAATGTATATGGTTAAGTTTCTAGTACGATATCTCTCCAATTTCATTATGTAGGCAGTTAGAGCTATGAATTTTCCTCTTAGCACCATAAGTTTGGGTATGTTGTGCATTCATTTTCATTGAATTATAGGAAGTCTTTAAATCTCTCTTATTTCTTCCTTTACCGAGTGGTAATTCACTAGGGAGTTTTTCAGTTTCTAAGTGTTTGTTGATATCCAGCTATAATCCCTGCTGGTCTGATAGGATGCAGAGACTTATTTCAATTTTCTTGTATCAGTTGAGACTTGCTTTGTGTCTGAGTATGGTGGTCAATTTTGGAGAATGTCCCATGAAGTGCAGAGTTAAAGAGATATTCTTTTGTATTTGGGAGACATGACCTGTAATTATCTGTTAGGTCTATTTGATTTATAATGTCTGTTAGTTCCAGTATTTGTCTATGTAGTTTTTATTTGGATGACCTGTCTATTTCATGAGAGTGGGGTTACAGAACTCTCCCACTATCAGTGTGTGAAGGTCAATATGTGATTCAAGCTGTGGAGGTGTTTCTTTTATGAACTTAGGTGTCCTTGTGTTTGGATCTTTGATGTTAAGAATTGAATTCTTGGTGGATTTTTCCATTGATGAGCATGTATTTTCCTTCTCTATGTCTTTTGATTAATTTTGGTTTGAAGTTCTTTTTGTTAGATTTTAGTATAGGTGTGCCAGCTTTCTTTTAAGGGCCATTTGATTGGAAAATCTTTCCAATCCTGTGCTCTGATGTAATATCTGTCTTTGATGTTGAGATATATTTCTTGTATGCAGTAGAAAGATGGATCCTGCTTTCAAATCTATTCTGTTAGTCTGTGTCTTTTTATTGGGGGAATTGGGACCATTGATATTGAAAGATATCAGTGACCAATGATTATTGACTCCTCTTATTTGTTGTTGCTGTGTGTACATGTTTGTGTGTGTGTGCTTCCCTTATTTTGATTTTGCTACTGTGACAATATTTATTTTCTGTGTTTTTATGGGTATTGGAGTGTTAGCACCTTCTGTAGGGCTAGATTTGTGATTAGACACTGTTTAAATTTGACTTTGTCATGGGATGTCTTGTTTTTCCTATCTTGCTGAGTGAAAGTTTTGCTAGATATAGTAGTCTGAACTGGCAGCTGTAGTCTCTTAAAGTCTGCAGCACATTTGCTGAGGCCCTTCTGGCTTTTAGAATTTCCACTGAGAACTCAGGTATGATTCTAATAGGTCTGGCTTTATATGGTCCTTGGTCATTTTCCCTTGTAGATTTTAATATTATTTCTTTGTTCTGTACATTTAATGTTTTGACTATTACGTGCTGAGGAGATTTCTTTTCTGGTCCAATCCATTGCCCTCTGTAATGCTTCTTGTACATTTATAGGCATCTCCTTCTTTAGGTTAGGGAGATGTTTTTGAAAACATTTTTTGGGAAGCATCTTCTGGTCTTTGAGTTAGGTTTCTTTTCCTTACTCTATTCTTTGGTTTGGTCTTTTCATAGTGTCCCAATTTCCTGGGAACACCAATAACTTCCAGCTATTCAGACATCATATATTCCATGGTTAGAAAAAAATTCGCTTCTGAAATCTGTCATAATCTTTCTTGTGACATGAATTGAGAAGTTTTTTCTTTACTTTGAGAGTCTGCTGTATAGACTTTTACTGTCTATTTAACACACCATATTCTGAGCAAGTTTATTTTTAACAGGTGTAGTAAGAGTCTAGTGTGTATCAACTCCCTGTTACTTAGATGATTCTGTTGATAACAGAAAAAGGTTTATAAGGACTGTTGCCTAGAAGTTGTAGATAATTCCTATAATTCAAGTGAATTTATTTTAAGCCCCTTTTTAATTCACCCATTCTTTTCCCTTTCTAAATCTTATATCTGACAATTAACAAAGACTTCTCTTATTGAAAAGAGAGCTTCCAGGCCTGGAGTCTTTCATGTTTTAACAACTGATATTATAGCTGCCAGCAAAATTGTGACTTTTAGAAAAAAAATCTGTCACAAGTGATCTCTATGGTAGGTAGGTTATTGATAGTTGGGTAGTTGTGAAGGCACTAACAAACCATCTTTCAATTTTCTGTGAGATCTTTAGTTCTCATCGAAGCCAATACTCCCCTTTATGTTATGTAAATGTGACTTATTGCATAACATGCACTTGTCATCAGTGTGTGTTATGTATTGCTATTGGTCCAACACTAAGAATCATAGCCCCATTAGCTGCATGTGTTAACAGAATTCCAGACATAAAATAAGCCTCTGATATTTCATAATCAGACACGTCAGCAAAGGAAATAAGTATGCATTTCTAAAAGGAATATCTCATTTGTCAACCAGATTCTAGCTTAGTGTTTGCTAATAGTACCACTATATAACCCTAGTCATCTGTTTTATTGTCTAAAAAGTTATAGGGTTTAGAAAATTGCATCTCTAAATACAGTTAACACGTCTGAATAGAATGCTTGTTTGCAACCCATCTAGTAGTGCACCAACAAGGTGAAACCTTATATACTTGTAATTATTATCATGTGTGAAATATACATATCAAGTGACCTACTGTAAGAGTTTTTGTTTCTGTTAACTGGCTGCCTCTATGACTCAGATACATTCAAATGTTTGTGCCCATATCAAGTGACCTACTGCAAGAGTTTCTGTTCCTGATAACTGGCTGCCTCTATAACTCAGATGCATTCAAATAATTTTGCCAAGGTATTTAGATATTAACTTAATAGTTAAAATTCCACTAGCAGTAACTTTCTTTTCATTAATGAGAAAAGAGAAAACTTTTTATTCAGAAATTTGAATTCCTAAGGCTGGAGAAAATGTGATAGCCAATTCTAATTGCTAAAATACCAGTCTGGATTCGGGGACAAAACCAGGAGATTTGGAGGAGTATGATGAAACTGCATTGTCAGACACGTCATAAGTGTGTGTGTGTGTGTGTGTGTGTGTGTGTGTGTTAGTAATAGTAGTAGCAGTAGCAGCAGCATCATCACCACCGCCGCCGCCACCACCACCACCACCTCCACCTCCACCACCAGTAGACTCTTCACCTGCATAATGGGCTGACTTTTAGAATACAACACTTTTCAGCATTTAGCTGAGAATGGGTGAATCAAATATTTCTTTAGTTCATCTAGTAAGTCCCTAAGTCTGCATGAAGTCATCCTAATCAGTTTTGACTTGTTCTTTAGTTTATAAGAACCAGCAAATTGTGTATATATTAAATGATTGTTTTCCTATCAACCACTGCAATGTGACAGTCCTAAAAATCTTTTGGAATTCTCTAACTGCATAAATGTAGTGACTTCTTTATAAATGAATGTAACTATAGTTTAGATTTAAAAATAGAGAAACAAAGAAGAAAGCATAGCATAGGTTAACTAGAGAGGAAAATTTTACAAATGATGATACCAAAGTGAGAAAATTGTAGGTCTTGGAATTACCACATTTTATTTACTATTTTAAGATCTTGTACAAATCTATTTAGCATTTGACAATTTTTATCAAATTTACCTTTCCTTCTTGTAAATATGAGATTACAAAATGATTGCACTTTAAAAGTCATTCATTTTTCCACCATAACTTTTTAATAATAGGCTTTATTGCTTCAAAATAGCCCTAAATAAAGACTATTTTTTTAACACATCACCACTGCTCATCTTCTAGGTAAGGTATTTATATTGGATTCTAATATCACATTAAACTAGTCTTACAACTCTTCATGACTCGCAACGATGCATCAACTTATTTCTTCCTTGTCATGAGAAAGCCATCAATCAAGATTCCCATTTGCTAGGAAGTTCAGCAAGCTACAGCATCCAGAGCACAGAATATGCTAGACTTTAATATGTACCACAGGACATATTTACCAGAGAGTCATAAGAAAAAAACTGTTTTCAATCAGTGGACTATTTTGTATGAGGACTGTGGTGGAAAAGAAACAAGCAGAAGGGAAAGTTATTGAAGCATATGAATGTCCATGAGGTTT
Source organism: Mesocricetus auratus (assembly GCF_017639785.1). Classification (NCBI taxonomy): domain Eukaryota; kingdom Metazoa; phylum Chordata; class Mammalia; order Rodentia; family Cricetidae; genus Mesocricetus; species Mesocricetus auratus. Next base: position 90,180,744 of record NW_024429188.1, read on the forward strand.
CTCTTACTCTCACAAAGTGTAATCTGTTTGCCATTAATACTCTAGTTAAAAATTTTGTTCTGTTTTGTTGTGATAATGGGGATTGAACTCAAGTTCTTACAGAAAGCTAGGCATACACTATTATTACTGAAATAGACCCCAACCTGTGTTCTGGAGTTACTTGATTCCCTTGTTCCTGAGGTTCTTGCATCTGCTCTTCCAATGTCATGACAACTTATTTTTCAATAATGACATACATTTTTTTCTCTTGCTTCCCTGGCTAAAGTAATTGCCTTTAATAAAAGCCTCAGCTAACACTGACTGCCTATCAGTCCGTCTTTCTGTGTCTGTTTGCCTTCTTCCTTCTTTACATGTGTGTAAGAGTGTTATGATACAGAGTTCAGAGGACAACTTGTGGGAGTTAGTTCTTTCATTCTACCATGTATGTTCTTGGTTTTGAACTCAATAAACTGGTTTCTTTGTCTTTAATAATGACATTTCTGGAATGTAGTATTGGTAAGAGGTTTATTTAGTTTTGGAAGATATATACATACATTTCAAAGGGCAGCAGTTTCTATTTTTTCCTGAAGTAAATGCTTAAAGAAAGTAGATAGGGCAGTTATCTTTATTAAGAGCAGGAAAAATTATAAAACAAATTTTATTTGTATTTGCCCTTATACTTACAAGGAAAAGACAAAGTCACTCCAGCATAATAAATTGCCTGGACAGGGATTCCTGCACAGGGAGACGAAAAGACCTTAGTAAATGAATCTGGAGTATGAGTTGAAAACTCATTGTCAGGGAAAAGATGCAGCTAGCTGAATACAAGGTCAGAGTTAGAATAGCAAGAAAAATTTGTTATTGATTTGATGTGTATGTTTTAGAATCTACACTACAGTTCAGTTTTTAGATGGTTTGGCTCATAAGGCCTCTTCCAGGATAAGAAACATCAATTTAGGCCTAGAAACAAGGAAATTATCAGTTGCATTGAGACAGATACGTGTTCAATAGTCTTTTTGTTTTTTTAGTATATTTAACTAACTTGCTCATTCGGGTAAACAAAACATGTCACAATAAAGAAGTAAATATTGGGATTCCCATTCAACAATGTGAGATGCACTCTCACCCTGAACTCTTGGGGGAGGGTCTAGGCCCTGCCCTGGATGAAATAACAGACTATGGACACCCCCATAGAGGGCCTCACCCTCCCTGGGGGAATGAGGGGATAATGGGGGGGTGTTGGTGGGAGGGCACGGGAGGAGGGAAGGGAAAGGGAGAGGGACCTGGAACTGACTTGTGAAGCAACCTTGTTTCTAATCTAAATTTAAACTTAAAAATAAATAATAAAAAAGAAAAAAAGAAGTAAATATTAGGTTCAACAAAACCCAATAGTTAAAAATCAGGATATGATTAAAAGCAATCCCCATCAAACTACTGGCACAATTCTTCACAGACCTTGAAAGACCAATAATCAACCTCATATGGAAAAACAAAAGACCCAGGATAGCCAAAACAACCCTGTACAATAAAGGAATGTCTGAAAGCATCACCATTCCAGACTTCAAGCTCAATTATAGAGCTATAGTCCTGAAAGTAGCTTGGTGTTGGCACAAAGATAGACAGATAGACCAACAGAATCTAACTGAAAACCCTGATATTCACCCACACACCTAAGAACACTTGATTTTCGACAAAGAAGCTAAAACTTTACAATGGAAAAAAGAAATGCAGATAGATCTGTATCTGTCACCATGCACAAAACTTAAGTCCAAATGTATCAAAGACCTCAACATAAATCTAGCCACACTGAACCTCTTAGAATAGAAAATGGGAAGTACCTTTGAACGAATTGGCACAGGAGACTGCATCCTGAACATATCACCAATAGCAGAGACACTGAGATAAACAATTAGTAAATTGGATCTTCTGAAACTGAGAAGCTTCTGTAAGGCAAAGGACACAGTCAACAAGAATGGGAAAAGATATTCACCAATCACACGTTTGACAGAGGGCTGATCTCCAAATATGGCAACGAACTCAAGAAGCAAGTCTTCAAAACACCAAATAATCCAATTAAAAAGTGGGGTACAGAACTAAATAGAGAATTCTCTGTAGAGGATCTAAAATGGCTGAGAGACACTTAAGAAAGTGCTCAACATCCTTAGTCATCAGGGAAGTGCAAATCAAAACAACTCTGAGATACCATCTTACTCCTGTCAGAATGGCTAAAATCAAATACACCAATGACAGTTTATGCTGGAGAGGATGTGGAGAAAGGGAAACACTCCTCCACTGCTGGTGGGAGTGCAAACTTGTACAGTCACTTTGGAAATCAGTATGGAGAATCCTCAGGAAAATGAGAATCAGTCTACCAAAATATACAGCAATTTCACTCAGGCATATTCCCAAAAGATGCATATTCATACAACAAGGACATCGTGAAACTATGTTCATAGCAGCATTATTTACAATAGTTAGAACCTGGAAGCAACCTAGATGCCCCTCAACTGAAGAGTAGGTAGAGAAAATGTGGTACATTTACACAATGGAGTACTACTCAGTGGAAAAAAATGAAATCTTGAAATTTGCAGGCAAATCAATGGAACTAGAAGAAACCATCCTGAGTGAGGTAACCCAGTCACAAAAATATAAACATTGCATATATTCACTCATATAATGATTTTACACATGGAACACAGGACTGCCAGCCTACAGTCCATACCACCAGACAGGCTGGGAAATAGTGAGGACTCTAAGAGAGACATATGTGGTACCCCAGAGAATGGTAAAAGGGGACAGGACCTCCTGAGTGGATTGGGAACATGGGGGCAGGGGAGAGGGAGCTGGAAGGAGAGGGGAAGAGAAGAAGGGGAGAGGAGGAAATGGGGGAGCAAGAAGGTTGAGTCTGGGAAAAATAGAGGAGAGTAGAATGAGAGATATCATAATAGAGGGAGCTATTATAGGTTTGAGGAGATATCTGGCACTAGTAAGATTTCCAGAGATCTACAAGGATGACACTAGATGGCAATCTAAGCAACAGTGGAGAGGCTACCTTAAATGCCCTTGCTCTATAATGGGATTGATAATTACCTTATATGCCATCCTAGAACATTCATCCACTGGCTGATGGAAGCAGAGGCAGACACCCACAGTTAAACACTGAACTGAACTCCTGGGACCCAGTTGCAGAGAGGGAGGAGTGATGAGCAAAGGGTTCAAGACCAGGCTGGTGAAACCCACAGAAACAGCTGACCTGATCAAGGGGGAGAACATGTACCCCAGAGTAATGACTGAGAGGCTATCATGGGGCTGATTCAGACCCCCTGAATGTGGGTGCCAGTGAGAGGCCTCTGCAATCTATGGGGCCTCAGGTAGTAGATCAGTATTTATCCCTGCCGTATGAGTGGACTTGGGGAGCCCATTCTACATGGAGAGATGCCCTCTCAGCCTGGACACATGTGGGAGGGTCTAGACCCTGCCCAGGATGATATGAAAGATTTTGGAGATCCCCTATGGAGGGCTTCACCCCCCCCTGGGGAGGGAAGGTTGGATTTGGTCGGGTGTTGGGGGTTTCTTGGTGGGTTGGAGGTTGGTGGGAGCTGGGGAGTTGGGAAGGGAGAGGGAGCTGGGATTGACATGTGAAGCAAGCTTGCTTCTAATATAAAAAATAAAAAATAAAATAAATAAAAATCAGAATATGTACTTTTTCTAGAAAAGTATTGCAAATGGTCATTTCTGGGTTAACTTATCACAATAGGGAAGAAAGTTGTTAAACCATGTATATGCTCAACAGAGAATCTTATCTGTACTATGGCAAAGCACTCGAAATCATTCCTAAGATTAAGATTCAACTTGTTTTATGAAAAGAGACACTGAATATTTCGTAGGAACATTTGTAAGAGCTCTAATATCTTTCACGAATAATCTAAATAAGCTTAATTAGATGATTTGGGAAAATTATTTTTGTTTCCTCATCTTCTCTTCTCTTCAAAGCATGGTACTATGGTCCATATCATATCATATCATATCATATCATATCATATCATATCATGTCATATCATTTCTGGATTATTTGGTTCATAATTCATGTAATGAACTTGGGAAGGCAGACTGTGCTTTCCCTAAGGAAGGTGTCCCTTTAAGTACAATCTGTATATCATAAACTGCTTCCAGTGTTTTCATACTGGAGGGCTCAGAGATTTTTGGCCTTCAGTGAACTGGGTCAAATAAGATTATGATGATGAGAAATGTATGTACTTACAGATAGACTGTCATTGAGATGAAGCAGGTGTTAGAAGAAGAATTTTTTCTTTTTTCTTTTTCTTTTTCTTTTCTTTTTTTTTTTTTGAGGCAGGGTCTCTCTGTATAACAGTCCTGGCTGTTCTGGAGTTCCCTTTGTAGACCAAGCTGGCCTCGAAGTCACTGAAATCTGTTTGCCTCTGCCTCCCAAGTGCTGGGGATTAAAGATGTGTGCTGCCACTGCCCAGCAAGATTTTATTTATTTATATTCTGTATACTTTTTTTCCTGCGTGTATGCCTGCAATCCAGAAGAGGGCACATAGATGGTTATGAGCCACCATGTAGTGCTGGGAATTGAATCCAGGATCACTGAAAGAGCAGCCAGTGCTCTTAACCAATGAGATATCTCTCCAGCCCATGGAAGAATATATATTATTGGAGTTGGTATCTAGCCAAAGACTAGTCTGTAGTAGAGGCCCCTGGATAACTTGAAGCTTAGTTACAAAGCAGAAGGAAATCTAGCAGTCAAGAGAAGATGTGGTATTAGGAGGTATGGTGAAGAATGTGGCTACAGAGGTACAATACTGTGTGACTTCAATTCCACTGTTGACCTTGATATTCATGATGATGGTGAACAGATATAGAGGATATAAGTCATCTTAAATAGGGGTAGTAATTCCATTGCATTATCTTTGTTCTGATAAAAAAGTTCTCTGACTTACTGGAGGAGTCAAGGTGAAACTGTTAATTCTGAAAGAGCCAATATTTGAAAACAGGCAATGGTATTGTTCATGTCCATGGGTGACATTGTAAAGGATATATGAATGTAACATATTGCTTGCTTGCTTTGATGTAATATGGTTTACAAGATGCTTGTTTGAATGCATAATAAAATAATGAGGGGTTTCAGTTCTTGGTGTACTATTGAGAAGGAATGTTTTCAAATTAGGCACAAGTTTTAGTTGTTCATGTGGTATAAATGAACAGGATCCTCTAAATCTCTTTGAGACAAATACATTCTCTCTCACCCTTGAGTAGTGTGACACATGAGGAGATAACATTGAATATATTTCTGAATGTGCTTTGCAGGGTTATCAATATTTAGCCACACTTTTTTTGTAAATGATAATTTCAATGTGTTCTTGAAATGAGAATGTTTGTATTTATACTCATCAGGGAGATTGGTGTACAATGTTCTTTTACAATGTGTCTTTATCTTGTTTTGTATCAGTGTAATACTAACTACATAAAAAGAGTTTTGGCCACACTCTTTTAATACCATTTTGTGTGAAACAGCATAAGCATAGCATAAAACATGCTTACAATGACTCACTTGGCCTTAAATTTTAATTAAAATTTAATTGTGAATTCCCATCAATTAGAGACATGGACTGATTGATCATAGTTACATCCAAATCTTTAAGTTACAGTAAAGCTCCTTGATACATCTTTGTTGATTTTTAAGTGTTTCATCCATGATCTGGCATGCTTCTTCATCGTCGTTCACTCCTTCAGCTGGCTCCATGTTCCAGCTTCCAAAACATAGCTTGAGAATGGCAGCAAACCACTCCAGTTCCAGGAAATGCCCAACTTCTCCAGATTAGGAGGTGGTGTTCCAAGCACATTGTGTCAGTGTTGATCTGTTCTCTATTGTCTTTCTAGTGAGGGAACCAGGCTTAAGGAGAGCTGGTATAAGAGCTCTGGTGTTGAGGTTATAATATTGCTGCTCTTATGCATCCATAAAAGTAGGCTTTAACTGTGAAAAAGACACTTTCTCTGCCCCAGTGGATGGTCCCATGACCATTCACATTGGATCTAATGGGTTATTAAAAAACACATAAACCTAGGTATGAAATGTATTGGGAGGACACTGAGGGAGTTGGAAAGAAGAGTGGGCATTGGATATGACAAAAATCATTATATATTAAATTTTCAAAAATAAAATATAAAATTAATGAAAGATGAACCCATTCCAAATGAGGGAGATGGAGAGTAGGCCCAGTAGTAACTGATGGAACGAGATTCAAGTGGGTAAGGTAGACAAAACTTAACCTATTTAGAAATTATTTAGAAATTATTATTTTATACTAGTTTTATCAATACATATTGATTGTAATATACTAATTAGGTTCAGTGTGATATTTCTGTCCATGCTTACAGAGTACTTTGACCAAATCCAGCTGCCATCACCTTCTCATGCTCATACAGGACAACCCTTTCCACTCCTTAATGGCTTTGTTGTGTTTGTTTTGTTTTGGTAGGGTCTCACTCTAGCCTAGTCTGACCTGGAACTCACAGAGATCATCCTGTCTCAACTGAGTTTTGGTATTGCAGGTCTGAACCTTGGTTTAATAGCCCCTTTAAATAGTGAAATGTTCTGTTTTTTTAAGCTCTTTGCTAACCTGAGCTCTTCAAATAGAGATTGGATAGTTTCCTGTCAGAGAAGCTGGCTACTAACACTTTTCTGTCAATATCTCCCTAATTTAAGAATTAATTTTGCAACCATGAGAATAAGGGATACAGTTATAAGTAGCATATGAAGACATTTGAGTTCTTGTAATTTGCTTTAAATTATATTGAATAAGTTTGTTTCAGGAGAAGTTCATTTTAATTTAAAGCATTGACTTTTGGGGATTGTGTCTTACTCTGTAGCCTAGGCTGGTCTCATACATTCCTGCTCCCTTCTAACTATTGTTATTACTGGTCCCCCACCATATGCAGCTTCCGTAATACTTATAATCACCTAAATCATTTGTATTTATCACTGTGTCTGATGTCTTTGAGCAGTGTTAAAATCAGAATGTGTGGCAAATGCCATAGCATACTACTATATTTTCATTCAGTGTTCATACGTTAGCTTGTAATGGATTGCAAGGCAGTCGTTACTATATTGAATAGCAAGTCCTTTACAAAGCCTTAGAAATTAAGTTTCAAATTTGATTTTGAACTAAAACCATGAAAAATGTCCATATTTATGGGTTATATTTATGGGTTATACCTCTATATATAGTTTAAATTATATAAGTATACATAGTTTAAATTAGGCTAAGAAAGTGCAGATTCCTTTGTATAATGGCATTTGTGAGTATCTGTGAATAACAGTTCAACATTACAAAATTCTAGTAAATTAGGCAGGTGATTAGTTGCTTCACAAAATGCCTCCTCATCATTCTTAAATATCATATTTGTTTATAGAAATATAATTCTAGATTTACAGAAATGGTATATGTGCTCACATTCTGAGAACCTATGTCTATTCCAAAGTAAGGTGGGCCCTTCTTGAGAGGGCTTTATTCAATACAGTCCATAATAAATGTGCCTTTATTCTCAATTCCAATGAAACTTTTCAAAATAAGTGATGAACTATCACACAAAATACACCCCATACATGATTAAAAATAAGTAATGGGTCGGTTAGAGAAGGAATTGCTCTCATTAAGCATATTATCTATCGCTACTGAAACACCAAGGCACAGTCAAAGCTGAGCTTTGCCAAACAAAAGACAAAGTCAGCAGAGAAGTTGCACCAGGTTGAAAATGCTCCAGAGAAAAGAAAAATAAATTAAAAGCCATAAAAAACTTTGGTGGTATCCATTTAGATATGGAATTGCTGAAGCACAGAGTTAAAGTATTTTTGCAATAATACTCTGTGATTGATGCTAGAGATTTGGAGAGACTATGAAATAGTGGGGAGCTGATGATTTTTCACATTTGCTGACATATTTATAAAAGAAAAAATTTATAGCCACATACGATGTTTCATTAGAGAGAGTGAACAGCTGAGGCATGGGAAATAGAAGAGTGGGAGGCAAATCCCTTTTCCTTGTTAGAAATCATTATGGAGGTTACCAGTGTTTGGAAGAAGGAACTAAGGGCAAAGACTTTGGGAACAGCTACTCTTTATTCACCTCATTATTTATGAAGTCCTCAAAGTTGAGTGTAAGTAGATACTACTTTTATCAAAGTTCACAATATCATTTCATTACTACTGTTTCTTACATTCTGTTTATAGGCGATAGGGCTGATACTTGAACTCTAACTTCTTTGGATCTTTGCCCAACAGCTCTTGGCAATCAATAAATACCAAAAATTTACAAAAGGGACCTTATAATTCATTATGCGATCTTCTTTTCATAAAAACAATTCTTTTCAAAATGAGACAATTTTCAGAGGTTCTCTACATTCAGATGAGTGCAACTGCAGTTATTGCAATTGTAGTGGGAGAGCCATTCTTCCATCCCTAACATTCCCATCCCTTTAATTCTGTCCCAAGTGCATTTAGGCAGTTCAGCGATCAAGGTTAGAACATGACATATATGCTTTGTAAGATAATACAGAAAATATTTATAGTGACCTCTATTATACATCTGAAATAATGGAAGGGCTCTCACAGATCTATCACCTCTCCTAAGAAACAAAATATTATTAGACACTTTTAATCAATTCCTACAATACATTTTATCTGTTATCAGTGTCTGCTTCACCAGAAGAAGAAACCACCATACTGAATTTTATTTTCACAATTTTCTTGCTATATGAATTTAAAAATTTATATCTATCTTTATGTAAAAACATTTTTGAGTCTTGTATGTTTTAACTTCCTAGGAAGAAAACAATGCTGTGAATTCCTTTAAGTTCTTAACTTTATATTTGTGAGATACCTTCATGGTTTTTTTTTGTTTGTTTGTTTTTGTTTTTTTGAGACAGGGTTTCTCTGCATTATTTTGGAGGCTGTCCTGGAATATACCTTCATCTTTATGTAGCTATATTTTATTCAAATCTAGTATTGTATTCTACTATCTAAGTTTGTTCATGCAGTAAGTACTGTGTATGCATACAGAGTTAGTTCTAGCAGATCATAAGTATGAAATTTACTCATTGTTTCCAAACCAATTACAGACTGTAGAAGTTACTGTTGCATCACATCTTTGCCAATACTCAGTAACAGACTTGACTTATTATTTTGGCTATTGTAAAATACTTTTATTTTGTTTTCTTTGATTACATATGAGGCTAAGCACCTTGGTCTTATGTTTTATATGTCATTCATAATAATTTGGGGGTGTCAAATAACTTCATTGAATATTCATTTTCCCCCATGAACTTCAATAACTAGATCTGTTATATTTCAGGTTTTCACACTTGTATACATGTATTTTGAGTTCTTTGTTGAATTTATTTCATTTTACTATTATATCTTAATTAGCTTGGCTTTATGGGTGCAATGCTATTATTTCAAAAGAGTCCTATTTTATATACCAATCCCAATTCCCTCTCCCTCACTTTCTCCCACTCTCCCATCTTCCCATCACCCCACCCACCCATCCACTCTTCAGAGAGGGTGAGGCCTCCCATGGGGAATCATTAATGTCTATCAAATCATTTGGGGCAGGACTAAGGCCTTCTCCCCCGCATCTAGGCTGAGCAAGGTATCCCTCCATAGAGAATGGGCTTCAAAAAGCTAGTTCATGCACAAAGGATAAATACTGGTTCTACTGCTATTGGCCCCATATTCTGTGGGTAGTGAGGATGATGAGGAGATGAGGAACTGCTGACTGAGAATGCTTTCAATTTTGTTCTGTTGTTTATATTTCATTAATATCCCATTTCATAGACTATATGAAAAATAGAATTCATATTGGTATTGTCCATTTTAGGTGCTTGTATCAGTGCTTACATTAAGTGCTTGAGATTAGTCCTGTAGGGTTTTGTAATAAAGTGGGAATGAGTTAATCTGACATATAGTAGCATTAAATAGAAAGTCTCCCTCCTGAATTAAAAATGTACATGAAAGAGTTATTTTATCTTCTGGTCAAAATTTAATATCAGGATGGCACTAAGTTCCTAGGGCATTGTGAGATATTTGGTACAAATTCTTATCTTTTTCTTTTCATTCTGAATTTTATGGGTGAAGTGTCTGCATTAATAATGATGTCACTGTCCAATGTTGTTCATTACCCATCCACTCTGTCTGCTTGCACTGATAATGTGTGCTTGGACAGAACTGTTTACATTTTACCTTTTCCCTAAAGCTCTATAAGCCATGCATAATGATGCAGTCTGTGAAATAATGGGACCGGAACTGACTTTGGCTCAGAGAAGCTGCTGGAAAATGAGACCTAAGCACTTTATAGCTGAAAAGCTAATGGCTATAACACCAAACACTAGACCCTTTAAGTCTCTCTTTGAACTTGTCTGGATTTGTTATTGTTATTGGTGGGTATGAGTGTGTAACTGGGGGACTGAGGAAGAGAAGAATGTTTTAATGTAAAGATATAGATAGCTTTTTGTTGCTGAAAGCTTTTTTGTTTAGCAGTGCCATAATGGTGAATAAGCATTTCTAAAGTATAGTCATTGCTCAGTGAATTTAATTATTATTTAATTAGTCTTGATAGTGGGGCATCATTTTAGAGAGACTTTA